>NC_090926.1:1195231533-1195539302 GCF_040938575.1 Ambystoma mexicanum
CATTCCTGGCACTTGTTGGGAATGTGGGGCTCTGGATCACAAGAAGGGTGACTCCAAGTGTAAAGGTAAGGCAGTTGGAGTACAGGCTGTCAGCCTGAGCTACCCTTACCTAATGTCTGAGGTAGAGGCCACCGTCCTGCCCTCCTCTACAGGAATCACCTTTGGTGCTCTTGTAGAGATTTCCTTAGTGTCCCTTGGGGCCAGGGACCAGTAGGCGGAAGTACTGGTTACTATCCCACAGAACACCCGTAGGTTTTTGAGAAGTGTCCTCTTGAATGACCAGCCTTCTACTGGTTTGAGAGACACTGGGGCAAGCATGAAAGTGGTGGACAGGACCCTGCTCAAGCCAGAGAACTATGTAGGTGCTCCTCTGAGAACCACCAGGTTAGCCTGTAGCCTTAGTCACACTCATGATTGGAGACAAGACAGCAAAACTTCCTGTCCTGGTTCAGGACAATGTCCCTGCTAACATTTTGTTAGGTAATGATCTAGTAGAGTTGGGGTTGATCTCTGATGGTCTCCCCATGACTGCTGCTGCAGTCACTAGGTCACAGGTGACACAGGGTCTGGCTGTGAGTCAGGTACCCGAGCCAAAGGCGAGGCCTATGGCAAGTAGACAGAAGTACAAAAAGGCCACCTCTGTGAAGGGGGAGCCTTCTCTTCCTGCTGTTCCTACAGCACCCATTGGGATCCATGCTCCAGACGGGGTGGGTCCAGTGGAAAACCCAAACTCAACTCCTGAGGGAGAAGAGACAGAAAGCTCTCCTGTGGGAGAGGTTTTCAACCCGGAGGACCACCCTGATCTTCAATGTCTGCTGGCTGAAGGGGGACCCTCCCGGGCGGACTTCTGTAATGGACAGAGAGAGTGCCACTTTCTCGAGGGTCCTGAGGAAACAGGCCCTGTCCCAGGCACAAGGAGAAGTACCTAGGACATTCTGGGTATATTGACAGGGTGAGCTCCTTGTTAGTGAGCCCACTAAGCCTGAACCTGGTGCCCTCAAGAGGTTGGTGGTACCCCAGGTTTACAGGCCCTTCCTGCTGCAGTTGGCGCATGAGGTGCCGTTAGTTGGTCATCTTGGTACCAAGAAGACTAAGCAGAGGCTCTCTGCCCATTTCTACTGGCCTCGGATGGGAGTAGAAGTGGAGTCCCACTGCAGGACCTGCCCAACTTGTCAGTTGTCGGGCAAGACTGGAGGCAGTGTCATTGCCCCACTGCAGCCATTGCCAGTGGGTGGCACCCATTTGAGAGGGTGGGCATTGACATTGTCGATCCCCTTGACCCTCCCACTTCAGGTGGACATTGGTTCATCCTGGTCTTGGTTGATCATGCCACCAGGTACCCTAAGGCTATACCCCTTCGGACTGTTACTGCCAAGGTGGTTGCCAGGGCTCTCCCGGGCATTTTTACCCAGTTGGATTCCCTAAGGAAGTAGTCTGTGACAGAGGATCCAGCTTGATGTCTAGTTACATGAAAACCATGTGGAAATAGTCTGCTGTAACCTACAAGTTCTCCACCTCTTACCATCCCCAGACAATGGTCTGGTTGAGAGATTTAACAAAACTCTCAAGGGCATGCTAGGCACTTTGGAAGAGCCCCTAAGGAGGAAATGGGATCTCCTCCTGCCATGCCTGCTGTTTGCTTACAGAGAGGTAGCTCAAGAGGGTGTTGGTTTCAGCCCCTTTTAGTTACTCTTTGGACATCCTGTGAGGGGGCCCCTTGCCTTGATCAGAGGAGGATTGGAGGCCACTATTCCAGGTCCCGCCAAGCAAATGGGGGACTATGTGTCAGGCCTCAGACGGAGGATGACACAGATGATGGGTCAGGCAAGAGCAAATCTCAAAGCCAGCCAGGAATTGAATAAGTACTGGCATGACCTTAAAGCCTCGCAAGTGGATTGGACTCCGGGACAGGAAATCCTTGTGATGGAGCCTACCAAGCCTAGAGCTTTGGCAGACAAGTGGACTGGACCCTTCAGGATCATCTCCAAGATGGGCGAAGTCAATTATCTGGTTGACATGGGAGTCCCTGGGGTAGCCCCTCAGGTATTCCCTGTTAACAGGCTCAAGCCTTTCTCATGTCTCTTGCTAGCTTCAGAGCAATAATAGGATGAGAGTGAACCCCTTCCTGACTTGTTGCATAGCAACCCCCAGGATGGCTCAGTGGAGGGAGTACATCTCTCTCCAGATCTGACGACGGAGCAGCAGAAGGTCTGCAGGGCTTTGCTCCTGCAGTATGCCTCTCTGTTTTCACTGACACCAGGCCTTACACCATGGTGTAGGCACGAAATTGACACTGGTGACAGTGTGCCTGTCAAAAGCAGGTGCTACCGTATGTCAGATACCGTTAAGAACCACATCCAAGCTGAGGTCGCCAAGATGTTGGATCTGGGTGTTATTGAACCCTCAACCAGTCCCTGGTCCAGTCCCGTGCTCATTGTCTCCAAAGCAACTTCCCAGGCAGGTACCAAGGATTGGAGGTTCTGTGTGGACTACCGAGGAGTCAATGCCGTCACCAAAACTGACACACACCCATTGCCCAGGTCTTGTCTCATTTAGGTGACAAAGGGAGGGAACATCCTATCATATTCATCAGTAGACAATTCAAGGGTAGAGAACTTAGGTGGGGTACTGTTGAAAAGGAATGTTTTATCATAGTTTGGAGCCTTAGGCATTTTTAGGACCTCCCTCACAGGGTCTACCTTCAAGGTCCAAACAAGTAATAAGCCCCTGAAGTGGCTTATGTAGATGAAGGGTGAGAACCCGAAACTGCTCAGGTGGTCCATTAGCCTGCAAGGTCTAGACTTCACCATAGAGCATAGACGAGGGAAGAGTCACGATAATGCAGATGGCCTTTCCAGAAGGTATGTTGACCGTCTGGATGAGAGTGTCTATCTCGTAGGAGATTAGGCACCCTAACCTCAGTCTGGGGGGGGCACTGTGATGCAGGAAATGCATCAGAGGGACAAGGCCTCCGTATCCTTGTCCTTTACTGCCTTTTATCATGTGTTCTGTTGTGTTTTCCATGCAGGAGTTCATGTGGGACTCCTGGTGGTGCAGCTCTCCCTTTTGGTTTGGTGTATAGACCCATGGGTTACCCTTATGGCACACATGGGTGGGGCTACTACCCTGTGCCTCTAGTGTATGTTTTAGGCACCTGTGTGTGGCCCACAGAGCAGGGTATGGGCTGGTGGCAACTCCATGCTGAATTTGACAGATGCTCTGAGTATACCCCATTTTGGGATACCCAGGCCCTGCCATTGGAATCAGTTGATTCCTGATAGGAAACAGAATGGACCTAGTGGCTCTCTTGCTTTCTATTGCCTGTTACCTTGTTTTCCCAAAGTCCTGGGAAGCCCTCACTCTGTCCCTCCCCCCTGACTGGCTGTTGGGTGGAAGTTCCATATATGGTGTTGTTGTGGAGTCCAGGCCAGACTGGCTGGAGCCTTCCCAGTGGCTGTATGTTGTGGGTACACCCTGTGGGTGGGACCTGGGTGAATGGAGTGTGTGACGAATACACATTCTGTGTTGTGGATGTCTAGTATCTGGTGTTTGACACAATGACTGAGACAGCCCTGCCCAAAACTGGTATGGATGCAGTGTGGAGTGTTGAATGGCTGGGTACTTGCCCCAATACACATAAATTGTTGTGAGTGTCTGGAGAGAAGTGAATGGCCTGAATGCAATATGCACCTGATTGGATGTCTGCCTGCATGAATGCCCTTCTGACCGATTGGTTGCCTGAGTGTGACCCAGCAGAATGAATGGGAGATCAACTAGTAAATTTGAGGGCCTCTCACTGCTAGAATTTGTGTTCAGAAGCTGAAGAGAAACTGAAGTTGAAACTGAAGCTTAACCTTGAAGCCCTGCTGGAAGAGATGTCTTGATGCGGCTCTACTTCATCAATCTGAAAGCTGCTGTGTCTCTAAGGACTGACCCAGAGAGGATCTGGTAAGGCGCCCTCTTCCAGAGCTACAAGGGACCATCGTGCAGCAGCTGATCTGCCAAAGCTCCCTGGTAGACACACCTACGACAGACTGCTGACTGGAGACGGGGACAGCCGCAGAATCACAAGAAGAAGCACCCGGACACTGTTGTCCATCATCGTCGACGACCGCCATCGCCCGACCGGAGCCGCCGTGCTCTCTTTGCCTAACTAACATTTGATCCAAGGACTCTCTCGCCTGCACTGTCGACTGCTTTGTCCCGCCGGAGAAAGTTGAGGCCGCTGACGTGCCGAGAAGCATCCGCCAGTGGGTTTCCTGCCACCTGACGACCGTAGAGACGCCGGATGACTCGTCGCCCTTGCTGGGCCACAGTTCTTCACAATCTCTTTGCGGTCCTGAACTATCATCATCGAGGTGCCCCGCACGCCTCTTCCTTGCAAGACGCCAATGTTCAGTAGTCGCCGAGCACCGCTAGGAACGAAGCTGCCGCCTCGCCGTCGTCATTCACCCCTTTTTCCTTGTGGGATCTCGACAAGAAGGATCCATCGACGACCCGATGACGAACTCTGCTATTCCAGGTACATTGGGGTGGTACAACTATTTTAGAAGGAAATAAGACTCTTTTGAACAATATATGGACTGGGCCTGTATGATATATCTTTATTTACAGGTTGCCCAGGTGGGGGGATCTCCACACAGAATTGTGCCTAGTTGGTAGGGGTCAATATTCTGCCAATTGTTCTAACCAACTGCTTTCCTCCTATATCTATTGTTGGTTACTTTTATTCGTTGATCTGTGTGACATTTGACCAGAGTATAGTTGATGCACTTTAATGAGATCTGATAATAATTGTGGTACCACTTTAGAACTGTATATATTTGCTATTGTAGATTTTCTGAGCACAAAGTGAGTTATTGTGATAGTGTACATAACCTTGAATATTAATTATATAAAGACTGTGTTTTAACTAATACAGTGTGTGGACATTCCTTTGTGGGGGCTTGGGGACTACACTGTACTTAAGAACATGCCTGCATCACCTCCTGAGACCTTTGCTTTGCTGGGGCCCTTAACTTGGGAGCAGGCCATTACCCAAAGGGGCACCACCTCAGGGCATATCGCCTCAGTGGTATGCAGAGCCTGAGCCCCGTTAGGTCCAATAAAGGATGAAGAGAGCATGGATATGTGCATCAACTGGGAGCCAGTGGAGGGATTTCTAAACAGGGGTAATGCGAGCTCTAAGCTTATGTCTGCGGTTATAACTTGGCCTGTAGCACTTGGATGACAACCTCTTTTGAAGTTAAGCAATTGGTTGCACAATAATGTCTATACCGTGTTGTACTGGCATTCTGTAATGAAGTTGCTTCCTGTCCTTTGCCTTCCTTTCTGTTTACTTATCTTCCTACAGCTCACTTTCCCTTCCCCTTCTCATAGCACAATGAAGTGACTTGTATCACATGTCTGATGCTGTATAAATCACAAATAAAATACAAAAATGACATATACAAATAAATCTCCCATATCAACGTTGGCACCTTATATGAATCCAAATGAACCTTGCATTTGAGTGCTGCAATCAGAGATGGTAAAGGATTGGTAACACAAGAGTAAGAATTCCAGCTCTACAGGCTATCTCACAGAACTCTTCTTTTTACAAGAGGTGTACTTTGATACAGCTTTGCACAGACTTTGCATAGGCCTTGATTGCCTGTCCATTGATACCTTATAGAGAATCTTGACTTGGGTCCTCAGTGCCTCTCCTCTACCATATAGAGAGCAGAATTACAGACCCCCCCTCCAGACTTTACAGTGACTCTGTGGAATAAATAAATAAATAAAAGCTCTCCACGCCAAAACTAAGATCCGGGTGAAACTAAACAAACAAGGGGCACTGTCAGAGGAGAATGTCAGAGGAGATTCCAGTCAAGCGGGGCATCAAGCAAGCATGCCCCTTAGCCCCAGCTCTTTTTATTGCCTTTCTAGGTGACTATCAAAACGACGAAGAAAAAATAAGAGGGTTCCCACCAAAAATTGGGAAAGCGACCATATCACGACTCCTTTACGCGGAAGACGCCATCATCATCGACCAAACGCAAATTGGTCTACAACATAAACTAACGAACTTGGCGAGATACACGAAAGATAACAACCTGGAAATCAACATAATGACAATGTGGACAATAAATTCGGGAAATTCTCGCTTTTGCCATCTATCAACTTTTATAAAGCAAAGGTCGTCCCGTCTATTAACCATGGCATGGAAGCAACATTAAACATGGCAGGTGTGATATGGCAGAAGCTTGAAGGCCATGTCTGGAACTCGGTACTGGGCCTACCAAAGTCGACATCCATGCCCGCTATCAGATGAGAATTGGGCCTGGTTTCTTTGGCATCTTCGGTACAGCAAAGCATGATGAGACTATACAGAAAAATCCTGATGGCGGATACACTCCCAGTTTACAACATCATTGCAGAAGAACTCAAGAGCGGCACCTGCAAGGCACTCAATAACTGGGCGACAAGACAGCAAGAAATTCTGAGCAAAATAGCATGCTCAGAAGAAGATCTGAAAAACAACCCAGATAGAGTGAAACGGAAAATGGAACTCATGGATTGGATCACGACTACTGATAAAGCTATCGCAAACAAACTATTGACTCATCTCCCACCGACTTGTAATAAAGTCAAAACACCTCAGAATTACTGTATGAAATTTCCAAACAAACGAATGCGAGGTATGTTCCTGAAAGCAAGACTCAATTTGCTGATGAAATATTAAATCCTGGCGATTCGATCCCAGTCGACAGACAACAGTTGCCGCCTTTGCAAAAACAGAGACCGAGTGGAAACACTGAAACATCTACAGGCCGATTCATGGAATAAATGTGCGCCGAAAATCCCGGCGCAGAGGGGCCAATACGTGCGCTGCGCCTAAAATCAGCGCAAAGCGCAGGGAAACCAGCGCACGTCGATTCATGGAAGTCCCTGCGCAAGAAAAGCAGAGGACGTGCGCGGAAAAAACGCGCGGCGCAGGCCGGCGCACAGGTCAACCAACGTCGTGCGCCACGGCCACTGCGCCATCACTCCGAGCGCAGCGCACAGCTCTAAAGTAGGCGGGACACAGGGCGGGACACTCGGAATGGGGAATAAAATGGGGCACAACACTCGGAATGGGGAAGAATGTGGGCGGCACGGGGAAAGTTTAGGAGGCAAGTGCGCGGAACGCCCACACGCTCGCATACAACACGTATTCATGGAATAGAATAGGGCAAAAAAGCGCACACTCAAAGCAGCGCACAGGCACAAACAGGCACAAACACGACCGCCACAAGAAAGCAGGCGGTAGCGTCTCTGCGCCTGCAAGAAATGTGCGCTAAAAGGTGCGCCAACAAATAGCACCTATATACAGACATGATCAATGTCCAATACTGTGGCCCTCCAGGACAAATGACGTACAAAGGGGTACCCACAAACACAGACACGCGCAGAGAGAAAAAATAAACGTGTGCGTGCATACCGGGGTGCGCGGTAAGTTGCACACGCGATATGGCCGGGTACGTGGATTTCAGGGGTGCGCGGGAAGTTCCACACGCGATATGGCAGGGTACGTGGATTACAGGGGTGCGCGGGAAGTTCAACACGCGATATGGCAGGGAACGTGGATTTCAGGGGTGCGCGGGAAGTTCCACACGCGATATGGCCGGCTACGTGGATTGCAGGGGTGCGCGGGAAGTTCCACACGCGATATGGCAGGGTCCGTGGATTTCAGGGGTGCGCGGGAAGTTGCACACGCGAAATGGCCGGCTACGTGGATTTCAGGGGTGCGCGGGAAGTTCCACACGCGAAATGGCGGGCTACGTGGATTTCAGGGGTGCGCGGGAAGTTCCACACGCGATATGGCCGGCTACGTGGATTCCAGGGGTGCGCGGGAAGTTGCACACGCGATATGGCAGGGTACGTGGATTGCAGGGGTGCGCGGGAAGTTCCACACGCGATATGGCAGGGTACGTGGATTGCAGGGGTGCGCGGGAAGTTCCACACGCGAAATGGCCGGCTACGTGGATTACAGGGGTGCGCGGGAAGTTCAACACGCGATATGGCAGGGAACGTGGATTTCAGGGGTGCGCGGGAAGTTCCACACGCGATATGGCCGGCTACGTGGATTGCAGGGGTGCGCGGGAAGTTCCACACGCGATATGGCAGGGTACGTGGATTTCAGGGGTGCGCGGGAAGTTGCACACGCGAAATGGCCGGCTACGTGGATTTCAGGGGTGCGCGGGAAGTTCCACACGCGAAATGGCGGGCTACGTGGATTTCAGGGGTGCGCGGGAAGTTCCACACGCGATATGGCCGGCTACGTGGATTCCAGGGGTGCGCGGGAAGTTGCACACGCGATATGGCAGGGTACGTGGATTCCAGGGGTGCGCGGGAAGTTGCACACGCGATATGGCCGGCTACGTGGATTCCAGGGGTGCGCGGGAAGTTCCACACGCGATATGGCAGGGTACGTGGATTCCAGGGGTGCGCGGGAAGTTCCACACGCGATATGGCCGGCTACGTGGATTCCAGGGGTGCGCGGGAAGTTCCACACGCGATATGGCCGGCTACGTGGATTCCAGGGGTGCGCGGGAAGTACCACACGCGATATGGCCGGGTACGTGGATTGCAGGAGTGCGCGGGAAGTTCCACACGCGAATTGGCTGTGTGCTCCCAGGCATTACCTGTACACCCTCCACGGCCCCTGCAGGCAGCACACACAACAGGGAACTACCCTGCACACCTGCTCATGTCTCCCACCACCCCCACCCCCCATCCACCAGGGACACCCTCCACCAGGCCCCCACCCATGTCTCCCACCACCCCCACCCCCAGCACTGTGGGGAACCTGCCAGCAGGCCCCCACCCATGTCCAACCCATGTCTCCCACCACCCCCACCCCCCATCCACCAGGGACACCCTCCACCAGGCCCCCACCCATGTCTCCCACCACCCCCAACCCCCCATCCACCAGGGACACCCTCCACCAGGCCCCCACCCATGTCTCCCACCACCCCCACCCCCAGCACTGTGGGGAACCTGCCAGCAGGCCCCCACCCATGTCCAACCCATGTCTCCCACCACCCCCAACCCCCCATCCACCAGGGACACCCTCCACCAGGCCCCCACCCATGTCTCCCACCACCCCCACCCCCAGCACTGTGGGGAACCTGCCAGCAGGCCCCCACCCATGTCCAACCCATGTCTCCCACCACCCCCACCCCTCACCCACCAGGGACACCCTCCACCAGGCCCCCACCCATGTCTCCCACCACCCCCACCCCCAGCACTGTGGGGAACCTGCCAGCAGGCCCCCACCCATGTCCAACCCATGTCTCCCACCACCCCCAACCCCCCATCCACCAGGGGCACCCTCCACCAGGCCCCCACCCATGTCTCCCACCACCCCCACCCCCAGCACTGTGGGGAACCTGCCAGCAGGCCCCCACCCATGTCCAACCCATGTCTCCCACCACCCCCACCCCCCATCCACCAGGGACACCCTCCACCAGGCCCCCACCCATGTCTCCCACCACCCCCAACCCCCCATCCACCAGGGACACCCTCCACCAGGCCCCCACCCATGTCTCCCACCACCCCCACCCCCAGCACTGTGGGGAACCTGCCAGCAGGCCCCCACCCATGTCCAACCCATGTCTCCCACCACCCCCAACCCCCCATCCACCAGGGACACCCTCCACCAGGCCCCCACCCATGTCTCCCACCACCCCCACCCCCAGCACTGTGGGGAACCTGCCAGCAGGCCCCCACCCATGTCCAACCCATGTCTCCCACCACCCCCAACCCCCCATCCACCAGGGGCACCCTCCACCAGGCCCCCACCCATGTCTCCCACCACCCCCACCCCCAGCACTGTGGGGAACCTGCCAGCAGGCCCCCACCCATGTCCAACCCATGTCTCCCACCACCCCCACCCCCCATCCACCAGGGACACCCTCCACCAGGCCCCCACCCATGTCTCCCACCACCCCCAACCCCCCATCCACCAGGGACACCCTCCACCAGGCCCCCACCCATGTCTCCCACCACCCCCACCCCCAGCACTGTGGGGAACCTGCCAGCAGGCCCCCACCCATGTCCAACCCATGTCTCCCACCACCCCCAACCCCCCATCCACCAGGGACACCCTCCACCAGGCCCCCACCCATGTCTCCCACCACCCCCACCCCCAGCACTGTGGGGAACCTGCCAGCAGGCCCCCACCCATGTCCAACCCATGTCTCCCACCACCCCCACCCCCCACCCACCAGGGACACCCTCCACCAGGCCCCCACCCATGTCTCCCACCACCCCCACCCCCAGCACTGTGGGGAACCTGCCAGCAGGCCCCCACCCATGTCCAACCCATGTCTCCCACCACCCCCAACCCCCCATCCACCAGGGGCACCCTCCACCAGGCCAACACCCATGTCTCCCACCACCCCCACCCCCAGCACTGTGGGGAACCTGCCAGCAGGCCCCCACCCATGTCCAACCCATGTCTCCCACCACCCCCACCCCCCATCCACCAGGGACACCCTCCACCAGGCCCCCACCCATGTCTCCCACCACCCCCAACCCCCCATCCACCAGGGACACCCTCCACCAGGCCCCCACCCATGTCTCCCACCACCCCCACCCCCAGCACTGTGGGGAACCTGCCAGCAGGCCCCCACCCATGTCCAACCCATGTCTCCCACCACCCCCAACCCCCCATCCACCAGGGACACCCTCCACCAGGCCCCCACCCATGTCCCCCTGGCCCCTGGTCCTGACGATACACAATAATGGCAGTAATGGCCAGCATACCCAGCACAAACACCCAGGCAAGGATTGCATGCACCCACATAGTAAATGCAATCACATGACACAACCCCAAAGGCAAGTATGCAAAAGAACACATGTCCGCCACACACACATACACAATGGGTGCAAGTGAATGTCAAAACCCATATCATGACATGTAAGAAACCAAAGAAAAAATGACACAAGTGTAAGATAATATAAAAATGTATTAAATAAAAAAATAAGTAAACTAATACAACTATCTGGCAAAGCAAATAAAAGGTCCATGTCCGGGAACAAAAATGAGAAACCAAAAAACAAAGGATAGAAAAATCAATAGATTTTGTCCAAAGCAAACACATGTAGCATGAAATCAAAGAAAAACCATTACGACATGGTGTAAACAATATGAAATTAAAAAAATGTATCTCCCAAAAAATAACAATATATACAGGAATGTTCAAGGGTCCATGAGCCCAACACCACTAATGAAACCTAATACTAACTAAGTTAAAAAATATGTACAAAAAAGTGGCCATTGTCCAAGCGGTCCAAAATAATAAAAAGAAATAAAGGAAACCTAGCACTAACTAACTAAAAAACTATATACAAAGGCAGCGGGCTAGTCCTGCGGCTCACTTGGTGATGCTGGCCAGGGCATCCTCGAACTCCATGTCAATGTCCTGGAGGCGGGACTCAGTCCTGGCCCCGAGGTCTCGCAGGGACAACCCCATGTGCTCACCAAATTCCCTGCGAGCCTCCTCGAGGCACTCAGCCCGCCTCAATGCCTGATGCATGGAGATCTCCGCCCTGGCCATGGCGAGCCGCTCCTCTTCCGCCCGCTGCCGCTCCGCACCTATCCGCTGGCCAAACTCCTCCCACACGGAACACACCGCCATGCCAGGGTTGCCCTGCCCTCCGGCCGATGCCTGCCCCTCTGATCTTGATGGCCCTGAGCCATGATGCCTCCCACGTCGAGCCCGCTGCTGCCTCCGACGCCACTGCCTCTGCCAGCACGACGGCATCCAGGCTGATGGTAACCACCGACGCCGTCGTGCACGTGCCCTGCCCGATGATGCCGGCACATCTTCCATCTGCTGGGGTCCACTTGCTGTGTCGTCCACCCCTGCTGGACCTCCGACTCCCAACTGCGGCAGGGATGGGATCCCCACCGAGCTGGCTGCATTGGTCGGGGCAGGTCCACAGGGGGCCATGGTGGCATCTGGGCCGGAAGACGGCAAGGAGAACGACCGGTGGATAGCCTGCACAGAGGAGGAGAGGGCCGTCAGATTGGCCAACACATGCAGGAACCCCCCGAACATGGCCGATCCCAATTGGGCCAGGTCGGCACGGTGCACTTCGTGATGACGTGCGTGCTCCTCCCGGGAAGCACGCACGGCATCACGAATCACAGCCGTGCGCATCGCGACCCCAATCAGGACCTGCTCCACGCGGCCAGGGGTTCCCACGGCCGCAGGTGGAGGGGAGTCAGTTGACATGGACATCCCCTCTACCTGCGGACGGGCCTGGGACGGGGCATCCCTGCTGGTGCATGGTGGTGCACTCACAGGGTCAGGGACAGCGACATGCACAGGCACCTCCACGGTGACCTGTGCTGCCTCCTGCCCCTGGCCCTGGACTGCACCACTTGCACCAGCAGGGATGCTCCCACCAGGCCCCATGTGTGCACCAGTGTCGGACTCCTACTCCTCTGTGCAAACCACCAACCTGGATGGCTCCTCACCGTCTCCCGCCGTAGCAGGCCCCTGTGGGGGCTCACCCACCCCTTCCGCTGCAGCCGTGGGGGCATCCCCGCCGCCTTGCTCCACAGCGCCGTCTCCGCCCTCTTCTTCACTAGCCGCTGCGTAGAGGGAGACAAAGGACACAAGCATCAGGCTACTGTACAATGGTCCCCTAGACAGGAAGCAATAGCAGATGAGCACCCCTGTCAAAGTACACTTCCATCATGTCCCTCCACAACACATGGGTCAGTCCAGGCAAAACACACACAGTAACAGGCATGGTGCATGCCATGCACATTTCCATGCATGTCCAATTGACTCTTGAAACATTCAATGATATGTAACTCACATGCATCATGGCTCATGCATATCACATGCACACACTTCACCTCAGTCACATCCATCTGGCCCCAATCACACCGAACACAGGCAAAACAAGGGGAAGTTGGGTGCGTCACTGAATCTGTGCATTGTCACACACATGTGTCATGCATCCATGGCATGCACAAGTCACAGACATGCAGGTCAGGCACACAGACTTGACTACCATATATGTACCTGGCATCAGCACCCATCCTTCACCCCCATCCATGTCCAGGTACAGAGACTGGCATGCTCTCATGTCCCAAATCTGCATAGTGCTCCCCATGCCGCATTTCAACACATGCAACAACCATGTGGGTCACACATCACTGGTCGCACATGCATTACCATGATGTCCCAGCACACATACATGCATACATGGCCCATGGCACACATACAGGCAAGTATCATAGAACCAGCACACCGCAACATGCACTGTCTCACACAGTGATGCTTGGACACTTACCGCTCAACTCCAGACGGGTCTCCCTCTCAAGGATCTGGGCGTGGAGCGCTGGGCGTACGCGTTCCAGGACCCTCTTCTGGATGGAACTCATGTGGCCCCGGCCCCCCTCCACGAGGCGCCGGGCCTTCACAAGGGTCCTGGACCTCAAGTCCTCCCAGCGCTTCTTGATCTTCAAGACGTTGCGGGTTGCCACCCCCTCCGCGTTGATGGCAACCACACAGTCGGCCCAGATCCTCTCCCGTCCTTCCTTGCTGGCGCGGGACGATCCAAAGAGGGCATCATACTGCCCCAGGACATGCTCCACCAGGACACCAACTTCGGTGGCAGTGAAGCTGGTGCCCCTCTGCCCCTCTGGCCTGGGGTTGCCACTGGTGCCAGATGTAGAAGTGCCCGACATGGCAACCCCAGAGGCAGGTGTGGGTGGGCAACTGGGTCCTGGGGCTGGGCTGTGGAGCGATGTAATCCCAGTTGGGAGTCTTCAGTTCCAGCAGGGGTGGACACAGCAACTGGACCCCTGCAGATGGCTGATGTGCAGGCACCAAATGGCAGGGCACGGTGGCAGCAGGCAGGCAGGCAGGCAGGCAGCAGCAGATAGCACGTGGGAGGCTGCTCAGGGCACTGGGGGGGCAGTAACTCGGCCTTCGGGGCAGGAGCGTGGTGTTCCGTGTGTTTTCGGGTGGCCAGCTTGATACGGAGTGATTTGGCACGTGAAATTCCTGCACGTCAGCGTGAAATCCGAGGAAAGGCCCTTAGCGCGTAAGTGCGTCAGCACGCATACGCGATTCTATTGGACCAGAGTCCCTCATCGCGTAAGCGCGTCTGACGTGATCCGCACGGGCGTTCCCCACTCAGCACGTGAAGACGGAGCACACGCGGAAATACTGCACGTCAGAGTGTCATCGCGTGTAATTGGCCAAAAGTGCGCGTACACGCCATTGGCCTATGTACGTGTATTTCATCGCGTGTAATTGGCCAAAAGTGTGCGTACACGCCATTGGCCTATGTACGTGTATTTCAGGGGTGCGCGGCCACTTACACAAGCAAGTACGTCAGCGCACCTGTATGCCTGCTGCGTGGGAATTTCCACACGCGATTGGAGTGGGAACTCGATTCCAGGGGTGCGAGGCTCACACGCTCGCCTACAACACGCGCAAGGCATTAATTTGCGCACTTTTCAATAAACAAGCCAGATGCCAGGATGAACATACCGTTCCTAGCAGCAGTGGCAGTGGGCTACCAAAGGAGGAGGAGGAGGAGAGTCAGGGCCAGAATATTCACACCCAGAACCAGCCTATTCGGGATGCCTGATGACCAGGTGTATGGGAGGTACAGGTTTCCAGCACACATCATACTGGACCTGGTCAGTGAGTGGGAGGATGACCTCACATCACCCACCCTGTGCTCCCAAGCACTCAGCCCCCTGCAGAAGGTCCTGAATGTACTGCACTTCTTGGCCACTGGATCCTTTCAGCGGACAAGTGCCATAGTGGGTGGTGTGTCACAGGCCACGCAGTCACGCTGCCTACACCAGGTCTTGAACATCATCACTGCACGGCCATCAGTCCGCAGGCACATATATCTCCCCAGGACTCATGCAGAAAGGCGGACGTGCATCCAGGAATTCTATGGTGTGGCTCAATTCCCCAAAGTGCTTGGTGCAATTGACTGCACACATGTGGCTCTACGTCCACCCAGGGCAACAGAGCACATCTATAGAAACCGCAAGCACTGGCATTCCATCAACGTGCAAGTTGTATGCAATGCCAAGGGAATAATCACATCAGTATATGCCAACTATCCAGGGTCCACCCACGACAGCTTCATCTACAGAATGTCTACCCTATGCCGGGACCTAGAGGCTGGACAGCATGGAGATACATGGCTGCTTGGTGAGCATGAATGCCACTGCACATGCATGCATGTCAGATACTGGGTCATGACACAACACCACTAATGATACCCATCACCACCTCCACAGGGGACAGTGCCTACCCTATCAGCCCCCACATGATGACCCCAATCCGGAACCCCACCACGCCACCCCAGGTAAGGTACAACACAGCCCACATTGCAACACGGGGCATAGTGGAGCGCACATTCGGAGTGCTCAAGTCACGCTTTCGCTCCCTTGACCGTTCTGGCGGGCAGCTGTTATATGCTCCCCGAATAGTGTGCAGGATCATAGTGGCAGCATGTGTCCTGCACAACGTTGCAACACGCCGGGGCCTGCCCGTGGACATGGTGGTGCCCCCACATCCACAACCACATGCACGCCCGCTGCGCATGGGAGGGGAAAGGGCACGGGGGGAGGCAGCCCGTACGCAACTGGTGGCCAACTTCTTCACCTAGGAATCACAGTGCTGGCTAGTGCACACTGCTCTGGCACATACCATCTGACAATCAATGATGACACTACCTGACAATGTCTGAAATTTACTTGACAATAAACTGTCAGATACACATCAGCCTGAGATTGTTAACATGGAAGTGTCAATATGTGTGCACCCCTAGCTACACATACACCAGCAATGCATCACAACGCAAAGACACAACTCCATCAATCTAATATGCATTGCCACAGGCGATTCACTACATGACAACATTGCCATGTCACCCATTCCCTTCACAGTCCCGCCACTGAGGACACCATGTCATGGTATGTGACAGCAAACAAACTGGCCATCACAACATGACACCAGTGTCACAAATAGCAGTGCCCCAAATGGAACATAGCCGCACTTGAGCAGCTAACGGACCTGGAGCCACTACTACACACCTGTGTAAGAGTAATTTCAATCAAATTACACACCAACCCACCCTGAAGCCCACCCAAACAAGACACAATGCATGTAATCAATGGTAGTCTCATTACCTGATTCTGCTGGTATGTCCTCACCGTCCAGATGTACAGTGATGGCGCCATGCAAAAGTGTCAGTGCACATCTACCGACATGTAGTCTGACTCCAGAGAGTATGCCCTTGTGAAGATCTGTGTGAAATACCTGCAAAACATGAGCAACATATGTAAGTAGAGGCACATATCAAACCATCATGCATAGTTAGGTGCAACAACAATGAACACTATGAATGTCTACACAGTATTGACTATGGACTGGCCAACAGCTCATGGGAGTCCAATGTCACCGTGTAATTTGATGTCACTTGGGCACACCCTTTGCAAGCCCATGGAAACGGAAGCAGGAGGGGTGTGGATGTCTGCTACCCAAGCATCGAAACCAAACTCAGGACAAGCCTGCATGTGCCCAGCCACAATACAGTGTATGCCCAGGTACCCACACAAGGCAACACTCTTGCAAAATAAAAATAAAATAGAGAAAAAATGGCCATGAAAGGGCCGGCGGGGGGGGGGGGCCACCTATGAGGTCCGAGGACAGGATGCACGCCACAATCCACCTGTGTGGATCATGGGAAACGAAAACACCCCATAGGCTCGTGGCCCACACGGCTACTCTGTTGTGGGAGATGAGTCGCTCTGGCTCTGGCCAGACCCTGCAGCTGACTCTGAAGGTGGGGGAGCTGCCTCAGAAGATGGTGTGACAATGGGAGGCAGCCCACGCAAAGCACGAGTTTGCTCCTCCATGGCTGCAAGCAGGCGGGTCTGGTAGTTCTGGTTCTGGGTTATAATCATGCGGAGGTCCCCATGCAGTAACTCCCGGGATGACCTGACCTCCGCACGAGTTGCCTGCATCTCGGCCGAGAGCGTCCGTGTCAGACGCTCCAGCTGCTCCTCTGTCCTTCTATGGGATGAAGCCTCAAGCTCTAACAGGGTCGACCTGAGGTGACGGAGTTCTTCCCTCAGGCCTTCCCTGTGGCGCTGGGACTCCATGGAAAGTGATTCCCGCAGAGTCGCCAGTGCCGCCCGCCTGTCCATGTTGGACGCCAACATATCCTCCCTGTGTGCCTGGCAGATGGACTCTGTAGCCTGCTCCAGTCGCTCCATCAGCCTTTCTGGGGGGACAATGGAAGTGGCCACCCTATCCATGGCCTGCGCAATCATCTCGGATGATGCTGCCTGTTGGGTGGCCATACCGTAGATGGATTGCTCCCAAACGGTATTGCCAGGTGGCATACGGCCACCACGTTGACGGGCACCACACCTGCCTGGGGCAAGGCGGACTGCGCCTTGCTGTGCCGGCAAGGCCTCAGGCTGCAGGACTGCATTCCCTCTCTGATCTGCAGCCCCAGGAACAGGATCAGAGATTGGGTGGTGTGGCCCTGCATCCGTAACCACCGGAGGCTGATCTGCCGACACTGACATCCCCATTGAGGGCAATGGCCCGGCTGCAGGTGGGTCGGACAGAGGAGATTCTCTCCCAAGAACACTCACCTGCGACTGCACATAGGTGTCATCCTCCGAGTCTACACCTGAATACTGCTCGGGGGAGGAACCCCCAGAGACACCCCTCGACAGCACGACCTGCAGCACTTGTGGGTTTTCACCCACAAACACACCACGTCCCTCACTTGTGGTAGGTCGGCCCGGGTTGCCCTCCTGGGACGGCTCAACCACCACATCCCCAGCATCAACAAGTGCTTCGTCCCCTGCAAAGACATGAAAGAGAAAAATGGAAACAGGCATTAGCACCATGGCATGCAACAAGGGCTGATGAACAACAGAGGCAGTAGTTCTACGACACATGTCCCACATGACTGGGAGACCTCCTATGCATTCACCATCACTGGGTCTGTAGGGGAGGCTCAGGGCATACAATGTACAGATTGGAGAGCAACGCCTGCTCACCATGCTGCCTAGCACTGCCATCACACATTGGCCGGTGATTGCCATGTCAAAGGCACATGCCATCACACACATGGCATGTGACATAGCCACCAAGTGAAGAGGGAGAGGAGGGCGAGTTTTTTGGATTTCAACCACTCTGGTCCTGACATTGCATCGTCACTTCAATAAGTATACATGTTGTACATGGATCTGCTAGTCCAAATAGGCCACGATGCACAGTGCCTTGTCTACATCAACAAAATGCAGTAAACAATGTGATTCCACCTCCCCATCACCTGTAAAGGATTCATATTGCATTCGTGAAGCACCGGTCCAGAAATGTATGAAGGTACAGCGGAGCACTGAGGGGTGGTGGGGCAGAAGGGGATGCCAGTCAACAATCCTACTGGTGCTGGTGTCATTCATGTCACGCAAGTGCAGGGGTGGGTGGCACAATGAAGTGCAAGGGGAAGTGGCGGCTGGAAGTGCTGTACAAGGTAAGTAGGACTTGACGTCAAGGGCAGATGGTGTTAGGCGCAGACAAGTGCTGGGGGGGTGGCCTATAGGGGTACAGAGTCAATCATGCAGTGCTGTGGGCTCGGAGGGGACAGGGGAGGTACACACTGCATCTGGCTCGGCAAGGTCCTTGCAGATTTCTATGTGTCCTGCAGAGTTGTCACATGCCGCAGATATGTGCCCTTGGATTGGGGATCTCATCTTGGTGAAAAGGGTGAGGCGCTATTGCCTTTGGAGCATGTGGCAGGCCAGTTTGCCAGAGGATGGCCATGATGCAGGACATTCCCTCTCTGCCACCCGGCACCTGTGGTTTGGGTTCACAAGATCCGAGTCATGCCAGGACTCTGCATTGGCATGGGGCTTCAGACAGGTGGTCATGACCGTGGCAAAGACATCCAGTGTACCTGACATGGAGTGGAGCATGGAGTGGGCCCTGTCAGGATGGGAGTGAGCCTAAGGGGGAGCTGGATGGGGGGGAGATTTTGGCAGCATGAGCCTCGACTGACACACACTTCATGGGTCGGAATACCAAGAAGGTGTGTGACAGTGGTGAGGGTGGCTTTGCCTGTGGGGTGGTGAGGGTGAGCTGGGAGGAGAGGAGAATGTGATCACTCCAGGAGAGAGGAGTGCAGAGATGGACGGAGAGGGGAAAGTCAGATGAGATCAGAGCATCAAGAGTGTGCCCTGCAGAATGAGTAGGGACAGACGGGAGTCTAGAGGGTGTGAGGGAGTTGCTGAGGTCACAGAAAGGTCACGTGGGGGCGTCAACAAGCATGCAGGTGGATGCGTACAGCACCAAGGATGAGGATTTCTGTGTCTGGGGACATGAGTGAGGAGGAGAGGTGAGGACACTCAGAAAGGAAGTAGTACATTTGACCAGTTTTCCCAGACACAGTACGCACTGTTTGAGAATGTCAAGGTGTGGTGGAGAGAGACGTCACACAAGCCATTCCAGAGTGGAGTAGGTCTAAGTAGGAGTGACAGTGGCAGGAATACCCTCAGGGAAGCCAAGGGCACACCCCCCCTGCACAGTAGTGGCGGGCCAAGGAGAGGGTCTCCTGAACATCAGGTAGGAGTGTGTGAAGGATGCAGACAGAGCTGGCCGTCAGACATGTTTCCATGAGACCAAGGATGTCAAGGTGCATAACCTCATGTAAGTGACAGATATCGGAGGAATGCCTGATGCAGCCGCAGTGAAAGGAGTGTAATTGTGGAGGAGGTTGACAGCCTTGTAGGACTTACGGGGAGTGCTAGAGATCAGGGGTGCAGCATGTGTAGGAGTTGGAGTGGGAGGCGGAGAAGGTTCATGGGAGGGTGCAGGGAGGCAGTGCAGGATTGATGAGGAGAGAGGAGGGGGGACAGCAGGAGAGGTAAGGAAGTTGATGAGATGTGGGTAGCATTTCTCAAGGAGATTGAGGTTGGCCTAAGGGCCTTGGACTGGGACGCTCCCATTACCATGCACATCAATAGTGGCCTCTGAGGATTGGAAGGAGGCCAGGAGTACACCCCAACGGGTCCCACCATTGATGGTGGAAGAGGAGCAAGGAGAGAGGACAGGGACCATGTGAAGGGTCTATGGGACAGGCAAAGGCATGTATGAGCAGATGTCAGTGAGAGTTAGCTTTGAGTAGGCTCAGATGCACTGGTCAGCAATAGGGTGGGTCGCATTGGAGGGCAGGGTGCCCTCATTTGACTTTTGGCAAGCAGGTGTCGTGAGTAGGGCACGATGGTCTGAACTGTAGAAGTCATGGAAGATAGACCATGAAGAGCAGCATGGAGTGTGAGGGAATGGGGCTCGAAACCAGACGGTACCAAAGCCCACAGGTAGGAGGTGGATGTCAAGGCAACATCCACAGTATGACAGCATGTTGGTTGGCATTTATATACAGAGGACGCATTAGCATGTGGTATCATTGCATGTCAGGCATGTGAAGATGAAACTTGAATGGCTGGGGGAAAGTATAGGAATGGTATGTAAGACATCAGATGAATAGACAGGGGAGTATGAGCAACAATGTAGTGACAAAATGACAATTCAAGGGCAACTTCCATGGTGTCGGGCCATATGTGCACTGTTGCCAGTAGGGATAGTGCTGTGGGCAGATGGTGTTGCACTGAACATACTGGATGGGGCACATGGGTGCCACTATCAACTCTGCCACACACCCCCTTGACAGGCACCCAACATGAATGCTTCACACACACACCATGCACATGGATAATACACACATGCATGTGCACTCACCGGATGATGCCTCGTAATCAGGGAGGTCTCCCACACCTTGGAGTTGTCCCTCGGTGACGTAGGATCCAGCTACGGACTCGTGTGGTGTGAGTTCTATTTCCTGTGCTGGGGACCCACCTCCAGTCACCAAGGTTGCGGCATGACTTGAGGCCAGCTTATCCTTTGCCCTGCGCTTAAGGTCATTCCAGCGCTTCTGGCAATCACTAGCTGTGCGCCTCACTACTCCAAGGGCACTTATTCTGTCAGCAATGGTCTGCCAGTGTGCCTGGCGTCTGGCATGTGTGGTCTTGGACCCTGCAACGATGACCATTTCCCTATCATGATCTGACACATACTGAACAAGTGCATTCAGTTCGGCGTCTGTGAAGCTTGGCTTCCTTGATGGGCCGGACTGTGCAGCCGTGCCTGGTGCATCAGCCTGTGCCGGACGTGCACTCTTCCTCTTGCGCTTGGAAGGGGGTGGGGATCCAGAGTGTCCTACGCCGCTGTGGACACTAGGGGCAGGAGCCGTGGTGGACTCAGTACTGGGTGTGTGGGATTGCCCACTCAGCATGGGAGTAGGTGCAGGCATTGGGGGTAGTGGGATGGGGTCAGGCCTGATCTGAGGTGCATGAACTAGGACCGACACAGTCTTGGCAGGGTGTATGAGAGGTGGGGTGGATGGAGCCACACCCTGGCTACGGGGGCCAGCAGATGACCTATCTGGCATAGATGCGCGTGCCCTGATGACACCAATGTGCACCGGTGCACGTGCAGTGGACCTGCTGACCTGGATGTCAGCGATGGGATCACCCTCGGACAGGTCTGGTGCCACAATGGCCTGGTCCGACAAGGGCTGATCAGGGTTGGTATCAGCCACATGACTCTCAACTGGGGGGGGGGGCATGGGTGTCCCTGACTGGTCCTCCAGACTGGGGGGGACAGGGGCACCCTGCAAGTCACAACCACGTCCCCTAGTGGATCCTCCACGGCCACCACGTGTGGCTCGGCCACCTTTGCCACCCTTACGGCTTGCACGCCTCCCAACCATGGCACTGATGGTATTGTGCGTATGGGAGTCGGTGTGCACAATTGTCCTGGGCAATTGGGTGTCAAAGGGGTTGGGTACCAGATGGTATTCGTACCCTAGTGCAGTGGCAAGGCTATATGACACCCCTGGGGAAAGATGACGGGTCACGCAACGCACAGGCACCCCAAAAAAGTTAAGGAACGTGCACAATACCCCTCCTAGACCACGTGTGCTGATGGAAAACCCTGCACTACGCTGTGGCATCCAGTAACACAATGAACGTATGCGTGTCACACGCAGCCTAGAATGACCTCTGAAGGGGTAGGCTACACACGGGGCAAGCACAGAAGTTTGATACGTGCGTGACTCACCGTCTGCCAGGTAAAAGAGCGTGAAAAATGAGCGCGTTTGGTTGGCAACACCCCCGCCAAAAGAAGATGTGTACGCTGTCTGAGGAGACAGGACAACAGTAGAAGGGGACACTGTTTGAGGGAACAGGCCCAGGTAAACCAGTACTAGAGGAAAAAGAGAAAAAGCTGTCAGAGGTAACAGGGAGTACGAACTGGAAACGCCGTGAAGTCAATCGCGTGTGAAACGACAAGAAGTACAGAATTCACCCACTCGCTCTCCACGAAAAGCACGTACAAGGAAATGGTGTTCAACACTACCTTTTATACAGGCCCACACGTACAGCGTCACTTACGGCGTGTACGTGCTTGGCCCATGTTCACCAATCACACGCTTTGTCACTTCTGCGTGTGGATCCTTTTTCACCAATCACACGCTTTGACACTCCTGCGTGTAGCTCACTTTTCACCAATCACACGCTTTGTCACTCCTGCGTGTGGATCCTTTTTCACCAATCACACGCTTTGACACTCCTGCGTGTAGCTCACTTTTCACCAATCACACGCTTTGTCACTCCTGCGTGTAGATCCTTTTTCACCAATCACACGCTTTGACACTGCACGTGCAGGTAACTATTGACGCACATATGCTGGGGACGGCTTTTCGCGCGATTCGCTGAGTGTGGGGTTTTCACGTGCAAAATCACTCCCTATCAGGCTGTCCACGCGTTCAAACACGAAAGACCACGCTCCTGGCCAGGAGGCCAAATTAAAGTCCCCCAGAGCCCTGAGCACGCTCCCACCTGCCATCTGCTGCTGCCTGACTGCCTGCTGGCCACGTGCCCCACAGTGCTGGTGGGTGGGGGTGGTGGGAGACATGGGTGGGGGCCTGGTGGAGGGTGCCCCTGGTGGATGGGGGGTGGGGGTGGTGGGAGACATGGGTGGGGGCCTGATGGCAGGTGCCCCTGCACTGCTGGGGGGTGGGGGTGGTGGGAGACATGGGTGGGGGCCTGGTGGAGGGTGCCCCTGGTGGATGGGGGTGCAGGGGGACATGATCAGGTGTGCAGGGTAGTCCACTGTTTTGTGGGCTGCCTGCAGGGGCCGTGGAGGGTGTACAGGGTACACCTGTGAGGGCCCACCCAGCCTATTCGCGTGTGATAATTCCCGCGTACCCCTGTGATACACGTTCCCTGGCCTATCGCGTGTTCTACTTCACGCGTCCCCCTGTAATACACGTTCCCTGGCCAATCGCGTGTTGAACTTCCCGCTACCCCTGTAATATACGCACCCTGGCTGTTCGCGTGTGATAATTCCCGCGTACCCCTGTCATACACGTTCCCTGGCCTATCGCGTGTTCTACTTCACGCGTACCCCATGTACCCCTGTAATACACGTACCCTGGCCAATCGCGTGTTGGACTTCCCGCTACCCCTGTGATACACGCACCCTGGCTGTTCGCGTGTGATAATTCCCGCGTACCCCTGTAATACACGTTCCCTGGCCTATCGCGTGTTCTACTTCACGCGTACCCCTGTAATACACGTACCCTGGCCAATCGCGTGTTGGACTTCCCGCTACCCCTGTAATACACGCACCCTGGCTGTTCGCGTGTGATGATTCCCGCGTACCCCTGTAATACACGTTCCCTGGCCTATCGCGTGTTCTACTTCACGCGTACCCCTGTAATACACGTACCCTGGCTGTTCGCGTGTGGTGATTCCCGCGTACCCCTGTAATACACGTTCCCTGGCCTATCGCGTGTTCTACTTCACGCGTACCCCTGTAATACACGCACCCTGGCTGTTCGCGTGTGGTGATTCCCGCGTACCCCTGTAATTCACGTTCCCTGCCTAGTCGCGTGTAGTACTTCCCGCGTACTCATGATTTGAAGATTGCCCGCTTTGCTTTCCTTGTTTGCCTGCCCTGTGAAGTGGTCCAGGGTTAGCGCAGCCCTTAGCGATGATTTAGCGATTTTGATGGCTTTTCCTTGCGCGAGGGCGTTCTTGGGGGCGTTACTGGCGCTGCTGCAGGCTCGCTGCGATTCTCTGCGCCACGGCTGGTTTGGGAGCTTGAAATCCATGAATACGCTGTGCGCGGAAATCTGTTTTAGCGCACGTGCCTGGCGCGGACTATCGCAGGCGCACGCTGTGCGCCAGCCGCGTGCGCTACTTGTGCGCTGGATTCTATGAATTAGCCTGCTAGTGTTTCTGTGCCCAAAGACACAACAAAACAGAGACATATATCTTCAATCTCGCTTACAAGGGGCAGTAACGCTAGATGAAGATGCAGTGTGGAACAGGTTAATTTCGGGAGAGACAACGAGATGGACAATGACAATGGTGAAGCTAATAGAATTAGCCTTCAAAATGATTAACCATTTTACGACAGAGGTGATTGCAACACCAGGTGTCCAGGACGGGGAAGACTCTCATACTTAGAGGGCCATCCTAGGTCCGATAAACTCTGACCAACACACGCCAGTTGAAGAGCGAGATGAGAGAACACAAAGAATTTTAATGATATAAGATACATTGAGACACTCTTAGTTTAGCAGATCCTCAGATTCGAAGAGTCTTGTAAAAATCAAAAAAATCTTTTTGATTAAAATTCAAATAATAAATAAAAAATAATTTCCTACCCAATGCTCCAATAGCTAAGAGCAAAGTGTACCCCTTGACTAAACAGGAAGATCTAGAACTGAAGGATCACTTAGAAGCCGCTCTCCAGAATGGCTTCATGCCGTTCTTATCTTCTACGACAAACAGCCCTCTGTTCTTTTGTGCTGAAGAAGGAAGGAGACCCGCAGCAGTGCATAGATTAGCGTAGGATAAACCAGATCACAGTAAAAAAAAACGGTAAGCCATGCTTCACATCTCTGTCCTCCTTGGCCAAATCCATCAAGCCATCTTGTTCATGAAAGAGGATCTCAGAGAGGCGTACACAAGTCAAAAGCGGCTGCCTAGAGTGGGGTGGTACGGCACAAAGGCATTACATGTGTTTTGCTAAATTTCTGTACTGTTTTCCATTTCTGCTCCTGTTACGAAGCAATGGTGCACTTCACTGGTATTTTGTCCAATGAACCAGTGAGAGGATGTATTTCCTTTCTCATCAGGTTTATTGGCAGAAAGACTTCTCTGTCAGGTCAACTGGAAGGAGCCTGAGACATCTGTGTAGACTGCAAGACAGAGTGAATGGGCCCAATTAAAAAACACATCCATCAACTTGATTGGAGGTCTGGAGGAAACCCAGAGGTTCCCATCCATGAGAGCCTACCTACCACTGCGCATATTCCCATGGATCTAGCCGGGCAGTCTGACTTGTCCAAGAGCCGCTATAAAATACCTTTTGCCATCATCCGGGCACATTGGGGGGCATGTTTACAGCCATATTCCTAACTACATGGGAACAGTAAGAAGAATTTACAGCCCAAATGAACAAAGTACCAGAAGGAAAATTTTATTGGCTAGGGCATCATGTCCACAGGGAGGCTTGGAAAGCAGCAGTCTTTTCAACGGCAGTGAAAGCGTGAATCATCAGGCTCTCCAGAGTAGGGGGAGTAACCATGGATTGAAAGCTACCCCGTGTGCTTTTTTGCCAGTTCCTTGTCGACAGTTTCTCCACAGAGAAAGTACAGAGTCTGAGAGAGTGAGTCTGAAGGATGGACCATGTTCCTAATTGTTCATCAAGTAATGATATTATTTTGCCATGAAAGTGGTCAAAATACCCACACTCCACAGTCTTTGCAACAGTGTTTTTGAAAGGGACACTCACTAGACATGCATACATTTAGACCACTGCTCCTGAAATTCAGTGGGCAAGAAAACAAGATCCTCATACTATTTAAAAATTACTCAGAGAAGTCCCCTTACTCACTCTCTTCCAAAGGCTCCAGGCTCAAAGGAGCCAGGTACCCTTCATCCTCAGAGATCTGATTAAATATGGCTTGAGACTGGCTCCTGCAAGCTGTGTTTAACCTCTGAGTATCAATGGTATGGCTGCAGCACTGGAAAGAGGGACCGTGCGGCATGGCAGGGAAGTGGGCACATCTGGCCTTGATCCCAGAGTAAAATTTACAGCATGAGGTTGCATGGTCCTGAAGGTCAACTACTGGCCTTATAGGGCCCAGTGAGCCAAGGGTCTTTCACTGGCATTACATCCTTGGAGATAACAACAAGCATTTACTGTCTGAATTGCTGCCATTGCTCTGCTGCAGAGGAGGCAAGCAGTAGCAGTACTTGGACAAGAGTAGGTTGTGATTCCTCTGACTCCCAAGAAGAGGAGATGGATGTTCTTTTCGAGGAGGATGCAAAAGAATGATGCTTCGGGGATGAGGAGCTTTGGTTGTGGGACATTCTTCTTGTTGGCTCTCATAGTTCTCTGACAGCCCCCTACATTTATAAGAGTTATTAGGAGTTGAAGGCACTAAAGAGGCCAGGAACTTACTCAGGGTCTTTCCGGCCTTGTGCAATGCAATAACAGCCTTTGCCACACATTTTCCTTAGATGCATGGACTGACAGGAGGTGCATGTGGTGTCATGATCCGCTCCCAGGCAGTAAACACAGTGCCGGGGTGTATTTGGAACTGCTATCAGTTTCCAGCAATCATTTCAGGGTTTAATGCCGATGCTTTCGGTGGCAATTTCAAGTAACAGAGTTCTTGAAGCCACTTGCTGAGCATGCAGAAAATATTCAGCTGGGTTCATGGGCCCCAGGTGGCTCCATATGTACCACCCAAGACGTCACATCTAGAGTCATCGGCACTAACAACGCCTCTCAGAGCTGACATGGAGCCACAATGCACCCCCAGGTGGTTGAAAAGTTTTCCAAATCCAGACTTTACCTCGCGATGATAGTTATGAAATTAGTCATCTCTGGGAGGATGGAATTCATTAGAATTAACTAATCACACACCCCTTATGCGGGAGATCCTGGAGAGATTATTCACCTCACAAATTCAAGTCTTCACTGAAACAGAAGACAAATTCTAGGACAAACAATTCAGTTTCACCCCATCCTGGAGCACAGAGTCCACTCTAATATACTTTAAGGAGGAACCAGACACCAATCAACCTTGCATGCTCTTCCATCTATGAGTGGATCAGTTGATGATAATGTTCTCATGGACAAGCTCCAGCACACTAAAAGAATAACCTCTCTCATCTCATAATGGTTATTTAATGTTTACCTATGACCTATAGCGGACAACATTAAAACTTTTTCCACATCCTTCCAATTGTATGCTGATGATACCGAAATCATGTTCAAACAATCTGACCGCAATTTCCAAAGAGTCCTCATTACTAGCTGTCCATCAACCACTCAATTTTAGCTACTTGCCGATTCATTATGCCCCAACAAGGGAAAAACTCAGATCCTTCACTTGGGAATTTCCAACCTCTGAAATGGCTTGACACGTAATTCGGGCCACCCAAATCAGTGAATACATAATATCCTGGGTATCATCTTCGATTCCCTCACCAACCTTTCTCCTTGAATAAATTCAGTCACCACCAACCTCACCTTTCAAAAGTTCTCCCTCCCCGCAGCACAACTCAATGAATGCAGGCCTTGAACATAACCAAACTCGTTAATTATAATGGCTTCTGCCTAGGATTTCCCAGAAAATCTATTGTCTGACTCCAAATAGTTATGATCATCAATTTTACTGTTAGTCATGTAAAGCGCGTTGTCAAAAGTGCTACATAAATCCAATAACATTGAAATACAATGGCTATGTACATAAAGAGCTGAAAAGGCTAGTGCAGCAGTGCCTGGTCACTTTACACCATTGGCACCCTGCACAGGGGCACCTGCCAATCAGGAGGCTCAGAATGTGGGTGGTACTGTATGGTTCAAGCCCGCATTCCAAGCTGCCCGGGCAGCCGGTGCTCCCTTCTCTTCCCCACTCCCAGTTCTTCTTTTAGCACCAGTGTAGTAGTTTTCCTATGTGGGTGCTAAGAATGTGTTTTGTTTTTTTAAATAAAAAAGAAACTTACCATACGCGCGGTCTGGCACTGTGCAGTCCTGTTCATCAGGATGCCTGTTTTCAATGTTGATGACGTCCAATGTCATCAACATAGAAATCGGACTGCCTGTCAAACAGGGCTGCACAGTGTCGGGCCAGTGGCTGAGCCCAAACTCTGGGTAACGGCCTGCCACCCCGGCCTGTCACCCTTATTAAGGGACCCTCGCTTTGCTGGGGCCCTTAACTTGGGAGGCAGGCCATTACCCAAAGGGGCACCACCTCAGGGCATATCGCCTCAGTGGTATGCAGAGCCTGAGCCCCGTTAGGTCCAATAAAGGATGAAGAGAGCTTGGATCTGTGCATCAACTGGGAGCCAGTGGAGGGATTTCTAAACAGGGGTAATGCGAGCTCTAAGCTTATGTTTGCGGATATAACTTGGCCTGTAGCACTTGGATAACAACCTCTTTTGAAGTTAAGCAATTGGTTGCACAATAATGTCTATACCGTGTTGTACTGGCATTCTGTAATGAAGTTGCTTACTGTCCTTTGCCTTCCTTTCTGTTTACTTATCTTCCTACAGCTCACTTTCCCTTCCCCTTCTCATAGCACAATGAAGTGACTTGTATCACATGTCTGATGCTGTATAAATCACAAATAAAATACAAAAATAACATATACAAATAAATCTCCCATATCAACGTTTGCACCTTATATAAATCCAAATGAACCTTGCATTTGAGTGCTGCAATCAGAGATGGTAAAGGATTGGTAACACAAGAGTAAGAATTCCAGCTCTACAGGCTATCTCACAGAACTCTTCTTTTTACAAGAGGTGTACTTTGATACAGCTTTGCACAGATTTTCAAAAGTATGCTCCCATCCAATAATGGCAAACACATGTTATGTTATGTTATGTTATGTTATGTTATGTTATGTTATGTTATGTTATGTTATGTTATGTTGATTTATACCGTGCCCCACTACCAGCCAGGTGCAGTCTCCAGGTGGCTCTGCAAGAAAGAGGATGGGTTTGGTTAGTGAGGGTAGAGTGATAGAATAGTTCCAGAACGAGGAGAAACTGGCGTCTGTGTGTGTTGGCTTGCGGATGGTTGGTTGTGTGCACTGGTTTGTTGTATCCGTACAGGTAAGGGCCAACGCCTGGGTTGTTTTCTATGTGACTGTCTGTTCTGTTGGGGTGTGTCTGTTTTGTGGTTTATAGTCAAAAAACCGAATAAAAAAATCTCGAAAAAAAAAATCTTGAATTGAAAATCTTGAAAAAAAAATCTCTAATTTTCTTTTAATACGTTTTTATTTCGAAATGGGGGGTTCCCCCCCAAACCCCCTTTTTTCATTTTTTTTTTATTTTACCCTTTTTTTATATTTACCTGAACCCACGAATACATATAAATAAATAAATAAATAATTCGAGATTTTTTTTTTTTCGAGATTTTTGTAATTCGAGATTTTTTTTCCGGTTTTTTGACCGACCACCCTGTTTTGTATGTGTAGATTGGCTGGTATTTAAAGTTGTGTGCACTGGCTTGTTGCATGTGTATGGGTAAGGTCCAGTTTCCGAGGTTGCTTGTTGTAAGTGTGAGTTACTTGTTTTGGGTGTGTATTTGTGTATAGGTTGGTTAGCCCAGTGGGTGTGTATTATATTTGGGTGGTTTGTTGAAGGGAGCAGGAGTGTGGTGGCTAGTGCATTGGCTACTCTCTAAGTTCTTCTATGTGGCTAATCTACACAGTTCTATCTAATGTGACGCATTTCTAATCTTCACTATTCTATCTAGTGATATGCATGGTAAATTTCATACTCTAAGTGGGACTCCTGGTTAATCTTCACAATTCTATCTAAATAAAAAGGGATTGAGATGTTAACTCTCCATGAGTGGTGTGTGAGTGTCCAGATATAGACCCTTCACTCACTGCACCTAGAAAACAAAGCTTCAACTTACTGATAATACCTGATTAGGCAGGGACACGCCTAGGGGACCTTGTGCCACCGTGCAGAGCGGGGGAGGCCTAGCAATTTCAGACAGACTCCACCTTTGGAGCAGGATTGAACTGAGGTTCAAAAGATATTTGGTTAAACCACAAATGAGTCACAATGTTTCCAGAAGATGTCAGAGTATTTCAAAAGTGTGAGCACACATGTTTCTGTCACATACTGCCTTCTGTGTTGTTCACTTCTCCGTAGAAGTTTAGTATGGTTGCTACATTTGAGACAAAAAAGGGAGGAATCCAGCGATCAGCGATATCCTATGAGTTATATGGTAGGTGTATCCCAGATCTGTCTGATTGTTGCTATATGATACATATGAGAAATTTACTTTGTATTTAATAAACAGTAGGCCGAAGTAGGCAATGGAGGTAATGTGATCAACAGGAGAAGCAATAGAGTCTGTTGTTTCACTCCTCGATCGATGAAGTGTGGGATCTCTCCACTAGTGGTTTGGTGACGCACGTGCCCTGCAGGTCATGGAGCTGATGTAGCAGTGGCTCTTTCTGACCTAAACCTTTTGAAGTAGACATCATATCGCAGCATGCTTTTCAGAAAGAGAAAACAAGGTGCATAATAATTGTCTAGGGTTCACCTTTCCTTTTTGTTCCAGGTGTTGTTTTTAATGATGTCTACGCGGCCTCTAAGTTTGCGATGGAAGGATTTTGTGAGAGCCTGGCAGTCCAGCTTCTAAAGTTTAATGTATTGTAAGTAGAATTTGTTTTTTTATCACCTTATACTCCAGCACAAATGACTCACAGCCTAAAATGTCTAATAGTAAAGCAAACAACAGTACCTCTATGTACATATAAGATTTTACCCCCTCTGGTGACTTACAGCACCAAGGGCATCCAGACACCCACTACACAAAAAAGGAAAAACTATAAAAAAAGAAACAATATAAAAAAAGAGAAAATAATTTAAGGCACCAAGGTATATACATGTCAGACTAACATAAAATAACAGACTGGATTGGGTGTGTTCTATAAGTTTCAGCATAATCCATATTGACCAGCTAAATATACAGACCATTAAAGGAGGTTCTTGTTTCCAGATACTGATCTTCCCTGACCCTCTCCAGAACATCACCTTCTCATATCTAGAAAGAAACTGTAGGTCCAATAACCAATCCTCTACCAAGGGCTTCTTTCTTTTCTTCAAGACCCTCAGTACTCGCTTTGTCACCACCATCAGTGCCAATTAGACCCTGTGGCCAATCCCTTGGGTAAAAGTAGAGCTCTTTAGGGGGTCAGTAACCATCAAAGCCACTCTGTCCAACACATCATCCCAGAAACTCCAGGCCCTCTTGCTAACTAGCAGCACGTGACTCTGTTCACCCTTTCCTTTGCTACAACCCTAACACAAATCTGTCTGGAAGAATGGCCATAACCCTTATTGTTGGAGAAAAAAGTCAGGGTTGTCTCATATGTGCAGAATCCAGTTACTGTGGCACCATTAAGCAGGTCCTTGATGTCCAACCCGATTGCTCTACCCGATCTAACCAGTCCCAGATTATAACCACTATACAAGCTAATAAATTTGCAGTGCTGAACATCTACTGCAGATATACTGGAGAGAATTACACCTCAAAGATAGGACATCCTCCCTATATTATTAAATGCAATTGAATGCTTACTTTTTCAGCAGCTATTTATGGGTGAAGTTAGCACATCTACTGATGCACATCTTAAAACCAAGGTATATGATTACTTTGCACTTACAGTTTCAATGACTTCAGATTTCAAGTCTGTAGAGAACCAAGGGTGATTTGTTACAGTCTCTCTGACAATAGTGAGCGTGTAGAAACAAAGCACATGATAGCAGGCTACCAGATTACAGTTTGGTGTCGCCTCAAGAGGAATACAATGCCCTGATAGGGCTGTTCAGGTCCTGAAGAAAGCAATGAACTATATACCGCTGAAACTGGTCAACCTTGGTGGTTAAATGTAATGCCTTTACCAAGGGAGATTGTGCAGCCGGCTCGCTGTCTGCACACACAATAGGAGATATATTAGCTCTGAATCTATTTTTGTGTTTTTAGTTTGCACTTCCTCTTTGGGAGTTCGGTAAGGAGGAATACATTTAGTTGCCTTACCACACCAAATGAGGGTTTAATTCTTTAAGTACGTGTTATGGTGTGTGTCCCTGGGTCGGACAGCACCTGTAGTGGTGGGACTCTTGGATGATGTCTGTACTGGAGAGGCCAGGCTGAAGGACTGATCACTGGCTAAAGGTACCAGGTAAGTGCACCGATTCTTCTGGGAGCGGTGACAACCAATAGGTTGGATAACATGAAGGGGCAAGGTACCACAGAGAGAAAAAGGAAACCCAGTAGGCAGGAGATCTGGGTATAGATGGCTTGCCGATGGTAGCAGGAAAGTTTTAGAAACCAAGGGGTGAGCGAATGCAGGGTGAGTCCAAAAGGCAAGAGAGACTGATTCCTGGTAGGCAGCAAGGAAAGGCTCTCAAATAACCCAAAGAGGGCTGGAATCCGGGAGAGCCAATGTGGACCGGACCCAGGAAGGCAAGCAGGAAAAGGACCAAGAACAGGAACCCAGGCTGGAGGCAAAACTGTAGCAAAACAGAAGGTAGGCGCTGCAACGGTTGGTCAGGAACGAACCGCGTTAAGACGCGATTCGTTTCCCGACACAGCCGCTATTTACATCCCTCGGCATGAAGCCGAGGCGTGAAACGCAGGCCGCCTTGCACATGCGCAGCCCGTAACCCCGGAGCGACAACGAGGCTTGAAGCACAAGCCGTTGGACTCCGCGGTCTGTGGCGCATGCACGCAGCGGATACTATCCGAGGATTCGGGCGCCGGGAGACTCCTCTCCCTGCTAACCGAAACCTCGGATAGATCCGCCAGGACCGGGAGCGTCTCGTCTCCCCCCAGGTAAGTGGCCTAACAGTACGCATGTTAGAGTTGCAGTAAGGGAAAGTTTCCTTCTTTACTGTCCCCCCTTTTAGATAGGCGGCACATTAGTGAAACCCAAATAGAGGCACTGATGGGTAGGTTCAGTTGAGTAATACGGTGGGGGTTGTCTAGTAAGGGAGATTTGAACTGTTTAGTGATACCCCACTTGCTGTGTTTGTGTTCAATGTTTTGGTATCAGTTGTGATTGTCTGTTTTAATTGTAGTTAATGGTGAAATCCTGAATGATGTACTTCTTCAGCTGCTATCGTAGAGTTTGATGAGACGGTCACCAGGGAATCTGTTCTCTCTATTAAGCATTACTGATGCTACAAGAGGCACTCTCCTGTACCTACCTGTCTTACAGTCTTCCATATTCTCTCTGATTGCACTCTTTCCCAGAGCTATAATCGCCAACAAATGTGTACATAACTATAAAACGATTAAGTCAGAGACGTTGTGGACATATTGTTTGAACTCTGAATTGGATTCACTTCGCATTGCACTTTATTCGGTATGGCATTGGGTGGAAAAACATTTGAAAATAGCGAAGTGACAAGTGAGAAACGTTGTGGTGGGTTAATGGTTGAAGAGGTCGCGGGAGTGTTGAAAATTTTGATGACCTGATAATTTGATATTTAACCAAATTAAGTGGATTATAATATGGTGTTTTATATGAATTGTAACTTAAGTGTTTCTATGGCTTTTTAGGATATTAATTCATTGGAAAGCAGTGGGATACTGAATTTAAGAGATGAAATTTGACATGTGTTTTGAATTTTTAAATTGGCTGACATTTGATTGGTTTGTAGGTTCTCTTTAGGAGGTGTATTTTAACATGTCAAAACATGTATGAAATGGATAATAATGGTAATTAGATTTTTTTTAAAGTTATTTCAGAACTGAATACAAATATTAATAAATGAAATAAATACATAAATATAATCACCACCCACGCAAACTTAATTAAGAGAATGCAGAACGTTGTCGTCTTTTTATTGATGTTTAGTCCTCAGGTTTCATTGGCTTGTGTTATCATGTTTTTTCCATCATCTATCAGTTACAGAATATTGCCAAACCTTAACAAAATAATCTTTCATTACTTATTTACTCAATGAATATTCTGGTATGCAAATCATCAGGTGTTTGAATGAATGTGGGAATTCATTACCATATATAACTCTAGTTTAAAAATTGCTGAGTTGGCTTTGCTTGGATCCACAGTAGAGTTATTGAGAGCCTTAGAAAGCAAATAATTAAGACTTGGAGACCTAGGAGCCGATGTGCGTGTATGTATAAGATGAAGCTGGAGAAGAGCGGTATCCCAAGCAGTAATGACTCCTCCCAATGTATATAAGGCTATTACCACTTTGTGGCAAAACAAAAGAAAAGTGTATCTAATTCCGGTTGTTAGGTTGCTGATGAAGTTCGAAGTTTTAGAATGAGGTCAATAGCAGCAATTTACATTATGGGCATTCTGGTTTGGTCAATAATTACATCAATGTGCTAATAAATGTTTGAACACAGACCCATAGCTGCTTGCTTGTTTTGAAGTGTTCAAAGATAAAGTGTAGAGCATCTCATTCAGACTTTTTGAAAGCCATTCTGACTCTTTCTGGATCTTTCTGCTCCAGTGTATCCATGATGGAACCTGGACCTGTCAACACAGAGTTTGAGATGAAGCTGATGGAGGAGGTGTCACGCTCTGAATTCCCGGGCACGGATACAGATACCATTCGTTACTTTAAAGAAGTCTACCTACCTGCATCCCATGAGATCTTCGTCACCATGGGACAGAGCCCTGATGCTGTTGCTAAGGTGAGCATGCAGAAATCACACGTGAAACCTGATCAATAAGCGCTCCAAACTGAGGTACTGCTTTCAATTTATTGACAATATCCTGGACCTCACGACCTTAGATACCAATGGGGCACAACAGCCCAGACTGCATATATTAGGATGTCTTCATGCAATGCACAAAAATGACTCTTTAAGTGAAGGACAAGCTATCTGATTGGTTGGTAAATGAGTGCTTTGCCCATCTGTGAAATGCTTAATAGCAGTACTCTACAAGGATTTGTATAGCGTGAGCCTAGCTTCCATAGGAAGCTGGCAACTCCACAAACCTTTCACTTGGGCCTGAATTAAGGGAGTTCACGTAGTCACCAGTTAGGCAATTGCTCAATATTTGTCATTGACAAGAGTACACCACCTCTAAGTTGGCAATGACTAGAAGAAGGAAAATGTGGGGGGGGGAGTGGTAAGGCGGATCCAAGGATCGAAGGAATGCTACTGTAGGCATTGGTTATAAAGTTGCGTGGCTTAGACTGAGAATGTCTGTCTGCAGGTCTTCCTCTTTGCTACATCTTCTCAAGTCTAGCCTATTTTTGAAACTTTGTATGGAGGGGCTACCTTATACATTGTGTATTTTTTGAACGAATGTCAGTTTTTGTTGATGGATGCCATATAGATAATGCTAATGCTTTTGAACGGAATCCTGGCTAGTGGAGGGCTGTTTGCAATTCTTTAAATCTTTGGGAGACATGATCAAGTAGTAGAGTGTCACTGATTAGGCCAGTGGCAGCATATGGACTAGTTACAGTGGGCAAGAGTAGTGTGGAGAAGGTCTGTGATAAGGGCAGGTCCATTCATCTATGTGTGCATGTAGCCTGTCTTTGGTGCATTGTTTGAAAATTGGAACTTGGCAGCGGGCTTCCCTTTCTTATGCCATCTGATGCTACATCGTTTGGCATGAGTTGGCAAAGGAAAAAGGAGTTGGGGTGAGACCTTTTTGTACTATGTAATATGTATTTGTGTCGGTGGGCATAGGCCACAATTGTTCAAGAAGATCACGCCTGTCTTGATGGGGTTTAGGTTAAGACCATCTGCTGATGTCCATATTTTAATAAGTCTGAGGCATGCTGTTAAATGTAAGACCTCTTCTGTCGACAAAACATGTATTGTTGTCGAATTAGTGCATAGATACAGGTGACTGGCAGGGTGATTGGGGAGGAAATGGTGTTCAGTTTGCAATCTACTAAAATCAGGGCAGTCTTTGCTTTCTATGCATAGTGTGGCCAGTAGAGCAGCAATGGTGGGGGGGCATTGATATTCTGGGTGGAGGGGTGGATTCAATGAGGTTGTAGCTTTAGGGTTTCTTTCACGTATTTGTTTTCCACAAAAAGCAAATATGTAATTGGTTGGTAATTGGTGAGGTTTTCTGAGTCAGACCACAACAACATTGATTTATACCAATAAAACGTACCAAAACACTGACATTTATTTACTTTTCTTTTAAAGTTCACATTTCAGTGATTGTATTACAATCATCTCTGCAAGTAGCTAATTTCCCCTTTTCTCATACACAGGAATCACCTATTAACTGTGTAACTTTATATTCTAATTATTTGAACTTTCACATTCCTATCATTACTTGGTGGTATTCATTTAAAGGTTTAGTAAAGGGAAGGGGACAAATATAACAAACTAGAGTTCCTGACTACTGCCTAAATTCAAAGAGCATTTTATTAATGACTAAAGATCTATATTTCACAAATATAGCTCTGATAAAAAGGTTGTCGGCTTGAATCACTAATAACATAATGCTTGGTCCTCATTTAATTTTTCCCAATGGTCATCCTAACATTAAAATCTTTGCCACAATTAAGCATATATACCCATTCGGACAATATGAATCTTTGGCTATGAGGAAAACATAGTGCATCTGACACACAATTGTCTGATATGAGAAGAGCATTGATGGCTATGGAAACAATACATAATTTCATAAAAGGAAGTGTGAGGTCTCAGGGTAAAGATGGGTGTGTGCAGGCACAGACATCCATACTGCATGGGTGGCGATAGGGACCCTGTATTTATGGTAAAGTTGTCTTCCTGAAGGGAAGAGCACTTTTTGGACCTTGTTTACAACTTTGGTGCCTTTTGACGAATCTGCACAAACCTTTCAGGTAAAAATATCGAACAGACTCTGGATCTTTGTGCAACGTTTTGTGCAGTTTAGTCAAGGGGGGAGAAGAAGTTGTAGGGGTTGCCCAAAGTGTGGTCTCAAAAATACACTTTTGTAAATTTGGTGGCAATCTGTCCAGCAGATTTTTTAAAAATGACCAACAAATAGTTTAACAATGTAATGCTATCTCAGTTAGGTTCCCCATCTCACTTACTCATTCAATATCGCCAGATGTGTCTGGGCCAATCAGGGATCTGCGTAGTGTTCACAGACATCATGCAAAGGTGCTGATTGGTCAACTGATAAACGTGCGGAAAGTCAAAATGTTTGGAGAAATCCCTTACAAGATATAAGTAGTGAATTAAAGAATGCCAGAACATATTATAAACATGCCATTCTAAAGGCAAAGAAACAGTTATCTGTTCTTCGAACAGAAACAGCTTCTCACTCTACAAGATAGTTTACAAAATCTTGAACAGCCTCAAAAATCCTGCTTTTTGTACCTTAAACCATATCCTGGTGTAATAAGATTCAAACTTTCTTTTAGAGAAATGATTCTTAGGAATGTATCTATGATTCATTATTTGCAGGCCTCCTGAGCCTCTAAAAAGTGGCCTACAGTTAACGTAGTCTCACCAGCTTATCGGATTGTGGGTCAGAAGATAGAGACTTTATTCGATTTCAACCCTTATTTCTGGGTTTAAACCAAATATTTTCTAGTCTCTTTGAAGCCTGCCAACTGTACTATTGACCCGTACCCATCCTTTATTATTATGGATTGTGCCGAATCTCTAAGCCGCCTGATTATTCCATTCTTTAATGCTTCCTTTGGTGAAGGCCATGTTCCTGTGGCCCTTAAGTAGGCATGAGTTACTTCTCTTATGAAAAAGCCCAATTTGGACCAATAATATTGGATTAGCTATCGATCCATAATTAATACACCCTTCATTTTGAAGATTGTGTATCGGTAGCCACTTACCAGCTTCAAAGCCACCTCAAGGAGTTTTCCATACTAGGAGATTGCCAATCCGGATTTGTCCAGGTAGAGGAACAGAGTTTTGGTGGACATGAAAGACGCTCTCCTACAGATTGTAGATTAGGGCCAAGCCAGGGTGCTGATGATTCTTTACCTGTCTGCTGAATTCAACAATTCCATGTGATAAAATGGCTTTCACGCACCGGCTGGTGGCAGACATGGCCGGTAATGCCCTGCCAGCCCAAGCCATTTGCGAGGGCCTTGGCGAGTGTTGTGAGTCCTTACTGACCATGTCAACACCCCAAAAGCCAGTTGCACTGCCAATCTGCTGAGGGGGGACAGGAGGTAAATGAAGAAGAAGATGGCCGCCGCCATAGCTTCCATTTCTATAGTGGCGAATGTTGCGGGAGGTGCAGCGGAGCAGAGGTGCTCCGATCCCACTGGTAGGTGCGTCGGGAGGTGGTGGGGGAGAGGTTTTGTTTGGTTTGGGTGGTCTGGAGGAGTGGGTGGAAAATAGGGAGAGGCTCCCTTTTTCCTTCCCACATAAAAAAAGCAAATAACTGTGCCATCCCAGACGGGCCTTCTGTGGCCGCCACAGCAGGTGGAGAATGTAAATCCTCAACTGGTGTTCCAGCCACTTGATTGGCCAATGGCCCTTCCCCTGGTGCGAATTCCGCCTTTTGAAGTCCTTACACAAAAAGACTGATATGTTTTGGCTGAATATGTGTGGCATTTAAATGTGGAAAGATCACTATTTCTGGGGGTGGGGGTCACCCCTTGATATCCCTTTTAAGGAGAGCCCCACGTGCCCACAGAACATCCTCTCCCTTGTTCACGGGATTTCCTCCAAATCACTGTTTTTAACCCCCCCAAGACCCTTTTTCTCCGGCTTCATCCCTTTCCCGCCCAAAACATTCCCTCTCAACTCCCACCACAGACACACTAACACATACACACATAATCACACAAACACATTCACACTTACCCCTCCCTTACATGCCAAAAACATCTCCACTAATGCTCCACAGACGCTCAAATATACAGACACAGACAGACATACATACACTCACACACACACACAACACGTAGGTGAGACGCCTCAGTCTTCCCTCTTATGGCCCGGCTGTACCTGTGAGCCCCTGCATGCAGCTATGTGCACAGAGGAGCATGATGGCTCGATTTAGAAAAAACACTCTGAGTTATCTTGAAGTGATCATTCTAAATTGATTTATTTTCCAAAATTATAATGAGAGTTTTTCACTCAACACCATTAATAATAATTTATCATTTATATAGCACTACAAACCCTCAGATATCTGAGCGCTGCTTATTATTACCCACGGAAGGATGAAAGGCTGATTTTGGCCCTGCCAGGATTCGAACCTGCGTTAGCAGACTCTGCACCGCGCTCTACTCGCTGTGCCACCTGACCGGCCACATTTGATGCTACAATGAGTTAAGGATGTAGCTGCTGTTAAGGACTTGCAGATGGGACCTCACAGCATTCATACAGATAGTTCGCAGAGAAACTTGGGCCCACCAAAGATTCCCCACCGCATATACTGTCTTTATTTTCCAAAACAGACAGGGATCACACAGGACAAATAATTTGCCAGCATTCTCAGCTTCTGAGCCTGTGTCACACGGTTTTATGCATGTATGATGTCATTAAATCAGGGCCACCCCAAACACCAGTGCTCCTTATGCTCCACATAATATAGTTGCTTAACATGCTCTACTGATTCATCCACAGGTATCACATTTATGTCCATATTACCATCCTCAATTCGGTGTTGTCTGTACGAATACCAACATTTCTTTGAGTCATTAGTCTTACATAACTTACATTTTTTTCTCCAATTTGCATTTTTAATATCATATTTATGGGCCTTCAGCCAGTATTTATATTTCATACATAGGTTGGCTTCCATTTTACGTTCTGGTCACAATCCATACTTGTTGCATGTTTTATTCTCCTTATTCCCTCATTTAATCTCTTTTTCTCATCATGGACATCTCTGTCATACGTATTGGTATGATTCTTCCCTGTTTGTTGTGTGACGCTGTCTCGATTAGTAACCAGGTTGGGTTGAGTGGGCATAGCCTAATTCAACAAAGGTTTTTGCGAATGCATCTTATATTGATTTTAGTTATTTGTTCCTGTCACCAGAAGACATCCCATTTGAACAATGGAATGATGCGTTCAATTTACCAAATGTTTGTCTGGGTGTGATGTCCCAGACAGCTGGAAGGACCTGCGTGGAAATCTACTTAAGTTACTCCCCAATGTTTTGTATGGTAGTCCTTGTAAATATGGGCAAAATGATAATTCATCAAATAGTTCTGAAGTTTCCAAGAACATTTTTAATCCAGAATAAAATAGAGTTAAGAAAATGGCCTGTTGCAAATTATGTCCAATGCATTTCGGTCATTCTTGACCATCTTCAGGGACTGATTCTGAGCAGAAAAAACATACAGAAAATCATGTTTTTGAGTAAGCATGTTGTACATCTCTAGTGGTCTTACTAAATTACATTTTACATTAAATTCAAATTGTCATTTTATTTTGACCAGGCTTCTTATGTCTTCACTCGGTTGAAGCAGTGTCTGTCTCTCTCATATTCTGGTGCCCTCAATATTTCTGAAATGCATCAGTGGATTATTAATAATCCAATTACTAAGAGCTCTTAGATCGTTATAACATTATTACACTGCTTCAATACAGAGTTAAAAATAAAATATTTGTAGGTTGGTATGATCCACCACTCTTTGGTGAGGAGCCTATATGTTGAGAAATGTACTGCTGTCAGTAAATGTCCACATTAGTTCATAAAGAACTTCAAATGTCCTTAGCCTATGTATAGGGTTCAGATAACCTAAAAAGGGATTTCAGTCCCAGATATATTGGATCCGATAATATCCATATTTGTCAATAGTTCCATATTTCTTCCTGTCAATACGTATACAGATGCTGCTGTGATTCCCAGTGATTGTCACCGGAATTCATGACACATGTTTAATAATTAATTTTTATCAATCGTGGAGATGTTCTTATGCGGTGTTGGGCCTAATAACATGATATCTTTGGTTGTTCTGATGCAGGTTTCTCATTTCCCAAGTTCCTTTTGCATCTGATCCCTGGAGGCGTCGCTCTCCGATCTCGCTTCTTTCCTTTTGAGTTGTGTGAGTGTAGCTTGGGGCCCATGATGTTTAGTTTGAATTGGTTATCAGGTGACTACAAAAAATGAAATGGGGGAAAATATCGAGAAGGCAAACCGTCCAAACCAGAGAGTAACGCTGGTCAGCCTCTGATAAACCCAGTATAGTGCCCTTCACTCGTGCACATATAGTGCCCTGCCAAAACCTATGCCTTACCCGCACTCAGCAAACAGTCAAGAGCACTCGTTAGTGCACTCTGCTAGATGCGCGCACGCAGATGCGTACACATGTTGTATTTATGCTGGTTCTGGGTAATGGGGGCATGGCCTCACGAACGCTATAGTAAAAGCAGAGAAGGAGGTTAGTATTATATTTTAAGTGTTAATAGGGGCTTATTGGCAGCCTGTACAGTGCATGGTGGATACCCACTCAGGGTGAAGCCTACTTCGCATTTATTTTCCCATAGACAAAAGGGTCAATGTTTGCCAAAGCGCACAGCCTAAACCAGTGAATGGATTTGTACCAGGTCGGAGACAACTTGGGCATGAAGCGTTGACTCGTGCATCTCCCATGGTGCATTTCAGTATCATGGTTTTCAGAAATGAAACGCAGTAAAAACCTATTTGCAACTCAAAAACATGCGAATGCCATCAGGGTAGAGGTGGGGGTTGGTTAGAAAGCACTGAGTGAAATTTGGGAGTTGGAGGGGGTCCAGGGACCGAGTTTGCAACACAAAGCTTTCTGTAGCCAGCTAGTGCTCTGGGGTGAAAGGGAGAGGGCGGGGCAGGTGAGGAGGCCGCCTGGGTAGTGGGGGGAGCTGGCACAGATAGGGGGGCACTTGGTGATGGCCCAGAGGGGCAGGGAAGATTTTTATTATTCTGGCTATTTTGCCGACATTCGCGGCTATATCCAAGGTTACAAAGGACTACAGATAACCGCAGGTATGTGTAGTTCTGTACCCACAGTTACATTTTTAAAAAGATATTTTTACAACAATAGTGACATCAGGGGTAAAAAGTCACTTACTATGGCCAGTGACTCTATTCCTATCCAGGTCTCCCATTCATGCAGTTACCAGGACAAACTCTGCTTAGCTTCAAAGTGAGAAAGGAGCCAGCCTCCTCAGGCCATGTTACATGATAAATGAGTCACACCTACAAGACCACTTAGAGGAATGGGCCATCCCTTTTCTTGCTTGGAAGCTAAGCAGGGTCAGCCCTGCTTTGAATTTAAGCAGGGTCAGTCCCTGTTACGGCATGGATTGGCGACCGAATGGGCATCTGAATTATTTTCTTTTTTTAAACCGTGCTACTGTCAGTCCTTGAAAGTTTTACACTCAGAGAAAATGTTTTGCATTTTGCTGAATTGCATTCCGGTATTTGTAGTCTCCCAGACAATAATAGATAAAAAAATAGGTATATTTTCAGCAACAGTGGGTGTCCCATCCATGCAGTAACGGAGACAAACTCTGCATAGTTTCAAAGTGTTATAGGGGTCAGGCCACTAAGGCCATGTTGCCTAATATATGGACCACCCTTAGAAGAACACTTAGAGAAACATGGCTTAAGGGGGCTGGTTAATGCATGGATGGCAGACAGGCCATGGTCCTGAATGCTGTGTGTTTTCTTACCTTAAAATATCTCATAACACGTCATCCACATTTTTATAAACCAGAAAAAAGGAACTTGAAAAAAACCTCATTTATGCTGAACACTGCTATTAGAGAACCCTGGCCTTAAAGAGTTCGAGACAGAGCACTTAACCATCATGCTACAATTATTTTATAGTTTGGATTTTCACAAGTTTCATACCTAGCTTTTTATCATTGAACGTATTAAATTATAGGCTAAGTATGAAACGTATCCCACATGAAACACCAAGCTATTGTGGCTTAGTGGTTAAATGCTTGGCCTCAAACTCTGGCAGACTAGGGTTCAACGCTGTATATTTTCTTTTTTTATTTGACTAATTTTGTTTAATTAAAAGAAAAGCAACGGGAGGCCACCAGGGGGCGCACGGACGATGTCATCCTTCGTGTGAGCTCCTAACCCACGGGCCCCCAAAAGTGAATTGAGCCCCCACTTTGGCCCCCCCCGAACCCAACAACGACAGCCTGATTTGCAAGAAGCACCCCCCCACCCCCCGAGCGAAAACCCGGCCAAAATCGGACCCGGGGTCCACGAGAAAACCACGGAAGGAATCGACCTCCCCCCGCCGGCGGAGACACAGACACGGGAGAAGGCCGCGGCCCGCGGCGCTGGACTCCGCCCCCGGCCTTCATCGAGGAACGCCGGCGCGGAAACGCCAGCGCGGAAATAGGGCTTCGGGGAGAGAGGCAACGGCCCGCTCCGGATCAAGTGGAGGTTGCCCCCCCCGAGCTCCCGAAGAGCGGACTCCTCGTGCGACCGGCTCCACGCCACAAGGGATCGCTCCCGCGGAGGTAGGTGCCCGGCTCCACGCCACTTCGGCGGGAGCTTGCTCTGCACCCGCGGCCCAGAATAACCGCGCTACCCCCCCGGCCTAGAATAACCGCGCCACCAGGACTCCAGGAGACCTGCCAAGAGCCTGCCCCCACACGGCGCCCCACTCTAATTGAAGCGTGCAAATCGCCCGAAGGCTCTGGCTTGGTAGGGGTGCCGCAGCCCCAACATCGCTCCCGCCGATTGCAACGCGGGGACCCACACACCACCAGGCGAGAAAGGAACCAACGGGTGCTCTTGGTGCCCACAACAGCTATCTACGGTCTCCCCCCAAGCAACCAGTTAATCAAGCACACGAAAGAGGAGGCGGAAGGTTGGGCCCCCACTCTTGGGGCGTGTGCCCTCTTCCGAAAAGGCCACCGACAGAACGGAGGCAGGACAAAAGGCCCTGCAATTGGACAACACTGCATTACACGGAGACCCGAGGCCCCCCCCCAAGCATCTGCGCCTTAAATCCCTGCCCTGAGACCTGCGCCCACACAACTCCATCAGGGCCTAGCCACGGGACGCTATCGACACCAAAGACCCTCCGAAAAGACGTTGAAGCCGACGAAGGACATAACCAGTGTGGAGGGTAGAGCCCCTGGAGACAGGGCGAGTGCCTCCTCCCACCGTCGCCAAAGGAACACACGCCACGAGGACAACCAACCGGACACTCCTTGATACCCCCCACGAGCGCCTAAACACGCTGGTTCCGAGGGTAAGGCCCCCGACCCAGGGGCGTGTGCATCCTCGTTGAACACCCATCCATGAACATATCGAACAAGCTTGCCAAATACGCCTACAAGCCAGCAGCTCAGGCTCCCGACCCTGGATCAACAATGTCGGTAGAAACCACCGAAACGAGTGCAGCTGCCACCAAGGGTGATATTGCCGCTCTTTTAGCCGAAATCCGAAACATGGGCGCCAACCTCGGTGGCAAAATGGATAAGATGACCCAAAGGATAGACAACATCGAGGAGAGACTAGAAGGGGTCGAGATGAACCAAACCTCTATAGACACTCTAGAGGCCCAAATGGAGCTCAGAATACGAAACATAGAAAAGAAGGAGGATGAGATTCGCCTGAAGATAGACGATTTGGAAAACAGAGAAAGGAGAAATAACCTACGGTTTTTTGGAATCCCGGAAAAAGAAGGGGAGACAGAGGAAGACCTCAAGCAGACTATACACGACATCATCAAAATCCTGACCGCGGACGATGACATCGATGAACTCAGGACCGAGAGAATTCACAGAGCCGGTGGCCCCCCAGGAGGCCCGAGATCGGTCCTTGCCAGATTCCATAGGTACCAGGACAAAACGAAGATACTCGCCAAGGCCAGATCTGGAGGCACTCTTACCCTAGGAGGGGCCCAGATTACTATCTTCCAGGACCTCTCATCACTGACACTGGCATTGCGTCGCTTATGCGGCCCCCTCACGAGATGGCTAAAAGAACAGGGAACGAGATACAGGTGGGGATACCCCTTCTCCCTCGCGTTTGAACATGGAACCAGAAAGTTCCTACTACGCTCTGAAGAGGAAATTAGAGAATGTATAGCCGACCTCCTCGAACAGACCCCGGAGAGCGGCACCCAGGGAACACTAACGCAGGACAGATCACGCTGGGAGCTGCAGGGCCCGAGAAGAAAACGAGTGAAAGGCTCCAGAAAATACAGGAGACCCAATGACACACCTGATCACAACCAATGACCACATGTATCATACAATATGCTACCGCGAAGTGGGAATCCTTGGTGTTTGACACACTGTTGTTTGATAAGTGATTTCATGAGCAGGGGGGTGGGGGCTCAAAAATATTAGCTTGATACTATTAGTTTACGGGGTCGTACGGTTTCGACCCTCACTGGTGGTCCGAATGAAGACCGGTTGTTCCAATCCGGTCCAACTCGGACGCCACCACGGACAGACACAAACCCTCATCGAAAAATTTAAAATCGACACGATAATCCAGAGGGTGATGGGTATGCAGTCCGATACCCTACGGGAACGGGAGGGGGGAGGGAAACGGGGAATGGCACAGGCTCAGACAAAGCCTCTGTCAGATAGTGCCACACACAAAGCTACTTCCATCATAGCAATTTCGTACAATGGGCTCCACGACAAGGTGAAGAAACTCCACGGATGCACTGATGACACACAGACATGATAAACCAAATGACATGCAGGGTAAGCTCAAAATTGGCACGCTCAATGTTAAGGGCCTTAATTCTCCCACCAAAAGGTCACTGGCGCTGAGAGAATTCAGGAGGGCTGAACTGGACATTCTTTTCTTACAAGAAACTCGATATAGCAGAGGGGAAGAGAGGAAGATTCTCTATGCCAAGCTGGGATCGGAATATTGGGCCTCTGGCCCGCTGAAAAAAGCTGGAGTTGGCATACTGATCAACAGAAAGATCCAATTCGAACTCTTAAAGTCATGGATGGATGTCAGTGGTAGAGCAATAGCCCTGGTGGGCAACATACAGGGCACGGTTGTTACCCTTGTGGCAATATACGCCCCTAACACTGGCCAAGACCAATTCCTCCAGAGGATAATACCTAAAATCATGTGCGAAGCAGAAGGCGAAGTAATTATCGGAGGTGATCTGAACATGTGGATGAACCCGGACCAAGATAGGCAATCAGGTCGCCCCTCTACATCTCCACTCGTTGATCCCAGACGCCCACTGGCCGCAGACATGATGACCGCCTATAACCTCACCGACGCATGGAGGCATGCCAACCCCAACCGCACTGGCTTTACCTTTTTCTCGGCGCCACACGCAACCTTCTCCAGAATAGACTATGTGTATCTGACCACAGACCTCATCGCGGCGATGACTGAAGCTGTCATAAACCCAGTCTCCTGGTCGGACCATGATATGGTCACGGTCACCCTCGACCAAATAGCCCTGCCCCGAAGATCCTCTAAATGGCGCTGTAATGAAACCCTCTTTAAGGATCCCACTTTTCGCGAGGAATTGGAACAGGACATTACCCGATACTTTGAGATCAACAACACAGGGGAAGTCTCTATGAACACAGTTTGGGAGGCAGGCAAGGCGACCTGGAGAGGACTACTTATCCGAGAAGGAGCAGCCAAAAAAAGGGAAAGACAACTCATTGAGAACAGGATCCGGAATGAAATCACACAACTGGACCACATGGCACAAACGGCTGATCAGGATAGACTACAAAAGATTAAAGAAGCCAACGACAAGAGAGAGGAATTAAGACAACTAGAGGCGGGAAGCGTAGCGCGTAAGCTACAACACCTGAAGCAGAAGCATTATGAACACGGGGACAAAGCGGGCGCCCTCCTTGCCGCAAGGCTACGAGGCCAACACCAAGAGAGATGGGTCCCCACGATTCAAACAGAAAGGACTTCTGACGAGGCAACTTCGCCCAGTGTTCCTGAGGCTTTTGCCGAATTTTACGAAAAATTATACTCAGCGCGCCCCCCCTTGCATACAGGAGCCATAAATGAATACCTTGAGCGAGCGCACTTGCCCACCCTCCCAACGGATAGTGCACTCACATTAGAAGCCCCCATAACAGGAGAGGAAATTGAGGAAGCTATCAAAAGACTCCCAGCAGGGAAAGCCCCCGGAAACGACGGATACACGGCAGGGTTTTATAAAACTTTTAATGACGCCCTTCTCCCATTCATGGTTCTCCTATTCAACAACATCCTATACTCCGGAGAGGCACCCGACTCCTTCTCCGAGGCGCTGATAACAGTCATCCCCAAGGAGGGTAAAGACCCTAAGTTGTGCGCGTCCTACCGCCCTATATCTCTATTAAACATTGACGCCAAAATCTATACGAGAATCCTGGCTGCAAGGCTGGAGTCATATATGCCGGCAATAATCCACAATGACCAGGTCGGCTTCATTTTGGGCAGGCAAGGAGCAGACTCCACCCGGAAAACCCTACACTTAATTCACGAGGCCCAAACTTCACAGAACAATCCTACGCTACTCTCAATTGATGCTGAGAAGGCATTCGATAGAGTCGACTGGCAATTCCTTGAGGCCACACTACAAAAGATAGGCATAGGCCCTACACTCCGACGAGGAATCAAAGCAATCTATAAGTCTCCAAGAGCATCGGTCTCGGCAAACGCTCAATTCTCCCGATGGTTCCCCCTCAACAGGGGTACAAGACAGGGATGCCCCCTTTCGGCGATACTGTTTGCACTGTCCTTGGAACCTCTCGCCGTAATGCTACGAGCTGACCCCGCAGTGGAGGGAATCCAAGTGAGCGGTAAAGAATATAAGCTAGCCTTGTATGCGGATGACATTCTGCTTCACCTGTCGAACCCAATGTCCTCCGTTCCGAGAGCGATCCAGCTAATAGAAGAGTACGGTGCACTCTCGGGATTTAAAATCAACAAATCCAAATCTACTCTTTTCCCACTCCACGAACCATCATCGGAATACCGGAACACCCTTGCACAACTCGGGCTGGTCGTCGGAGGCCCGACATTGAGATACTTGGGAATTAACCTGACGCGACATCTAGATGACCTCTACGAAGCCAATTTTCCCCACCTCCTCGAGGCTCTCAAGAATGATCTCAGGAAATGGAAACCGCTCACGATATCCTGGATGGGACGCCTGAACGCGATCAAAATGGTGTCCCTTCCACGATTTCTCTACCCCTTTCAGGTCCTGCCTATCACAATCCCGGAACACTTTTTCAAGCAAGTCAAAAAGGCCATCCTACACTTCTTGTGGAACGGGAAAAAACCCAGAATCTCCTACGAAGTCTTAACACTACCAAAAGAGCTAGGCGGGGTTGGCTTACCAGACATAGAACGCTACTACCAAGCGACACAGCTCAGGATCTTAATCCCACACCTCCGAGAAAGAAAAGACCTCCAATGGGTCCACCTTGACAACAACGTTCTATACAACGTGACGCTGGCAGAGTGGTTATGGGTCCCCAGGTCGAAACTATCGAGGAAGCTCCGCAACCATCCGATACTAAGCACGCTGTGGAACATATGGAGAAAGGGAAGAGCAATGTCAGGGGTTACCACATGGCCTTCGCCACTGAGCCATCTTTGGTCCCCGGGAATCAGAGAGGAAATCCCGGAACATGCCAGGTACCAATCTTGGTTCGATGCCGGCCTTGAGAGGGTCGGACAGCTGTGGAGAAAAGGGAAATTCATTTCGATAACGGAACTCGAGGAGGCCCTCCAAATCCGCCCGATACCAGTCCTCCTGTACCTACGGCTGAAAGGCGTCATATCTAGAAAAGAATGGAAGGAAACCACGCAGAGAGAATTAACACCCTTTGAGACGATCCTGGACACAAATACTACCTCCAAAGACCTCATAGCGAAAATGTACAGAGCCCTAATCACCAAAGACAATGCACCCAACCATCGTCTAAAAGCAAAATGGGAACGAGACTTTGCCAGAGAGTTCGATCAGCAAGCCTGGAACAAAATATGCGAAACACCAGCCAAAATATCGATTGCGGCCCAGTACAAATTGCACGCCATAAAATTACTACACAGATGGCAATATGACCCGCAAAGACTGTCCAAAATGTTCCAGACCTCCAGCCCGAGATGCTGGCGACATTGTGGGATGATCGCCGACTACTGGCACATGTGGTGGAACTGCCCCAAGGTCCGCATCTACTGGCAAGAGGTCCTGGGATGGATCAAACAGCTGGAAGGCATAAATAGAGAACTGTCACCCCTCCTGATCCTGTTTGGCCTCGAAGAAGAGGACGACGAAATGACAAGAGTGAAAGGTCTGATATCCCCCCTCTTGCTTGCGGCGAGAGCTGCCCTTGTGATAAAATGGAAAGCTCCTCGTCTGCCTGATAAGAGGGACTGGATACAGATTGCGACAAATATCTACACCATGGAGAAAGTGACAGCAATATTACATGACAGAGCTGCGCGGCAAGAAGAACTCTGGTCCGACTTCATAACCGAATACATTTCGCGCCCGACCAAGGAAGACTCGACGCAGCAGGAAAACTGCCCTCGATCCGTGCCACCAATCACTGAAAACTGAAAAGCCCCCATGCTGACAACCCTTGCATGTCATAGACTACACAGGAGAACAATGATCGTTGGAAGTGCCAAAATGCGCGTCACATAGCCCACTACGACTCAGAATGCCAAAGCCCCGAAGGAAGCGGACATGGAACATGGGGATAGGGAGGGGGGTGGGAAGGAGGGAGGGAAGGGGGGCTTTTTCTTTTCTCTTCTTTATTCTCTTTTTCGTTCTTCTTTCTGCCTTCTCCTGGAATATGGAGGGTTAAGGTTGATAACTGTTGTTAAGGTGGACACAGAGTCTTTAATGCAGTAGTTCGATATGCACACTGTATAACCACCTGTATGTTCATATTCACTGTTAAAAACAATAAAAATTAAATTTAAAAAAAAAAAAAAAAAGAAAAGCAACGCAAGTGGGAGGTGGCGAGGTTTGTTGCAGTGCAGTCCTGTGATCTTATTTAGCTTGAGGGCATTTCGAGGTTACTGCAATGTCAGCTACGTCCAAACATCCCTCACACCAAAATAAGAGCGCTGGAATGACTTTTGTGCCGAAAAGGGAGCACCGGAATGGGCGCTGCGGCAGAATGCCTGTGCAGATCGACCCGTGCAAAAATGATGGCGTCGAAAAGGGGTGTACCGCTTGGAGAACGCTGCTTAACCAAAGTGTGCGCTCCATGGCAAATAATGTTATCTTGATGCGCATTGCCTAAAAACATTGTGAGTTCTCAAAGTTTTAAATATCTCATAATACACAGCATCGACATTATTTTTTTATAAACTGTGCTACTGTCAGTCCTCAGGGGCAATTTATTTGCTGAATTGTATTCTGGTATTTGTAGTCTCACAGTCAAGATGGGGGGAATAATGCCACAATTGTACACTTTTGCCTAACATAGTTCTATAAGGATTTATATATTTGGGTGACACTATGGTATATGTACTTTTGAAGTTAGCTTTTGTATTGTTGAAAGACAGACATGGGGGTGAGGAGGGGAAATGATGAGAGGGCAAGTAAGTCATGAGTATTTTCCCACGATGTGGCAAGAAAGTTAGCAATCCTGGAAACTGGTGCAGTTATTTTCCCCTGATTGTGATTGCTTTTCAGAGCACCAGTAAAGGACACATGTGGGTGGACAGCGTAACCTTTTTTTCAGAGGGCGGTTGCAGCCCCTTGTGTTTTTTTGAGGTTGGTAAACTGCTCAAGTATTTGGATGTCAGGATTTTACTCAGGTTGTCGTGGTTGTCATGTTCCCAGTGCAGACGCTAATCCAAAAGACCACAAGCACTTGTTTCATATTGGGATTTTGTTTTCCATGGAATATTTCACTACAGATTGCTGGGTTTAAAAAGTGAGCACCTTTTATACTTTTCCAGCATATTTACTGAAATATTTCCTCTCTCAGGTTATTTTTCTCGTGTTCATTACTTTATTTAAACGTTAGATGCTATTTTGTCTCGCTCTTTGGAGGGGTCTTTCTTCTAAGTAGAAGTCAATTGAACTACATTTGTATACTTCACTTTAAAATATGTGGCCACTTACTGTGCATATATTCATGGGTGCCAGCTTTTCATTTTCGCTATGGGCAGGGCTGTCACATGGTGTGGTGAGGCCCGGGGCAAAACGTTTGGTGAGGCCCCCTTATCATTTTTTGCACTGGGCCAGCAGCACCTGCGCCGCAAACAGGAGACGCGAGAAATCTCCCATTGATTTTGTGTGGAGGAACCCAAACATGGTTCATTATTATGACAGCAAATCAACTACAGCTAAGTTATGTTTCTGTACTGAAGACAAGTTCACTCCACACTAACAATTTTGTCATATATATGAATATATATCAGAAGGCATGACGGCGGGTGTTGCGTTTTTGAACTGGAGAGACTTAAATGTTTTCACCAATTATGTGGGATGACAGAGCACAGTGAGGGAGCCCAGACCAAACAAGGGGTGCTTGAGAGGGTGTCGCCCCAAAATTGTTTTCAAACAAATTAAAATGGTGCATTTTACAGCACTTTCTTGAAAAATCAGATTAAAAGGCCATAGAGTTTGCAATTGGTTTTGTATGGTAGCACATGAATAAAACCCAATAGATGTATTGACGCCTTTCCCCACAACATATGCCAGTATGAAAAATGTTTGTTGGCTTTTCCCATACATGTCCATGTAGGCTGCACCAATATATGTCTGTATTACCATATAAGGACTCACAGCCAGTAAAAAATACCAAAACAAAAGAGGTGATGGCTGGAAGGTTTAGAATAAATCTTAACCTCTGGCATTGCTCTGGGCAATCCTCCAGACCATCGCCATCGCTTGCCAAGCCATTACAAAAGGGGAAAGACCATATGCAAATCAGGATTGGTCTCACCATCAAAGGGGTAGTCCAGTCCGAAACGCTAGGTCACATCACTTCTTCACGAGACCACAGGCATCCCCAGACATGTTTCAGCCTTGTTGGGCGTCACCAGTGAGGAGTAGCTTGGGTCTCTAGGCCCAGCAGGCATGGGACCCACGTCTGGGCATACCCGTCCCACTCGGGGTGACAATAGCAAAACAAAGGCGGTGATGGCTGGAAGGTTTAGAATAAATCTTAACCTCTGGCATTGCTCTGGGCAACCCTCCAGACCATCGTTCTTCGCCTGCAAAGCCATTACAAAAGGGGAAAGACCATATGCAAATCAGGATTGGTCCCACCCAGAAAGGGGTAGTCCAGCCCGAACTGCTAGGTCACGTCCCTTCTGCACGAGACCACAAGAATCCCCAGACAAGTTTCAGCCTTGTTGGGCATCATCAGTGAGGAGTAGCTTGGGTCTATAGGCCCAGCAGGCACGGGACCCATGTCTGGGCATACCCGTCCCACTCGAGGGGACAATGCCATGCCACGGAAAGTACATCCAGACTGGCTGTGCACCATAAGTGTTATTACTGGCTCAATGTAGCCACCTATTAACACTTATGTTTTCTTTGCCTAAGCCTGGCTGAAGATGAGTTGGGGCCCATTTCAACATGACGGTTGGTGGCTCCCAATTGCTTAGAGCGGAGAACAGACTGAGGCACCTGTTGGGTGCATACATTATGATAGAGACAAAGAAATACAGACAGGAGTTAATAGCCGCTGATTATCACAAGACAGACAGCCAACCGGGAGCTGAAACACTAAATGCACACTGAAAATATTTAAATCTCCCTTTGTCAGAAGTTGGCTGATGTGAAGGAACCAGTGTTAAAAGGCAATGAGGTGATAACATTTCTGTATACCACAGTGAAGTGTCAGCTGAAAGGGCTCCAGCAAACGCAACTGCAAACGCAGCTGTAAGTCGAGCATTTTGTAGTAGTTGCTCGTGCTTCCGCGAGCTCTTGTCTAAGGTTCTAGAAATAGAATGTTGATGTGAATGTTCGGGGGGTGACGGTTGGTTGGGGAGAGAGAAAGGAGCAGGGAAGAGATGATGTACGGAGTTCGGGTTTGAGAAATAAATACTTAATAACTTACCTGTGGAGGTCTCGTTATTACACTGGCGACGAGGATCTTCAAACCCGACCCACGCGCCTTGCCAGCCGTACACATCCTCTGGTACCTCAGCTGATTTCTGGGCTGCGCTCCCGGACGTGGTCGAGCGCGGCCCCCGGCGTGAAAAGTGTCAGCTGGGCCAGCGCTACCTTGCCTTCAGCGGCCGGCCGAGCCGCGCTCCCGGAGGAGGTCGAGCGCGGCACACGGCAAGGAGTGCAGCCGTGTTACGGCTGAGCGGCCGCTGCCACAAGCAGAAGATCCTGCCGAGCCGCGCTCCCGGAGGAGGTCGAGCGCGGCACACGGCAAGGAGTGCAGCCGTGTTTACGGCTGAGCGGCCGCTGCCACAAGCAGAAGATCCTGCCGAGCCGCGCTCCCGGAAGAGGTCGAGTGCGGCTTGCGGCAGGGTGCGACTGTGCCGTGCGGTGCACAAATATACTGGAGAGCGGCACAGGTGAGAGGAGGACCCTGGGAGGGGGCACAGTCCGGCGTTCTTCGTAGATGAGAAGACGCAAACTGTACACGGATGCCCTGTTGTTCGGCTCCGCCCACCACATAGGAAGTTAACGGAAGGCTTCAAGGCTTCCTGTTCAAGGGTGGGTGTGTCTACATTACTTGAACTGCAAGGAGAGGAAAGTTAACTACTTGTGTGCCGACATTAGAGGTACTGCGCTTTCTATTTTCTACAAAATATAGAGGAGGGAAGTGACTGGAGCCTGCCTTTAACAGTATTGTGCATATGTGAAGGTGGAATATTCATCTTGCTAGTCTGCCGTGTTGAACAAGGTACTTAAACATTGTTATTCACGGAAGTGCGCAGAGATTTCAAGTGTTTCATAGCATAGAACTCAGTCAGTGGCTATGTCGGATCCAGTGACTATGCAGCGCAGCAATGCACGTCCTCCTCCAGCCTTCCTCCCCAATCCGGGGGAGCCCCCCATTGCATGGGAGCTTTGGGTAGACACTTTCAAAGTATATCTGAGAGCGTCAGGTGGTTCCAGAATGTCTGATGATGACAAGGAAGCGACCCTACTCAATTGCCTTGGTACAGAGGGTTTAAGGGTGTTCAGACACCTTCCGGGCCAGGATGTTTTGGCTTTGTCTTCAGGAGAAGGAGATGGTGAAGGGGGGCAGGCAGTGATTTTGGCATTTGAGACTGCTCTAAAAAAACTTGAGACACGTTTTGGCAAAAGAGCAAACATTGTGCTTGAGAGGTATCATTTCTTTTCAAGGGCACAAGGTCCTGGCGAGAACATTGATTCGTATGTGACGGCACTGCGCACCCTCATTTCTACTTGTAAGTTCACGGGCATGGCAGAAGAATACATTCGTGACCAGATCATGATGAGAACTAGTGACTCGAAGGTTAGGGAGAGGTTGTGGACAGAGAAGGATCCTCCGTTGGAGAAAGTAATTGAAATAGCCCGTGCCCTGGAGGAGTCAAGGAAGAGTGTCAAAGAAGTGACGGAAAAGGCGGACATTGTACACATGGTTCAGCCACGCAAGAATGAAGAAAGTCGAGCCAGGGACAAGGATCAAAGAGTCACGCCGAATAGCAGAGAATTCTGCAAGAAATGTGGTTGGAGGGGTCATGTTGCGGGTGCTAGGGAATGTCCTGCTTCTGCCGTTGTGTGCAGAAAGTGCAAGGGAAGAGGACATTTTGCCCGCATGTGTAAGGCTATACCACAGAAGGAAGTGGTGCGGATGGTGGACCCCGAAGAAGATGATAGTAATGTAACTGTTGTAGGATATGTTAGTCCTTCTGTTAGGGCGGATGTGCTTCCAAAAGAAGGTGCACTGTTGAGTGTGGGACCGTCGGGAAAAAGTGCGTGGGCTACTCTTAATGTGAATGGAGTTCCACTCAGTGTGTTGGTTGACACGGGTTCTCCATACACTATGATATCTCCTGAGATGTATAAATCTAAGTTCCATAAGGAGGTGTCTAGTCTTAACCCGTCTGATATTAATCCTTGTGCGTATGGCCGTGTTCCAATTAAAGTATTGGGATATGAGTGGGTTGAAATTGAATTTCATGGCAGAAAAGCCAGAGGAAAACTGTATGTAGCTTGTAAGGGCGATCCGGTTATTGGGTGGGAGGAGCAGGCTGCTCTAGAGATGGAGATTCGACCTGGCAAAGCTGTCCCGGTTTTGTGCGTAAGCAAGGAAAGAGAAGGTAGTTTGAGTGAAGGAAGTGTGTTGTCAGCCGATAATCTCCAAAAGAAATTTCCATCAGTTTTCTCCTCCGTCCTGGGCAAGTTGCGGGGTTTCTCACACAAGATCGTGCTCAAGAGGAATGCTGTTCCCGTTGTGCACAGAGTTAGGCGTGTACCAATCATGGCACGTGAAAGTCTCCAGACAGAACTTAAAAAGCTGATGGAAGCTGGTGTAATAGAGGAGGTAGAGTCATCAGAGTGGTTAGCCCCGGTTGTATTGGCACGTAAATCCGATGGTGGTATGAGGATGTGTGTTGACCTAAGAGATTTGAATTCAAGTATCTGGATAGACAGGCATCCCTTACCGAATATACAGGAGATGCTTTCACTTGTGGGAGGGGCATCTTGTTTCTCCACCTTAGATTTGTCATCTGCCTATCACCAGGTGGATTTGCACATTGAATCACGACCTCTTACATCGTTCATTACGCCATTTGGAGCTTTCCGTTTCCGGCGTATGCCATTTGGTTTGGCATCCGCCTCCGCTGTTTTCCAGCGGGTGATGCAAAAGTTGTTTTGCGGAGTGGATGGTGTGGAATATTTCCAGGACGATATCTTGGTGTGGGGCAGGTCACGTGAGGAACACAATGAAAGGATTCTACGAGTTTTGGGCATTTTGGAGAAGAGTGGTTTGACGGTCAAATTAAGTAAGTGTAAGATAGGGGTGGAGAGTGTGACTTATTTAGGACACACGCTGGATGCCAAGGGGATACATCCCAAGGCTGAGTTGGTGAAGGCGTTATGTGAAGTATCTCCACCCACCAGTAAGGACCAATTACGGTCGTTTTTGGGATTGGCCGAATATTATAGTAGGTTTATTCCCACGTACTCCGACAAAACTGTGGCCATGAGAGCGTTGCTCAAAAAGGGCGTACGTTTTGAGTGGTCAGGGTCATGCCAGCTAGAATTTGAAGGCTTGAAGGCTCAAGTGGACCAGGCTCCATCGTAAGCTTCCTTTTCTCCATCTAGGAAGACGGTTTTGACAGTGGATGCTAGTGAGTATGGTGTAGGGGCAGTTCTTGAACAGTGTTTTGATGGATCGTATCGCCCCATTGCTTTTGCATCTAGGGTTCTTAGTGAAGCAGAACGTAGATATGCTGTCATAGAGAGGGAGGCCTTGGCAGCTGTCTGGGCATCCAAACATTTTAGAACATTCTTGTGGGGAGTAGAATACACATTACGCACCGATCATAAACCCCTAGTGCATGTTTTGACATCTAAGGGTTTGTTCCAGGCATCGTCTAGAGTGATGTGCTGGATGGCAGACATGAGTGAGTATAATTTTAAGGTGGAGTACTTACCTGGCAGTAAAAATATGGTTGCAGATGGTCTATCTCGTTTTCCCCGGCATGATGTAAGTGCGGAAAACTCAAAACAGGCTGTGATGAGTGATGAATATGTGTTGGTGGCCAAGGTGTTTCCGGCAGTAAATGAGCAGGAATGGGGTAGAGAATGTGCGATGGACCCTGTGTTGAACAAAATCAAGACTGCTCTTACTACAGGTGCAGGCAAGGATGAATTGGACAAGTCGTTCGGACAAGTATGGACAGAGTTGTCTGAAGGTCCGTGGGGCATTGCCAGGGGTACCAGGTTAATACCACCTGAATCTCTAAAGGCCAAATTGGTGGAGTTGGCTCATGAAGGGCATATCGGGAGATCCATGACGAAAAGAAGGCTGAGAGAAGGGTATTGGTGGCCCAAGATGGATGAGGAGGTTGAGAAGGTAGTTAAGGATTGTATGGCTTGTTCAGTCAGTGATAAAAGTAAGACAACGTCGCCCCAACCCGTACAGCCTGTGGAAGTGCCGCAAGAGGTGTGGTCAAAAGTGGCAGTAGATATTATGGGTCCCATGGACACCTTGGGTGGAGGTTTCAGATATTTTGTGGTGTTAGTGGACTATACCTCTAGGTGGGTGGAGGCCACGGCCTTGTCCTCGGTCACCACTGAGAAGGTGATTGACTTCTTGTCAGCAGTGTTTGACAGGGAAGGGGTTCCGGCTGGAATAGTCTCAGATAATGATCCCCAATTTGTATCAGTCACCATGCAAGAGTTCTTCTCCAAACTAGGAATTCGTCACCATAAAGTGGCTTTGTACAATCCAGAGGCCAATGGATTAGTTGAACGGATGAACAGGTTTGTGAAGGGGGCAGTTCAGTTGGCCATCGCAAATGGTTTGCCGTGGTGCAGTGTGGTGACTGAAGCTCTAAAAGCCTATAGGGTTACCCCTTCTTCCTTTACTGGAGTGTCTCCTTTTGAGTTAATGAGAGGGAGAAAACCAGGATCTAAACTAAGGGTGGCCGCTCTTGGGGGTGGTGTACAAAGTTGCATCAACATGCAGGAGGTTCTTGACAAAGTGCGTGTTAAACAATCCAGTTTTTGGGAATCTCAGCTTAAAAAAAAGAAACCCCTGCATGTACAAATTGGTGATCTTGTAGTGGTGAAAAATCCAAGATTTGTAGCAAAGGGTTTGTCCAAATTTATGGAACCAAAAATTGTGACCAAAGTAGGTCATGGATACGTTAAATTGCAAGATGGTACCAGATGGAGTTTGAGGAGGGTGGTCCTTGTTAAGGGAAAGCTGGCGGGTACTAAGGAACTGTGTAGTGAGGGAGGTGGTGATACAATAGGAGTTGATCCAGATTATGCCTCTGAGGATGTGGTTCCCCTAGAGAGGGATAAGGATATGGCTGTACGGGTTGGGGAGGATGCTCGGGTGGGGCATGGAAGGAGGCAGGTGTCTGCCTCGGAAAGTGATGATGTTGTGCCATTAGAAGGAGCTCATTGTGCTAAAGGGATGGATGTACATTCTGAGTGTGATTCTGATAAAGGTGCTTTTGGTTTGACTGGTGTGGATGCAAGGGTTGCGGAGGAGTTGTCAGTGCTCGCATCAGATAATGCAAGCATAGTTCCACACGGAAGGGGACAGTGTGAAAACTCTGCCCTTGCGGAATCCTCCAACCAAGTGAATAATCGCCCAAACCGTATAAAGAATATTCCAGCCAAATACAAGGATTTTGTTTTAGAATTTGCAGATGATTAATGCTTGGACTGTAATCAATTATCAATGTTCCATATAGATAAATATGCCTCTTATTGCATATTAAGGATTCTTCCTGTCCAACCTTGCCTTACCTATGTTCATAATTAATGAATGTTCATTATGGAGGTTTACAGGGGGAGATGTGTAGTAGTTGCTCGTGCTTCCGCGAGCTCTTGTCTAAGGTTCTAGAAATAGAATGTTGATGTGAATGTTCGGGGGGTGACGGTTGGTTGGGGAGAGAGAAAGGAGCAGGGAAGAGATGATGTACGGAGTTCGGGTTTGAGAAATAAATACTTAATAACTTACCTGTGGAGGTCTCGTTATTACACATTTCAAGGCACTCTTTTTAAGCCCGAGAACAAAAGGAATATAGAAAGGAATATATTGCTGTGTTACAAGACTGATGACTGGAAACATAGGAGCATTTGCTGGTGTCCCCCAAAGCAACTTTCAACTGAAAGAGCTGAAAGGTTCCAGGGAGACAGCCAGCTAGCAGGGAGTTTAAACACTAAATGCCCAGTGAAAATCTTTAAATCCTCCTTTGTCAGCAAGTGGCTGGTGTAGAAGAACTGGTGTCAAAAGGCATGGAGGTGATAATGCTTATGTGTACCCCAGGGAAGTGACGGTGGAAGGGCTTCATCAATCGCAGCTTGTAAGGCGAGCATTTGAAAGCACTCATTTCAAGCCCCATAATGAAGGAATATAAAAAGGAATATGTTGCTGTGTTACAAGGCTGATGACTGGCAACATGGGGGCATTTGTTGTGGTCCCCCGAGGCCCCTTTCAACTGAAAAGTCTGAAAGGCCCTGACGCTGTCCCTAGATCTACCCCTATGTTTGCTTTACCCTTGGTGCATGGTTCCATGCATCCTGGGTAAAGCAACCCAGCAGCCTCAACCCCTTAAATTAGGATTGGGGACTGGCACATACAACACTTTCATCTAGCAGTCACACAACTCCTTGCATGCATGCATACATAAAAACAAACACATAATTGTCAGCAACATTTATGCGCACATACATAAACATATACATACACAGTTCATTTAAACACACATATACGGTTCCATATAACATTATTGCATGGAACATGTGGGGGACACCCCCGCAACCCCCAAATTTATATTATTATTTTTTTTTAATTATTTTTTATTTTGACCCTATCGCCACATATATGGTCACCCAAATAATATTGCCACGATATTTTTCCCGGCGATATTATTTACGGCGACCATATATGTGGCGATATTAATACCTGATACCACATATACACACACACACACACACACACACACACACACACATACACACACACACACAGATGTAATTTGAAAACAAAACACTTCCCTCCATAAAAAGCAATCCAGCAGCCCCACCCACCCCTACATTTAGTGTCCCCCTGGACCAATAAATGTAGGTGTGGGGGCTGGCACATATAACACATTCACCTACACATTCACCCACTAGTCACACAACTCCTTGCATGCATAAAAACAAACACACCATTGACACCAACACACATGCACACATACATACACAGTTAATTTAAATACACACCTATATATATATATATATATAGACACACTTAATTTTAAAACAAAACACCTTACCTCCATGCACCCTTCTTCATAAAAGCCTGTGCAGCCACAGGAGGACCTGATGGCCCACCCTCCTCTCCAGCACCTAGACAGATGCCTGATATGAGAGAAGGCCTCTCCTGTCAGTCAGCGTGTTCGTGTTGCTGATCTCTCCATCGTGAATATGACAGGAGAGGTCTTCTCCCCTGTCATTCAGTGTGTCCGAGCTGCCAGCACAGTAATGAGAGGCGGCAGAGCTCACATCTGAGCACCGCCATCTCTCATTATTTCTCAGTTTTTTGCAGAGCCAAATGGCTCTGCATACAAACAGAGAAAGCATTTTGCAGAGGTCAGGACCCTGATGAGAGGCAGGCAGCACTGTCCCCCTTGTCGATAAAGAACACAGGTGGACTGTGCTGCCTTCCACTCCAGTGCAGGGGGGCGCCGCAAGACCCCTCCAGAGAGCGAGGCCTGGGACAGATTGCCACCTCTGCACCCCCCTCGTGACGGCCCTGGCTATGGGGGCAAAAGTATCTGGGCATATGTTATTCTCGCAGCCGATCATTTTTTACCCTTTTCTGGGCTGCTTAAATGCAGGTTGTTGGGGTTCTGCGATGTATCACAACAGTTACCAAATACGGGCCATAAAACAAGGGTCTTGTAGCGCGCTGCTTAACCAAAGTGTGTGATCCTCAGCAAATAATGTAATCACACAGTGCATTAACTAAAAACATTGGGAGTTCTCGAAGCCTGCAATGTTTTATACATAATAACAAATATATATTTTTAACAGCTACAGAGACATCGAGGGTGAAAAATCACTGGTGGCCCAGATCTCCCATCCCTGCAGTAACAATGACTGACCCTGCTTGGCTTCAATTGAGGAAAAGGGCCAGCCCCCTCAAGCCATATTGCCTAACACGCACAGCAAACTTACAAGACCACTTAGAGCAACATTGCTTAGGGGGCTGGCACCTTCCTCACATTGAAGTTAAGCAGTACTGTGTGTATATTCATGAGTGCCAGCATTTGATTTTCGCTATGGGTGCAGAAAGTACCTGGGCAGATGTTATTCTTGCAGCCAGTAATTCTTTTCTCGTTTCCGTGCTGCTTAAATGTGGTTAGTTGGGGTCGTGCGATGTATCACAACAGTCACCAAGAGACCGACCATAAAACAAGGGGCTTGGAGAAGGGGACAGGACATTTCGGCATGGCCAGTTAGGTTCATGCCATTATGGTGTGACCCTTTCGCATCAGGTTCTGTATCGGCACACCCTGTTAGACGCAGCCAGTTGGAGCAGCGACCTCTCGGCGCAAGGATGTTCTGGCGTGAGAGGTCGCAATTGGCACGGCATGAACCTGAAGGCACTTTGCATTTTGTACCTCTCGGCGCAAGTATGTTTTGGCGCGAGATGTCGCAATTGGCATAAACCTGCTGGCACTTTGCATTTTGTAATATGGATTAAAAATGAAAAAGATTTATTTACTGCAACATTATAAAACAGGATGGGACATGTATTACACCATTGTTGCAGAATTGAACACGTATTAAACATGAAACACATTTATTTACTGCAACATTATAAACTACATGCAACTATCCATCACAAATAACTTCACTCCATGTACACAAACACACGCCCACATCAAACACACACATATTGCATGTACACCCTCTTATATTACATGCACACCCTTCACACAACACATTCCCCTTTCCACTGCACATATATTTAAAAAGAGGACTACACCGTCTCTGGGCAACATAATAAGACAGAAAAAATGAAATAAAAAAATCACATTTATAATGTGCACTACTATCAGAGAACCCTGGCTTTAAGGAATTTGAGACACAGCACTTAACCATTATGCTACAATGGTGTTATTGTCTGGATTTTCTCAAGTTTCATACCTAGCCTTTTATCATTGAACATATTAAATTATAGGCTAAGTATGAAATGTATGCCCCCTGAAGCACCAAGCCATTTTGGCCAGGTGGTTAAATGATGGGCCTTGAACTCTGGCAGACGAGGGATCATGGCTGTTCTTTATATTTTTTATTTAACTAATTTAATTTAATTAAAAGAAACGCAATGCAAGTGGGAGGTGCGGAGGTTTGTTGCAGTGTAGTTCTGTGATCTTATTTAGCATGAGGGCATTTAGACGCGGCTGCAATGTCAGCCACATCCAAACATCCCTTATGCCAAAATAACGGCCCCGGAACGGATTTCGTGCCAAAAAGGGTGTGCCGAAATGAGCGCTGCAGCAGAATAGGCGTGCCAAATCAGCCCACATAAATATAATTGCACCAAAAAGGGGTGTACCGCTTGGAGAACGCTGCTTAACCAAAGTGTGTGCTCCATGGCAAATAATTAAGGGGCCGATTCATGGAACAAACGTGCGCCGAAAATCTTTGCGCCAGCAGGCGTGCGATTCATGGAAGTCCCTGCGCGTGTTTTCCTCGGGATGTGCGCCAAACCCGTGCATGGTGCACACGTCACTGCAACATCCCGAAAGGCGTGCGCGACGCGCACAGTGAAAGCGCACAACCTCGGGGCATACACCAGAAAGTGGGCGGAACACGGGGCGTAACGCGTGGAAGGGGGAACAACGCGCGAAAATAAGGGCGTAACTGGGGATGTACTGCAGGGAAGCAGACGGAACGCCCACACGCACTCGAACCACAGGGATTCATGGAATCGAATAGGGCAAAGCCACGCACAGCCAAAGACATGCACAAGCCGAAACACGTCCGCCACACGAAGGCAGGCGGTAGCGTCCCTGCGCATTACAAAAGTGGCAAAATACAGCAATTGGGCCTGTGCGAGCGGGGAACGTGTATTTCGGGGGTGCGCAAGAAATTCCACACGTGATTGAGTGGGGTACGTGTATTTTGGGGGTGCGCGGGAAGTTTCACACGCGATAGGCCTTGGGCGAGCGGGGTACCACTCACCGTCCGCGTGCGAAGAACGCGTAGCCAACACCCACCCGCTGTGAAGTAATAGCGTGTGAACCCCAACGCCTGGAAAACACACGCACCGCACCCCTCGGAAAGCACGTACAGAGCAATGGAAATCCACATGGGATCTTCAAGCCCTGCCAGGGCAACGCCCGTGCGCGATACGTCACAGACGCGCTTACGCGCTAAGGGCCTTTGGTCCAATGAAATCGCGTCTGCGTGCAGATGCGCTTACGCGCTAAGGGCCTTTCCTCGAATTACACGCTGACATGCAGAATTTTCACGTGCCAAATCACTCCGTATCAAGCTGGCCACGCGTAAGCACACGGAAGACCACGCGCCTGCCCAAAAGGCCGAATTACTGCCCCCCAGACCCCGAGCAGCCTCCCACGAGCCATCTGCTGCTGCCTGCCTGCCTGCATGCCTACCTGCTGCCACCGTGCCCTGCCATTTGGTGCCTGCACATCAGCCATCTGCAGGGGTCCAGTTGCTGTGTCCACCCCTGCTGGAACAGAAGACTCCCGACTGGGATACCATTGCTCCACATCCCAGCCCCAGGACCCAGTTGCCCACCCACGCCTGCCTCGGGGGTCGCCATGTCGGGGCAAACACCATCCAAGACCACTGGCGACCCCCAGCCAGAGGGGCAGAGGGTCACCAGCTTCAGTCAGAAGGAAGTTGGTGTCCTGGTGGAGCATGTCCTGGGGCATTATGATGCCCTCTTCGGATCATCACGCGCCGACAAGGATGGACGGGACAGGATCTGGACATCGTGACTGCCATCAACGCGCAGGGGGTGGCAGTCCGACTATTCCATCATGTCAAGAAGCGCTGGGAGGACTTCAGGTCCAGGACCCTCAACAAGGCCCGTAGCCCTCTGAAGGCAGTGGATGCTAAGGGGCGCTGGGGCCACTTGTCTGAAGATCAGATGAGGGTCCTGGAACGCATATCCCCAGCGCTCCACGTCCAGGTCCTTGAGAGGCAGACCCGACTGGAGTCGAGCGGTAAGTGGCCAAGCATTGCTGTGTGAGACAGGGCATGTTGCAGTGTGTTGGTTGTCTGATACTTGCCTGTATGTGTGACATAGGCCATGTACGCGTGTGTTTGTGTGCAGGGACATCATGGTCATGCATGTGAGACCAGTAATGTGTAAAGCACACGGTTGGTGTATGTGTTTAAATGCTACATGGGGAGCCCTATGCGGAATGGACACATGAGAGCATGCCAGTCTCTGTTCCTGGACATAGGTGGGGGTGAGGGATGGGTGATGATGCCAAGTACATGTATGGTGTCCATGTCTGTGTGTCTGACCTGCGTGTCTGTGACTTGTGGATGCCATGGATGCATGACACATGTCTGTGTCAATGTTCAGATTCACTGATGCAGCCTAGCTATCCTTGCATCCACTGTGTCTGGGGTGTACGAGTCCAGATGGATGAAAGTACGGTGAAGTGTGTGCATGTGATCGGCATGACCCATGATGCATGTGAGTTCAAAAACAACATTGTATGTTTCAAGAGTCCCTTGGACATGTTTTCTTATGTCCATAGCATGCACCAGGCCTGTTACTGCATGTGTTTTGCCTGCACTGACCCATGAGTTGTGGAGGGACATGATGGAAGTGATCTTTGACAATGCCCCTCATCTGCTATTGCTTCCTGTCTAGGGGACCATTGTACAGTACCCTGATTCTTGTGTTCTATGTCTCCCTCTACACAGCGCAAAGTGAAGAAGAGGGCGGAGACAGCGCTGTGGAGCAAAGCGGCGGGGATGCCCCCACGGCTTCAGCGGAAGAGGTGGGTGAGCCCCCACAGGGGATTCTAACGGCAGAAGACGGTGTGGAGCCATCCAGGTTGGTGGTTTCCACAGAGGAGGAGGAGGCCGCTACTGAGCCGCACATGGGGCCTGGTGGGGGCAACCCTGCTGGTGCAAGTGGTGCAGTCCAGGGGCAGGGGCAGGAGGCAGCACAGGTCGCCGTGGAGGTGCCTGTGCATGTCACTGTCCCTGACACTGTGACTGCACCACAATGCACCAGCAGGGATGCCCCAGGCGGGTAGGGGGGATGTCCATGTCATCTGACTCCCCTCCACCTGCGGACGAGGTGACCCCTGGCCGTATGGAGAAGGTCCTGATTGGTGTCGCGTTGCGCACGCGTGACATTCGTGATGACGTGCGTGCTTGCCGGGGGAGCATGCACGTCATCACAAAGAGCACCGTGCCAACGTGGCCCAGTTGGGAGCGGTTCTCGTACATGTGTCCGGCACTCTGACGACCCTCTCCTCCTCTGTGGAGGCTATGCACCAGTCGTTCTACATGTCGTCTTCTGGCCCAGATGCCACCAGGGCCCCCTGTGTGGACCTGCCCCGACCAATGCAGCCAACTCGGTGGGGATCCCATCCCTGCCACAGTCGGGAGTCGGAGGTCCAGCAGGGGTGGACACACCAGCAACTGGACCCCAGCAGATGGAGGATGTGACGGCATCATCGGGCAGGGCACTTGCACAACGGCGTCAGTGGATTCCATCAGCCTGGATGCCGTCGTGCTGGCACAGGCAGTTGCGTCGGAGGCAGCGGCAGGCTCGACGTGGGAGGCATCATGGCTCAGGGCCATCAACATCAGGGGTGCAGGCATCGGCCGGAGGGCAGAAGAACCCTGGAATGGGAGTGGCTTCCGTGTGGGAGCGGTTGGGCCAGCAGATAGGTGAGGAGCGACAGCAGGCAGAGGAGGAACGGCTCACAATGGTAAGGGCGGAGAACTCCATACGGAGGGTGCTGAGGCGGGCTGAGTGCCTCGAGGGTCTTCGCAGGGAGTTGGAGCTGGACACTGCTTTATCCCTGCGAGACCTCAGGGCCAGGGAACATGCCCGCCTCCAAGCCATTGAACAGGAGTTCGATGATGCCCTGGCCCATGACAACATCCAGTGAGCCGTTGGACTAGCCTGCTGCCCTTGTAAATAGTTATGTAGTTAGTGTTAGGTTTCCTTTGCTTTTTTCTTGATTTTGGACCTTTTGGACAATGGCCAACATTTTTGTATATAGTTTTTTTATTACGTAGTATTTTTAGATAGGTTTAATTTCTTCAGTTGGGATCATGGACCCTGGATTGTTTATCTGTATATAGTTGACTGTTGGATTAAGGTTTTTTTTTTTTAATTTACCCATGGAGCAATGGTTTTTGGTTGTGTTTTTCCCTTGGATGTACTTTTTTGAACTGTGACTTTGGACACCTTTCCTTTGGATTATGATTTGTGGTTTTTCATTATTTTACGGACATGCTGCTTTTTTATTTTAATTCCCATTGTCGTTTGTTTATTTTTAATCCCATTTATGTTGCTTTTAATACATTTTTTTCATCAAACTTCAATGTGTAGTATCATATCATTGGTTTCATGCATGTCATGATATGGGTTTTGACATTCACTTACACCCTTTGTGTGTATGTGAGAGACATGTGTTCATTTACATACTTGCCATTGGGGTTGTATCATGTAATTGGCAATTCTGAGTGGGTGGATGCAATACTTGGGTGGGTGTTTGGCATTTGGAGGCTGCCCATAAGGGCAAGGGATCTAGATTGTGATGACGTGTTGGCTGGGGGACATGTGTCAGGGCCTGCTGGCAGGTGCCTCGCAGTGCTGGGGGGTGGGGGTGCAGGGGGACATGATTGGGGGCCTGGTGGAGGGTGCCCCTGACTGGTGGGGGGTGGAGGTGCAGGGAGACAGGAGTGGGGGCCTGGTGGAGGGTGCCCCACAGTGCTGGGGGCTGGGGGTGCTGGGAGACATGCATTGTTGATCAGTAGTGCAAGGTGACATGTGGCTTGGCTGGGGGGCATGCCCATGGTGGGTGGGCTGCCTGCGGGACATGAGCAGGGGTGCAGAGTAGTCCCCCGTGGTGTGGGCTGCCTGCAGGGGCCGTGGAGGTTGTAGAGCGAACACCTGGGAGGACCCACACGGCCAATTCACGTGCAGTACTCCCCGGAACCCTTGAAATACACATACCGTGCTGAAATCGCGTGTGAGACGTCCCGCGCACCCCGAAATACACGTACCCAGGACATTCGCGTGTGAGACTTCCCGCGCACCCCTGAAATACACGTACCCTGCTGAATTTGCGTGTGAAACTTCCCGCGCACCCTGAAAATACACGTACACAGGACATTCGCATGTGGAACTTCCCGCGCACCCCTGAAATACACATACTCAGCTGAAATCGTGTGTGAAACTTCCCGCGCACCCCAGTAATACACGTAACCCACTCGCACGGGGCCAATCGCGTGTGGAACTTCCCGCGCACCCCAGTAATACACGTACCCAGCTGAAATCACGTGATAAACTTCCCGCGCACCCCAGTGATACACGTACCCCGCTTGCCGTGCTGGTACAGGGTTAGTGCAGCCCTTTGCGCTGGATTGGGGATTTTGATGGCTTTTCCCTGCGCAAGGGGCGTTCTTGGGGGCGTAACTGGCGCTGCTGCAGGGTCACGGCGCCACTGTGCGCCACGGCTGGTTTTGGTGGCTGGAATCCATGAATACGCTGTGCGCGGAAATCTATTTTAGTGCATGCGGCTGGCGCAGGGATTCGCACGTCCACACTGTGCGCCAGCCGCGTGCGCCACTTGTGCGCTGAATTCTATGAATTACCCCCTTAATCTCACTGTGCAATGCCTAAAAACATTGTGAGTTCTCAAAGCCTGCACTTCGAAGGCCATGGCTAGTGGTCTGGTAGCGTTTTAAAATGGACAGTGGGCACAGCCAATGGCCATGCCCACTGACCATGGGCGAAGACCATGCTAGTGGTCTGGAAGCGTTCTAAAATCTATGGAATAACAAAACCCTTGAAATTCAACATTAGTTAGTTGCAGGGACGTTAAGGTGAGAACTTAATGCAACAAAACACTGGAAATTCGGCTAAAGCCACCTTAACTTCCCGCCCCCTGTTGCGCAGACTATGACCACAATGATGACATCACAGATCACATCGCTGATGACATCACTTTTTACATGTTATATGGGAACACTGATGACATTACAAATCACATCACTGGTGACAACACCAATTGCATTGTATATAACTGATTACATCAATAATGGAATTAGACATAACATCATTTATAAGTTAGCTCATGAAAACTTTGAATACCTTAATAACAATTTAGGACGTGGACTTGACCATGACAAAGGCTGAGGCCACTAACCAGCACCAAAGGCCATAGCTAGTGGTTGGTTAGCGTTCAGAAATACCAATGTGCATGGTTAAAAGCCATGACTAGTAGCCCATCACTGTTTTAAAATATACAGTGGGCAACTATGAAAGCTGTAATTAGTGGCCATGGCTAAAGGCCATAGCTAGTGCCAATTAATATGTCAGAATATACAGTCGGCACAGCCAAATGACGCGGCCACTGGCTAGTATTGTGTTGAAAACCATGGCTAGCGGCTGGTTAGTGTATATAATATACAGTGGGCACGGTCGAAAGCAATAGCTATTGGCTAGTTAGTGTTTTGTAATACACAGTGGGTACAGCGGAAGGCAGTTGCTTATTGTATTTTATTATTTTAAAATGTACAGAGGACATGGCCAAAAGATGTACAAACTGATCCAGGTCAAAGGCCTTGGCTAGTGGCCCATTTGTATGTTAGAATATATAGTGGGCACAGTCAATGGTTGTGGCCACTGCCCAGAATTGTGCTAAAGTCCATTGCTAGTCCCAGCTCAGTATATATAATATACAGTGGACTCTGTTGAAAGCTGCATACACTGGTAAAGGCCAACATCTATGGTTGGTAACTTGTTAGTGTTGTGAAATATTCAGTACACATGGGTGAAGGTTGTGACCACTGTCCATAACTGAAGGCCATGATTAGTACCCATTCATGTGTTAAAATATATTTGGTCATGAACACTGACCATGGCTGAAGGCCAGGCTTAATGCCAGTTACTGTTCTGATCTAATTAGTGATGTCATCAGTGATGTGATCTGTAATGTCATCATTGTAATCATAGTCTGCGCAACAGGTGGCACGAAGTTAAAGTGGCTTTAGCTGAATTTCAAGGGTTTTGTTGCATTGAGTTCTCACCTTAACGTCCCTGCAACTAAAGTTTTTTCCTAACAAAAACATTGTTAAAGGGACGTTATGGTTAAGTTGCACTAGCAAAAGCCTATGAAATTCTATGGAAAAACGTTGTTACAGGGAAGTTATGGTTACAGGTAAAACCCTGAAAAAACCCTGAAATTCGACAGTTATGGTAAGCTAAGCAACCATAACTCACGCCACCATTGTGCACTGCTAACTAGACTAACACCCATAGCATTAAAGATGACATCACCAATGACATCACATATGTGGCCCACTTATTTTTGGTCACCGAAATATCTAGGCCTGTTGTTTTGGTCACTGAGAGTCAGAATATTAAAATTCAAAAGGTGCTGTATATCTAGTTGTTAAACTTTTCATATGTTCTTAAAATACTTATCTTTCGGTTTGGTCTATGTTCATGGTGCTCATACATGGGGCAATAGGCAGGTCTGAAACACACAATTAATTTGTATTCATGAAAATAATCTTTACTGCTATTAACATTTTCTGATGATGCTGTTTCTTTCTTCCATACTTAGGTTTCCCTGTATGTGCCTCTGATTTGTATGCATTATGGGTCTTCATATGTATACTTTGTACTAGCACAAGTGTGTAGTAAGTCTTGAATTGTTAGCTAGTTATTACTTCTTAAGCATTATACAATCCCCCCTAACATCATGTTACCAACATTATAAACACAACCCCTTGTAGGGACTTTACATCAAAAATAATTTCAGATGTGATGTCATCAGTGATGTCATCAATGACATTTGTGATGTCATTGTTGATGTTATGGGTGTTAGCCTTAGCAGTGCACGGTGGTGGCGCGAGTTATGGTTGCTTAGCTTACCATAACTGTGGAATTTCAGGGGGTTATCGGTTTTACCTGTAACCATAACGCCCCTGTAACAACGTTTTTCCATAGAACTTCATAGGTTTTTGCTAGTGCAACTTAACAATAACGTCCCTTTAACAATGTTTTTGTTAGTGAATTTCATAGGTTTTTAGTAGGGCACTGTAAGCAGAACGTTGCTTTAGCATAGCATTTTCTGTAAAAAGGATAGGTATTTCGTAAGGCAACATAACCATAACGTCCTGTTAACAACGGTTTGTTACTAATTCCTTGGCTGCCATCATGATAAACGTGTGAAAAGTGCACATTGTCTGGTGTATGTATCCATTTGCGCTACTCCTTTCATTTCCAAATAGTGTTGGCGTATCGTACCAATTATACATGTGCATAGTAAATGTTGTGTAGTGTGGCAGTAGGCTCTCTTTTTCTGTTAACAGGGCATGATAAATCTGTGCTGCACAGTACTGGGCGAGATGAGTACAAATGAGCAATATGGACGTTTCCTAGGGACACTGCACCTGGTTGGCGTATGTGCAATCACACTTCAAGTATACGTAGGAATCCATTAGTGGCCGCATGGCCGCATCTTCAAATGCACTTTTAAGTAATTGTGGAAGTGCACGTGTTTCCGTTCCACACCTAGACCGATGCATAGGTCATCCACTGTATGCTGGTAACACCGCCCCTGTCACCAGACCTACGGAATCATGCAGTAGGCTACCACATTTAAAGTACTGCTGCTAACTTTGTGGGTGACTCTGCAAACCTGCCAATGTGTGCCTACAGTACTCCTAACTGTATAACGGCCACTGTTAACCAAGGAACAGCAACCTGCAGTGTCACATGCTTGTGTTAAATGTCGCATTACTTTAATTAATCTGCTGCTTGCCTTTCCATGACCCGTGAAACAAATACATTGTGTTTGCACTCAGCAGTGTGACGGAAAGTAACAAGAGGTCGCCTGCCATTCGTACATTTGATGAAAACATGTAAGTGCAGGTGGGACAGTTTGTACTTAGTCTGCAAAATGGCAAAGCTGCTGCACCTTCCTCATGCACATACTAGTGCATGTATACTAGTGCATGTAAAGGCAAGTAAGGAAACAGCAAAATATGCAGAGCGCAAACAACTTTAGTGCCGGTTACAAAAGTGCAGTAGCTGCATGGGTACACAGAATAAATGTCTTCCTGCTGCACGTAATGAAGCTGTGTTTCCCGTCCTTGTAAACATTCTTGTGTTCCACAATGTATGTATATCTGTGAATGCTACCCCTAACAGTAATGGCTTAGCATAAACTGTTTCTACTGCATATGACAACAACTGAAAACAAAGCACAAGGCACCAGTTGGCAGGCTCCTGCCCTTCCAGCAATTACATTGGTATTGTCATGTACATCATTTTGCACATCTGCTGGGGGCAACAAGAGGGGCTCTCCTGTAGGGCAGCAGAGCTGTAAAACAGCCTTTGCAAACCATATGCCGCGCTACTGCCCATCAAAGGGCATTGTATTGTGCACGTATTACAATGCGCTACTGATCAAAGGGAAGGTACTTGGAAGGGCGTTGTAATGGTCCTTACGGAAACATTACAATGACTGGTGCCTATGTAGGTGAGGACCATCCAATAATTTCGTCTCCTGGCAAGTCCCCTATCGTATCTAGACAGGTGCGGCCCCTTCTGTACCGGACCTTTCCTGCCGTTCCTTCTGTGGCGTGTGTGAGAACACCATAATAAATAAAAATGAACTGTGAAAGGGAAAAAGGTAAATGAAGAAAGCACATTTCACAGATCAACAACTCAATTACCAATGCACGCATGCAGGGCGGGAGGCGTGGCAGTGTGGTAAACACTGTAGTTCAATCAGTTACAAAGGGGGTCACTGTACAAAGAGAATTCTGTAGGTGTTCCAGAGCGTTTTCACGAGAGCCACAGCGCAACACTAAGTACAAAAAAATGTCACTACTTTCAAGAAGGGCACCAAGCCAGTTTAGATGGGGTGTGCAAAAATCCAGATGGCTGGCATAGTAAGAAAAATGTTATAGCTGGGGAAAAGTATACATGCTGTGAAACGTCATAGTCTCATGGGCGAAGGATGCCATTGGCACATGTCGAACTCTGACAAGACGGAACTCCTCCTGGTACGTTCCCCCGACACACTAAAAAATCTAGATGCCCAATTCAGCCACTTCACCATTGACTCCATTAAAATTCCGGTCTCTGACTCTGTCAAAACTCTGGGAGTCTACCTGGACTCCAGCCTATCCATGGATAGACAAGTCAGCGCAATAGCCTCAGCAGCTTTATATCATGCCAAACTTATCAACGCAGTCAGACCCTTTCTCTCCAAAGAGAACTGCACCAACATAGCCAGAGCCATCACCGGCTCTAGGCTAGACTACTGCAACGTACTATTTCTAGGAACCTCCAACAAAAACTTAGAGAGACTACAAGTAATAAAGAACAATGCTCTCCGGGCAGCCCAAGGCATTGCTAAAAGAGAACACATTTCTGAAGCCAGAAAACTAGCCCACTGGCTCCCAATAAAGGAAAGGATCGTATTCAAAGCCCTGACACTGACCCACAAGTGCATTCACCTCTCTGATCCAGCATACCTCTCTCAAAGGATCCACCCCGTCTCCACTACCAGGCCAACCAGATCACCGTACACCAACATGCTCTCGGTGCCACTAGTAAAAAGAGTAAAAGCGGGCAGATCCAGCTTCCCCTATCTCGCGCCCACTCACTGGAATGCCCTACCTCCCACTATCCGAGGGGAGACCTCCCTCACCACCTTCCGCAAAACTCTGAAAACTACCCTCTTCACATAAGACCCGACACACCAGCACGAATACTTATCATATATGTTGTAATATACGTCCCAATGCAATATCTGTAACAACAGTATGATATCTTGTAGTATTCATAATGTGTTAACAATCGCTTTCATGCCTGTACCATGTAACTAAGTTATTGCAAGTAACAGCGCCTCAATGCCCCTGGGCTTCTTGCGCGCTATATAAATATAAATAAATAAATAAATAAATATAAATACTCTTGTTTGCAATGTACTGCGCTGTCTGCATTCACGGACCAAATAGGAAATGAAGCTGCCACATCAGTGGCTGCATAATGCGCTACAAACGTCTGCAAGAGATCCGAAACAAGCGCATGAACTGGGCAAGTGCCTCCTTCGTCGCAAATGGCACTTAAGGTTGTGTAACATGCTGCACCATTTTCCCTGCGCAATGAACACCAATAATATCGGCATGATTGCATGTCATACAGAGAAACCAAAATCTGGCACTTCCTTGTAGCTGCTCCATTGCAATACACATGCACATGATAGATTGCAAAATGAGTAGCCACTGCACAGTGTTTTCCATTCACTTTCACTCAATGTTTTTCGGAATCCCCTAAAACCTGCATGCTGTGCCTTGTGAAACACACAGCCATAACCGCACCCTCTGCTTTTATGTCAACAAATACACTGTGTGTCACAGTCTGTCCATACACACCACACCCAGAAACATTATTGCCCAATCCCGTAGCCTCTGCAGGCCCATTTCTATGGCCATCATCTGCAAAAGGGGAGTATGTAACGCGTGCCACCCTGCAACTATCATGATATTTGCAGACTTTTTCTGCTGGACGAGCGCGGGAGTGGGGGAATAACTTTCAGCCAGGGGAGCGGAAGTCATTAGGTGTGGTGGCTCTTAGAAGAACCTTTGGGGGGTTTTTTCTTTCTTTTTGCGGTCTTCATACGTAAATGTGTGTTTTTAACGTCAGCTGACATTCTTATATTAGGATCTTCACTACAGTGTGTAGATTGTGAAACAACATTTCATTGTCACTGTGCGACAAAAACATGCCATTTGCCTTGAAAAAGTGTATGTATCGCGAACCAATGTTCTCATTCTGACAAGCGAACATCCCAGCAGCACTCACGAAGTCACACATGCTTCTGTTGATGAGACCCCTTCCGACCTCTGGCTATCGACAAGAATCCTTGGAATACTTCCACACTATTCTCGGGGGTATACATGAGAAAAGCACCTTGGCAGTAGGAAAAATGCGCTGCACTGCTTTCATCATAATCTTCAGCTGACTAAACACATGGGAACAAGGCATGTAACCCAAAAAGAAAGCCCCAAAGTGCACAATCACAAAATGTACAGTTGCCTAAGAGGCCACGCGTCAACATTCTAGAGCAGTCCGCCGAAACAGCATGATTCGACATTACACCACAAAGTGTCCACCTCTTCCAAACCGAAATTGCCAGACAAGTCTTTTTGGAGGGCATACATGCACAGATCTTCCACAAAGCCATCACCCACAATGAAAACTGTACGTTACACAAAGTAATGGATAAACTGAATGCCGCCCTTTCCTGTGACGCACACCGAGAGCACCTGATTGGCCAAAATCCATAGTCTCATTTCCATTGGCCACCATGGTGAGAAGCGCAAAATGAGCCACGCGCCTTTCCCCAATGAGCCCAAGAGCCGCGCTCCTGTGAGGCAGGAGGATTCCTTCTCCATATTAGAGCTCTTTTCTGCACGTACAGCCTGAGCATCTCATTGGTCAAAGGCCATAGTCCCATTTCCATTGTCTAGCATGCTAAGAAGGACAGAATGTGGCACGTGCCATTTTTCAAGGACTGCGCGGGCCGCACCCCAGTACAGCAGGAGGAGTCCTTCTTCATATTGGTGCGCTTTCCTGTGACGCACACCCTGAACACCACCTTATAGGACAAGCGCTGCAGTCCCATTTCCATAAGCCAGCATGGTGAGAAGTGCCGAATGGGGCACGTGCGGGTCCCCGAGTACGTCGAGGGCCAGGGCCCAAGTGAAGCAGGAGTCCCTCTTCCTATTGGCGCACACCCTAATCATGTGATTGGACAATCCCTACAGTTCCATTTCCGTGGCCGCCTCTAGCAAAATCCCCGGATGTAGCTTTCGCGCTGCGTGCAGGCTTGAGGAATAACATGCAACCAGGATAGGGGTAGTACGTGGTAAGGGGCGACTCTTCAAAGAGCTGATTGTTTTTTGTTTTTGTTTAGATGCTTCTACGGAAACACCTTTTTTTCGGTGTTCATTAGCTTTTGTGAGCTCTTCTGCTCACAGTAGTGCAGTAAACTCTTCACTGCAGCCTGTAGACAAGCAAACAAAACTGTGTTGCCAATGAGTGACAAGAAAATGCCATTTTCCTGGGAGCACTCTGCATTTCCACAACTAATGTGGTCATTGTTGCAGAAAACATTCCAGGAGCGGACAAAATAGTATACATGCTTCTGTTGACGAGACACCTTCCTCTGTCTGGCTCGGAACGACAATAATGAACAGGAGGCCATACTGTTCGTGATATTATGGATGAGAAAAGCACATTGGCAGTAGGAAAAAGCATCCTCACGACATTCAGCAATCTCCACAGTCCCCGCAAAAAATCTAAGCAAGGCAGGTAACCCATATGCATGCCGCCGTAATGGATGACGATGACATCTACTACTGGAAAAGTGGCGAGGTCTTTGCAAAGTGCATGCATATCGGCGCAATTGCACTCATACACAGCGTTCCACGATGCATCCACTCCTGCCAAAGGAAAATTGCTGTCAAAGAGTCTTTGCAGGGCATAGTTGTGTAGATCTATGACAAAGGGATCACCTACAGTCAACACAATGCGTTTTGCCATGTCAGCCACCCTCAGTACGTAGAATATAATGTACAACAGTTACACCTCCCCTTCCTGTTAACCACACCCACACTACCTCATTGGCTAATCCCCACACTGCCATGGCAATTGGGTAAGGTGGTCTAAAGGGCACCGTTTGGCACGTGCGCCTCCCAAAGTAGTGCAAGGGCTGCACCCTTGTAAAGCTGGTGCAGTCCTTCTTCCCTTTGCAATATGTTCTCTGCAGCTCTACTTCCTTGGGTTACGCGTAAATAGGCACACATGCATCCACCAGTCGCATCAAAGCCACCATCATCCAACACTGTCACTCTTGTACAACACTTGAAATGTAACGTTACACATTTACATTACAAATGTTGGGCCATTCCAAAGCACGTCCACCACAAAGTTCAATGAAAATATGCGTGATTTCTCCATTCGTGGACATCCACATAGCTACTCTGGGTGTGGCGCGTGTAATCCTGAAAGCACCACGTAATGCACTACCTTTTCATGATAGTGTGGGGACGAGGGAAGGGAGGTAAACAATATCTAACTGGGTAGGGGATTCAGTCTTCCATCATAGATGTATGAAAGTGTTTATTTTTGTGGTTTTTGTGACGTGCGTGCCAGCATCTTTTTTTAATGTTCTGCTTTATATGCGTTTCTGTTTGCCTATCGTCACATTTTTACCACATTCTGGTCAATGCTTCTTGCAAAGTGTAAAAGAAAACGATATTGCCAATGGCACTCAAATAAATGCCATTTCTACGGAAGCACTGCGTATTTGGCAACCTCATGATCTCATACTGGGTGGAGAGCATGCCAACAATTTGCATAAACTCACGCATATTTCGATTTATAGAACACCTTGCGATCTCTGGCTGTGGAAAAATTACACTATCATGGACTCAAACTCCTCTTGGTGTTATGCATGAGTAAACGACCTTTGCAGGAGGAAAAATACGCATCACTGTGGTCAGCAACCTCTTCATGTGACGGATTGATCGTCCACACGACATGGAACCCAAATGTAGACTTCCATAGTGCAGCACGACAAAGTCAACGTTTGCGACGGACGTCACATATCTGCAAAGGCGGCCCATCCCGCCGAAACTGCAGTCACCCTGACAGGCCCAGAGAGCGTCCACTCCTTCCAACTCAAAATTACCAGCAACGCCTCTTTGCACACAACACCTGTGCAAATGGCGCCCAAATGTATCACTGACGATAAGAACTGTGCGTCTCTCCATCTCGACTACCCTCATGACACAGTACTGGGAGGAAATGGTTCCGCCCCTTCCTGTGAACCACGCCCCTACTTGCCTATTTCCCACAATTCCAATTCCCTTTCCACCCTGCTCATAATGGCAGGATGTGCACGTGCATTTTCCAATATACAGTGAGGGCCACGGCCCAGTGAAGCTGAGACAATACTTCTTCTCTATGGACGGGTCCTTTTTGCAGCACTCCCCCATTTGTTGCTGTCACATTTTCAAACAAGCATGCAGCAATGACATACAAAGGCTCTGCATTGCACACTGTCATTTCTATACAGCACTCCATATTTACTGTTGAACACTCTCAGTACACTTTCCATTTCATTGCAAAGCCCCTCCACCAGAAACCTCTGCTAAATAATGCACGATTGCAGCACCCACAAAGATCCTCAGACGCACCTAGCACACCTTTGGCCATGCACACAACATTGCTGCCCTTTCCACACCCACCAGAACACTATACATCCAAGCAAGCGACCATGTGGGCACCTACGATTATGCACAAACGTAAAATACATAGCAGCAAATCCACCCAACTCCCCCACACCATGAAACACCCATGCACAAAAACATGACACACTTAGCAGAATCTACAAACATACCACAGGCTGCATCGCCCCTACGCACTGCCACTCACAAATTATTGTGTCACTGGCAACCAATGCACAACAGCTGCACAATATTGGACCTACTTCAATAATTCTGCACAAAGCACAGTAACCACCATATATAACCTGCACTTCAACCATACCCACTTCCATACTCACATTACGTACACACTACACCCTATGGCCACACTGCACAACTTCTCACTGCACCATCTCCTGCTGCACACCAAATACTGTAGAACGTTGCAACTATCACCACAACCATGGGATGCACAATACACGCTTCGCAACTCAGTTGTAGTGCTATAGCATGTCGACAATGTGCTCCACACCCATTCTTCAAAGATCACCACCCTGTGCCTTATGCACTGTCAAACCTACATTGCTCCAGTGGGTGTGCTCCTTCCACACATACCTTGCACCGTAATGCAATCATGCATGTCAGCATGTCACCAACTACCACTATGCACATACGCACCACTGGCACCGGCAATCCTAACCAACCTCCACACCGCAATGCACATGCACAACGTTACATGCAACAGTTACCATAATGTATGAACATTACACTGTTTTCGGCACCCCTACGCCCTTTCATTCACATACTATTATCTTACCGAATTCCACTCAGAAGGTATTGTGTCACTGCCAACGTAACCACAAAATGTTTACAGCATTGCCCATTCTGCAGGCATTGTGCACACAGCACACTATCCAAGCACATATAAGTTGCCCTTCATCCATACCCTCTACTATACTAACAGTATGCAAACACTGCACCCAGAGCCCACACTGCATGACTTTTCACTGCAGCATCTCGAAGCACACCGCCATGGAGCTATACAGCAACAAAATGCAACAGTTACCATAATGTACAAACAAAAAAATCTTTCCTGTGTCCCTGTGCACTTTCAATCACATACTATGGGTTTACCCACTTCCATTCACAAAGTATTGTACCACTTCCAACCTACCCACAATCTGTTTGCAACACTGGGCTGTAACGGCTGAAATGTGCTCCACAACCATTCCCTACCTGTCACCACCCTCTAACTGATACATGTTCAAAATGCATTACTGCCATAGGTGTCCTCAAGGCCTAGGCTCTGGAGTGCATGACCTACGGCTTTCGGCCATGCACCCAATAGTGTAGGCCTTGGACACACCCACAACTCTACCATACTGATAGTATGTAAACACTGCACCCAGAGGCCGAACTGCTTGACTTTTTACTGCTGCATCTTCAAACACAGCGAACCTCCATGCTGTTATGCAACAACAAATTGCAACAGTTACCATAATGTACAAACAAAACAATCTCTCCTGCATCCCTGTGCACTTTCAATCACATACTATGGGCATACCCATTTTCGTTCACAAAGTAGTGTGCCACTTACAACCTACCTACAATCTGTTTGCAACACTGGGCTATAACGGATGAAATGTGCTCCACAACCACCACCCTGTAACTGATGCACATCAAAAATGCATTTCTGCCATGGGTGCTCCACAACCATTCCTTAAATGTCACCACCCTGTAACTGATGCACATTTAGAAATGCATTAATGCCATGGGTGGTCTCAAGGCCTAGGCTCTTGAGTGCATGGCCTATGGGCTACGTCCTTTGGCCATGCACCCAATAGTCTAGGCCTTGAACACACCCACAGCAATGTAATGCCACCATGCATGTCACCATGCCAGCAAGTATGACAATCCACATACACACCACTGCCAGCAGCACTCCTACCCAACCGGTACAGCGCCATGGCGCTAAGCAACACCAAATTGCAGGACTTCACATAACGGCCATGTGGGCAGCTAACATTAAGCACAAACAAAACACCCATGCATGAAAACAGGTTGCAATTACCAGAATCCACAAACACACCACAGCTGCTGCCACCACTACCCACAGCCATTCCCAAAGTGTTGTGTCACTTACCACAACATTTTCACATTGGGCCTACTTGAAGAAATCTGCACACAGCATAGGCCGTGAACACACCCACAGCAATATAATGCCACCATGCATGTCACCATGGCACCCACTACCACCATACACATACACACCACTGCAACCAGCACTCCTACCCAACCTGTGCACCGCGCACGCAGCTATGAACCAACAAATTGCAAAAGTGAACATAATGTGCGAAGAAAACACTCTCTCCTGCACCCATGTGCACTTTTATTCACTTACTATGGGCGCCCACATTTCCGTTTACCAAGTACTGTGTCACTGCCAACCTACCCACATTCTGGTCCCAACACTAGCCCTACCGCAACCAATCTGCACATACCACACTATGCAAGCCGCACCCTGTACCAAATGCAGAGTGAAACATACATTCCTGTGGTGGGTATGTTGCAGCCCAGGTTCTTGAGTGCATGCCCTACTCCCTGCGGCCTACGGCCTTCGCCCATGCACCCATTAGTCCAATCCTTCCACAGACCCACCGCACCTTCATTCACCCATGCATGGCACCATGTCGCCAACTACCACATTCCATCTGCAGCGCACAGGCACCCGCGCTCCCACCCACCCTATGTCACGTGCAAATCACTCCCCTTCTGCAATTCACCTGCCACCACTCACCACGAAAAGAGGTCTCCGCAAACAAGTTGCGGCGGAAGCTATTACGACAGCTGCCTCCCATCACCACACACAGTGTTTGCCTACATATGTCACATTAAGCACTTCTCACTCGCCCATCCGTCCCCTCCCTTATTGCCGTCAACGCATTGCACATGGTACATTTTCCAGCCCTTTCGCCGCTGCACGTTCCTCCAATACACCATGACGGCTTTCCCAAAAAATGTTCAGGTACACCACTCTTCCCTCCAGCCAACCTCTGGCCACATCCAATCTTCTGTGAGACAATGACACTTCTGTGAATGGGTCCGCGATATCACACATTTTCTGGGACGTACATTTCAGTTATCTGCAACAGAACTACTGGTTGGATTTCCACCAAACACACAAAAGCACTCTTCTGACCCAAGCCCTCGCTACTGCTGCAAATTTGGTGAAAATTCATCCAGCCGTTCGGCCTGTAGCCATGCGCAAAGTTTTTCCCCATTCAGTCTATGGAAAAAAAAAATATTTGGGACCCCCTATAACTTTTGCCCCCTGCACAAAACTTCCCCCAACTTGACGAAAGAATTCAGACCAAGCCCTATACTTTTTTTGCAAAGTTTGGTGAGGATTCGTCCAGGGGGAGCGAAGTTATAAGCTGCAGAAAAAGTGCTCTTCCTATGAGTTTATCAACTTAACCATAACTACACGCCCGCGACCGCGGGCCGTGTATTAGTCACTGAGAAAACTTAGTTAAAGGGACGTTATGGTTACAAGTAAAACCCAAAAACCTCAGAAATTTGCCAGTTATGGTAAGCTAACCAACCATAACTCGTGCCACCACTGTGTACTGCTAAGACTAATACCCAGGACATCAAAGATGACATCACAAATGTATATGCTACATATATGCTACATATATGCTTGTTTGAAGTCTCAGGATCTGGATGTGGGTATAAAATGGCTATGAAATCTGTCATTCCATGAGGGTCACAGAGGACATAAATGAGTGAAGATTTTAGAAGACAGGCTAAAAGTGGAATGCACAGAAATCCTGACAGAATCCTATATATATATATAGAATGCACAGCGTACAATCATGAAACATGTGCTGCTGACCAAGTTCAAATACAGTGACCTCCAACGAGGGTGAAGGACAGATGGCTTGAATTGTGGGCATTAACTGCCAGTCCTGTCCACATTCCAAAACATCTGTTGGTCTCAGTTCCCCCTCCCCAAACTCGCATCCGCACTCTTTGTCTACCTGTCGATCCAGTCCGGTGGTGCATCTGCCTTTCCCTTCTGCCGCCTTCTGTTCCATGACTGTGACCACTACCGCTCCTCATGGCACAATATAAATGGAAGGAACAGCTTTGATTACTTTCTCTCCAGGCACCGGGGTGTTAAGGACGGGTAAAGACCACTGCTGTAGGTGACAAGGCTAAAATAAACCGTTTTCGACGAACATGCAAGCTATAATGTACTAGCTGGCCAATGTTTATTTGCAAGAAATGGTGTGTGACATCATAATGAGTACATTGGGCTACCAAAATACATTGGTTTGCTCGGGCCTACCAAAGCTCGGGATAGCGGGCCATTAAAACCCATGTACGCTCCCCCAGCTGGGTCGTGAAAGCTATAATCACTATAGTGACAAATACCTTCCCTTGTGCAGGGGCAGACCTGCAAGTAACAGCCTCTCAATCTGTGCCTAAGGTAGGCCTGGTGTAGTGAGGCTTGCTTCGAATTCTCAGCGCCGTCACCTGCCCTGTCTGCCCCCAGAAAAAAGGGGTGATTTCTATTAGGAAATTGTTGCTGTGGCTACCAGTAAGTCCCTTTTCTATTTCAATGGTGGCCACAACAGGCAAAAAAAGGTAACTGTGCAGAACTACACAAATAAATACTATACAAATAATAATAATAATAATAGGCCTATATGACAAAAGCCAGCCGCCATGAGATCCAGAGACAAGTTGATGGTTAAAGGAAGACCAGACACTCCTCTCTGTGAACATGTCAGCACTTTGTTGGAAATGTCCTGTTGGAAACCGTAACATGCTCGTGAGCAGCTCCGAGCTCCAATTGCTTGATTCCATTATCAAACAAGTAACAGGTATTGTTATATTCGATTTACTAATCCAACACTCTAGAGAACTAGTGCAGTACATTAGGCCGATTATAGAGACATTGGCACTACTGTGCGTAGACTTTATCCAGATATTGACCTAGAAAGGGATGCTATTGTTCTCCTGGTGTAGACAAATGATGAAAAACACAGACATCTGCACTAATGACTGGACAAGAGTCCAAGAACAATCAAGGAGAAACCCTAGTGTCTGAAACACACTGAAGAGTAAGCATTAGTTATATGTAATGTTGTGCTTGTCTTACTTTTCGGTGTGCAACTGGTGACAGCGTGGACCTCAGATGTCCATGAAATGAATGAAAAGTATCTCACAAAGGATTGAATTGCAAAGCTAGGGATGATAATCTTTCCAACTGGATCTGCGTTTTCTGAAGTTGCAAACAAGGAATGAACACTTGTCTGCTACTGTCAATCAAAAACTCTTTTTTTGTAAAGTTGTCATGGCTGGGAACACAGGGAGCACTTTGTAGTTATTAGATTATCATGTAGACTTGTGCACCGTCTGTTTGTTTCCAAATGAGAATTTGCAGATTCTGTTTGCCTCCCAGTGAGAATTTAAGTGCAGTGTTTTGTCCTATGTTCCAGGCAACTGTCAACGTGATCAACATGACCCAGCCAGACTTCCGCTGCCAAACGAACATGCTCTACACGCCGCTGACAGCTCTGAAATACGCGGACGACAAAGGCAACCTCTCGGTGCGGACATTCTACAACCTGCTCTTCAACTACGGCACCTTGTTCCACGTCAGCCTCAACCTGCTGAAGTGCGTCACCTGCAACTGCTTCCGACGCAGGGTAACGCCCGCTTGAACCTGAACCTGGAGACCCATGGCCAAGTCAAGAAGATTGCCCGAAGCTAAGCTCATAGGGGTTGGAAGCGGGAGGAAATCAATCGCACAGAGTATGTCAGTGATCATTGGACGTATAGGGCAGGACGACTTCAAAAAGACAAATCCTCTTTACGGACACCATTCAAAATCATAAAGGAATAGCTGGCATTCAGCTGCTCTGAGCAATCCCCTCCCAAAGGAGAACATGTATCTGGAACATTATAACAACTGGAAGACATTGACACCCATGCTGTCTTTTTTCAATTGAATTGTAACAAAAAGGAACAAAGGAACTAGAGATAGACAGGAACACTCCTATCTCCCTCCTAGAAACATGCAAGGTCAGCATAAGATGTACAAGTCGGATAAAGGAGCCCAGAGATAAGGGGAATGGCACCTAGGGTTGGTACATTCATGATAGCTGTGCTATTGCTTTCCTTTGTCCACTCTGAGTAGATTCTCAGGAGGTGAGGATACCTTGCGTTGCCCCAAGCAAAGCACTACTCAGACGTTATCCATATGTATTAAATTATGGGATATACTGAAAGTATCCCTCTTCATACGTGCAATCTGAAGGCGCTATGCGTTTGGTATAAACGCGAAGGTAACAGGTGGAAGGAAGATGGGGATGTGGCTTGCTATGTAAAATAATTAAACAGGCATAGCAAAATGTTAGAAAACAGCCTTCTTGGACACGCAGGTATGGTTCTTCACTTAAGCTTTATTATAAGTTACTTCAAGATGTTATAGAGCGAACCACTGGGTCCCATCACCCAGGCTTCCTTCCCCCAAATGACTTTAGCTAGACCCTTGACACGATAATTCACACCCAAACATTCCTCTGCAGCACACCAACATTCTCGATTCACCATTCCTGCACACACTGACAAGCACATCACAACACATCTTCCTTTCTTCCAAAGACACCACACACACGTAAAGCACATCACCGCACATCTCCCTTTCTACACACACTCACAGAACCACACAAGGAAACACGTGGGGAACACATTAACTGTGCATCTTTTTAAGGAGAGATGCAACTCGTAAAAGTCTAGAGAGCGCCCCCCCTAACCTACTTCACATCCGTACGTGGAGGGCGCCCCCTTCTCTACATTTGCTGACTTCCATGCAGCACTATTCAAACATCTCTGGGTGTGCCTACATCCCTAGTTTGGTACGGAATACATTACTTACTTCACTTCTCAGACGAAAGGCCCAACCCTCCGATCCCTGTGGGATATCACACCCACATATCCACTGGGACACATACACTAACTTCACTCACAGAAGGCGCTACCCTCCAACATTGAGGGACACCATACACCCGCACTCATACAAGGAAGGTGCTACCCTCCACCCTGTGGGATATATATAACCTCACTTCACTCATGCAATGCGCTACCCTCCAACATCGAGAAACACCATACACCCACACTCACACATGGAAGGTGCTACCCTCCACTCTGTGGGTCACCATACCCTAACTTCACTCATGGAAGGCGCTACCCTCCAACATTGAGGGACACCATACCCACTCATCCAATGATGCCACCCTCACTTAAGGCAACTTCTAGCACCAATATGCCCCTATTTCATACAACCTTAATTCTAATTAATAGTCACTTCACATCTGTTAACTTCTAGAGGTCCATAGGTGCTTTGCACCTCTAAGCCTGCAACTCCTCAAAGGGTTATATCTAGCTCACTTACACAGGTTCTCCATTGTCGCCACTCCAGGCACACATCAGCACTTCCCTTGCCTTAAACTAAAAACTTAAAGTCCAAAATGCACCGTCCACAATGCCTTTCACTACTGACCTGCAATTCCTCAAAGTGTTACATTTTGACATGCACCTAAATGCAGTTGGGTTAGCTTCTCACGTGCACTGACCTACCATCCATTTCACCATGCTTCACCACATATCACTCATTGGGAATCTTAAAACTTTACTACAAATCTTAGCTAATAGCTTATATGTAACATATGATGCCGTCCATTACTGCTTCACCACCAATGGCATAAACCAGCAAAGGATACTCGACTTGTCCTTCATGTCCAAACACTCCGTATGTCCGGATTGCAGATACTTTAAGTATGCCGGACCTTTACTACGTTATCCGTGTTGCCACAAAGCCAATGCATTTGCATTTTTCCATAGTCCACTTCACACGTGACTCATTGTCTGCTATGCACGCGTTGGTTCGTATCCCATCCTCGTCGCCATTGTTAGATTGCAGCCCGCCTTCTTGGGCATGCAGGTATGGTTCTTCAGTTAAGCTTTATTATAAGTTACTTTAAGATGTTGTAGAGCGAACCACTGGGTCCCATCACCCAGGCTAGCTTCTCCCAACTGACTCTAGCGAGACCCTTGACATGACATTCACACCCAAACATTCCGCTGCAGCACATCAACATTCTCTCATCACCAGCTTCTGCACACACTGACAAGCACATCACAACAGAAAAATGCTTTGTAAAATAGTTAAACAGGCATAGGAAAATGCTATGTAAAATAGTTAAACAGGCGTAGGAAAAATGATATGTAAAATAGTTAAACAGGCGTAGGAAAAATGGCTAAGTGTTTCTTTTTCTTCATGTTATTTATAAGCTTGTCCTGGTTTTTGGATTGACTAAATGTTGATGTCTTTATGGCTACCAGAGACAAGACCAGATTGGGGGATCTTAATAAAAGCATGTTGATTTGTTTAGAACTCCCCGTTGTGGTCTGAGATGGGCCAAGGCGGCTCTGTAGTACAATGTCCAAATCTGGCACAGTCCCGAAATGCAAATCCAGGTGATCAAGTGTTGTCATTATGTGTCATGCAGTCAACATCCAGATTTAGCCCATCTGTTCCTGGATTGGAATGACGTCATCCTCATTATTTCGAAGGTGCTTCTGAAACTGCATCAAAGGATCAGATGAAAAAACAATAAATCGACTGGAGCAATTATGTTAGAAGAGAGCTATGTTTTGAGTGTCTTCCATCTGTAAAATAGTGATATTGTATCCCGGTTTAAAGCACTTGTTTTTCTTTGCCTGCATATTTGACTGGTTGGCATTGCTTGAATGCTGTGGTATTCTTTTTATTTTTTTTATAACTTTATTTTCAGCTGACGGTTACATTACATCAAAGGTCTTAAAGTGAGTCTTCATGCATACAGTTTGAATACATTACATTGACAGTACACAAACAGTATTGAATGTACAGCGTCAAGGAGTGATCTGGGGTATCTCATCATCTGACCCATCATGGATGCCACTTAGATGTCGCCGGAAAGGACCCCATATGTCTTTCGGTCTACAGGTGGAAGATACTCCTCTGACATAGCGCTCTACGCAATCGTATACAAAAATGAAGTCTTTAGGCCAAGCTTGTGAGGTGCGGGCGAACTTTGCCTTCCAACATTTGAGTATATTCCGTTTGGCCACTGCGCCTGCGACTGAAAAGAGTCTGCGCATTTTGATTGACACCTTACCTATGTCACCTAGTAGGTATTTCAGTGGGATGGCCGGAATATGTATGTCCAGTATGTTGCTAAGGATAGTGGCTACTTCTTCCCAGTGTTGTCTGATCGGAGGACAGTCCCTACACGTGTATTGAGTTCACTTGCATTTTGGGCAGAGTGCTCGTTTAGGGGGATCAAATTTGGACAGTTTGCTGTGGGGTATATGTAAATGATTCAGTATTTTAAACTGGATTAGTCTAAAGTTCGTACATATGGAAATGGATTAGGTGTAGTATCAATATTTTGCCCATTGTTGGTCTTCTATTGTGGTGTTCAAATCGCGTTCCCATTCAATCTTCATCGTATTTTTAGACGGGGCATGTGCTTGCACTGCCTTACATAGCGTGGCTATTTTACCTTTAAAGTCCTCTTGCAACATAATGTCAGTCAGGAACGAGTGGGGGATCGGTGAGGTTGGGAATGATGGCCATTTGTTTCAGCACGCGACCCTTAGTCGCTGGTATTGCATTGTTGTGATGAGACCTACACCTACCTTCCCCTGAACCTCCTACAGCGTCACCAACCTCCCGGGGTATAGATCTCCCAGCCGCATTTCTTTCCCAGGATCCCAATTCTGCTGTATCGTCGTGTCTAGCGTGGGTCCGAAGTCTGAGTAGTGCCAGATTGGGGAGGAGGGCCAATATGGATATTTGCATTCCACTCTGCTTAATAGTGTTGCCCAACATCGCACTGTGGAGGATAGGAGGTCTACCTCACGGACGTCTTTTTTGGCTTTGGCAAATATCATGGATTGCAGGTTTATGGGGGCAGACTCAAATTTATCTGCATGTATGTGGCGTAGCATTCTGTGGTATGGATCCAGTATTTTGCAAAGTGTGCTTGTGCAGTGTAGTAGGAGAGCAGGAAATCAGGGGCCGCTAGTCTGCCTGTTTCATATTTTTCACACATTTTAGGCCATTTAAGTCTCAATTTGCCTCCTCCGTACACGAAGTTGGAGGCGAGTTTCTGTAGTTTGTCAAAAAATTGACGGCCAGGTCAGATTGGAATATTACTAAATATCAATTCATGTACCACAACCATTTTTAATAGGGCTATCCGACCGTATGTAGATATCTTGAGTTTATTCCAGACATTCAGCTTCATCTCAAGCAGCGTTAGGTATGGTTCATAATTTGTAGAGTATAAGGATCGTTTATCCGTCGACAATATGAGGCCTATATAGCGAGTTGACTTGGTGGTCCAACGGAACTGGGCTGTAGCTTGTGATTGTGTTGTGGCCTGTGTAAGGGGGATCATTTCTGATTTGGTTTGATTGATTTTATAGCCTGAGTACTTTCCAAATAAATGTATCTCTCTCTTGCATCACAGGAGGAAGGTTGGTATCAGAGTCTCTTATATACAGAATGGTGTTGTCGGCAAAGAGTGAGATGAATTGAGGAGGTCCTCGAAAGCGGATGCCCTGCCATGCGTGCTTGTATCGCAGACGTGCCGCCATGCCATGGTGAGTGCGAAGATGAGGGGGGACAGCGGGCAGCACTGCCATGTGCCTCTGTGGAGTGTGAACCCAGGTGATAGGGTCTTGTTAGTTCTAATTCTGGCCACAGGGTCTTTATATAGCAACCGTATATAGCTCAGAAATCTGGGTCCGAATCCCATCTTTTGAAGTGTGGCATACATGAAACTCCAGGATAAAGAGTTGAATGCGTTCTCAGCATCGAGTGCGACCGCCACCGTTTTTGCTTTTAGTTGTGAAGTAATGGCAAAAAATCTGCAGAGGTTCAAAACAGTGGATCGCGAGCGGGATGAATCCTGATTGATCTGGATGTATTAATTTGTTCATGTAGGGTAGTAGACGGTTGGCTATTGCTTTGGCAAATATTTTGGTATCCGCATTTATCAGTGACAAGGGGCGGTAAGACTTGGGTTCATGCGCAGGCTTATGTGGTTTGAGCAGGACTGTTACTATGGCCTCTCTCATGGATTCTGGGAATGTGCCGGTCCCAAGGGATTCCTCCCACACTTCCAGCAATTTAGGGCTGAGTACCCGCGGGGATACCGTCTGACCAGGGAGTGTGACCTGCTTTTAAATCCTTAATAGATTGACTAAACTCCTCTATGTTCAGGGGGAGGACTAGCGCCTCTCTATCAACATGTTCCAATATGGGTAGCTGGAACCAGTCCATTTATTGTTTGAGTTCCTCTGGCGTTACTAGATCTGCATTTGTGTATAGTTTAGAATAGAACTCTAAGAACACTGTGTTCACCTTACGGGCATCTGTATGTATTTTGCCGTCTGAGCTGGTTACCCATGTGATCGGGCTTATCCCTTGCTCTGATCTGATGATATTAGCCAGGGACCTACTCACTTTATTTCCCTCCCCATATCGCCTAGCCCTTATCGGTTGTGCCAAGTACAATACTTCCTGTTCTGCCAGGGATATACATTTTGATAATTGGTCCTGTAGTGGCTTAAGTGTGTCGATCCCTGGTGCTTATGAGTTTGAGTTTTCTAGGGCTTTTAGTGTGTGTTCGATTTGGTTCAGTTCACTCGTTATTACTCGCAGGGTACCTTATGACCATGATATCAGATGCCCCCTGAGCCAAACCTTAACATTTTCCAAGACCGTGACTACCAATCCCACTGATCCCGTATTGCAGTCAAAGAAGTCAATTATGTCTGTCCGTAATGGTTCTATCACTGAGTCGTCTTTCAGTAGCACCGGAGGCATTCGCCAGATACGTGGGTTTTGGTCTATGTCCTCCAACTGTATGTCTAAAAGGACTGGCGATTGGTCTGATAATGTACAGGGGAGTATGGTACATTCGGCTATATCGGGGATGTATTCAGGGGAGCACAACTAATAGACAATGCAGGAGCTGGATTTGTGTATGTGTGAGTGGAACGTGTATACCTGCAGGTTGGGGTGTAGCTCTCTCCATGCGTCTGTAAGGGGTAGTGTGGACATAGCTTGTGCAATGGTCAGTGCCGACTTGGTGCGCTTTCTGTGGCCTTTGGACGACCTGTCTTTCAGTGGGTCAAGGATTGTATTTAGGTCACCTCCCCATATTATTTTAGCCTCCCCCACTGGTGAGATCAGTGCCATGATCTGTAGGTAGAATTCCCGAGTATCTATGTTTGGGCCATATGTGTTGATTAAGATTAGATCTTGATTGTGTATTTCTCCCCAAATGATTACATATCTACCTTCCACATCTATCTTTGATCTGGCAATTTGAAAGCTGGTGCGCTGTTGAATGACGGCTAGGACCCCTCTGGCTTGCAAGGAGTATTCCGAACCAATTCGCATCTAGCCCCAGTTCCAGGCTAATGACTCTGTTACTCTCCTGACTGCACGGGTCTCTTGTAAGAGCAGAATGTCGATCCTATGCCGTTTAGCGTATGTCAGTATTTTCCTGGCTTTTATGTGGTTCGTCAGACCTCTGATGTTCCAGGTTAAGAGTCTAATTCCATGGTTTATCCTGGGTGATGCCATTTTCGGTCCGTATTCACGTCTTTCTTGACGTTATGGGATTTTCCAGAACTCTCGTAAACTGTGTAGCCTCAGTATTTTTAATTAAACAATTATCCCCCCAAATAACTCCCTTCACAATGTTATTATGATCATGATTATTGTGTGTATCGCAACCCCCCCCGTCCCCTTAGAGGCAACTGGAATCTCCCAAGCCACCCGCCCCACCCTCACCATCCCCCCAACTGGATAGAGTAACCCCATAACTTAACTGCAACATCTGCAACTGTGGGTGGCTCTGCCTGGCCGTGACCATATTGTTCGATTCAGTCGCTCTTGGGAGCTGCTGGGCTAACTTCTGGCGGATCGGGACTATGTAACTTGTGATCTTCAATCGGTTTCTCCAGGTATGGTCATGTATTGGGTTGAGTCAAAGGGTTGTTACTGTTTCGAAGTAATGGAATATTACGCTGTATGTATGCCATGGCTTCTTTGGGTGTCTCAAAGAAGCGTGCTATTCCGGAATGTTGTAGACATAGTTTTTCCGGGAACATCATAGCGTAGGGTACAGATCTTGCTCTGAGCGCCTTTTTGACCTGGCGAATATGCGACGGCCTGCCTGAACTCCATTTGAGAAGTCAGAGTTTGTTTTTTTGTTTATTTATTTGTATTGCGAACCGAACCCATAGGCATCAGGGCTCATAGCATAAGATAATTCACAGCTTGGTTACAGTATGTGTGTATCCGTGCTGAGTCATACGATAACGTGCCTTTTTCTTGGGAGAGGTGGAGAATCAGATCCCTGGCGTGGTAACTGAGTAAGCGTGCAATGATAGTTCTTGGCGGAGCTCCAGGTTTGGGTGGAGGGGCGAGGGCTCTGGGGGCCCTTTCGAGAAGGAATTGTTGGAAAAACTGGGCTTCAGGGAGCATTGTGCATATCGCCTCCTCCAGAAATATCTCCATTGGTACATTCAGGGTTTCTCAGCCATGCCCACCACTCTAATGTTGTTCCAACGTGATCTTGATTCTAAATCATCGCACTTGGATCGGACCAGTTTCAGGCTCTTCTTGATGTCTTCAATATCCTTGTCTTCCAGCACACCTACTCTATTCCCAGCCTCGGTGACCCTAGTATTTACTTTCTGAAGATTCGCCCTGATTGAGGATATGTTGCTCCCAATATTGTCCAACCTGCTGTTGACGTGCAAAACTGGCCTGAGCGCAGTCATATTTGGGTCCATGGCGTTTTCCACTGGTGTTGGGCTGGTCGAAGGGCACAACTGTGGGGCCCCCGCTCCCTCACCCCCCATATTCGAGCTTGTGTGCGCCTCCATAGGGCCTTTCTTGTGCCCTTTGTTGCCCCTTGTTATGTCCAAGTCCCATCGAGTTGACTGTTTGGATATCTGGGTGCTTCTGCTGAGTGTTCGTGTGCCCGTCACCCACGTATTGTCTGCGTATAGTGATCGGGGTATATTTATGCAGGGTACAACTTGGTATTCTCCTATGTCTCTCTGCGAAGAGGAGGCAAGGCACCTCCCTAGATCCTTGTAGTTTTGGAATGAGACTGTGTGCACACTTATTTGATTTATATATGGGATACTCCTTATGTTTTGTCTTTATGCGTGGATCCACGTTAGTGGGATGACTTCCTGCTGGTGTTCGTATCTCAAATATGGCAGCAGTGTTGCATTACCCTACATATATGTTGTTTTAACCTGGCAGATCTTATCTTATCTTTTGGGTGCAGGTGCAACTGTTGTAGTCACTGTTGTGTAACCCGCAACCTCCCATGTACGCCGATAATCTTAAAATACTTGTTATATTGAGCTTATATTGGATGTAGTATGGGTAGTCACACGTAATTCCGGCGGCAGGCTCTGCCACGCGCTCTGTGCTGGGACTCACCCACAGCATCTGGGAGCAAGTCCCTCTGGTGGGAGTTTGCTCTGGAAGTCAGGGGTTTGCCATCACCCTCCTTGTTCCCCGCCATAACGAGTGCCTTTGATCTTATCTGTGACCGCAGCCTCCTGACTGCGGATGCGGCGGTGCGGCGCGTGGTTCCCTGCCCTCCACCACTCAGGAGATCGCGTATCAAACACTTTAGAAGGCGGATGTGTGAACGTCTTGTGATGTGTTACCCCCTACTTCTATGACGGGGTGCACTGCTCGCACACAGTGCACACAGTGTGTGGGTGGGATGAGGCCCCACTGCCCGATAATAATATCCCGACAGCGGGGTGTGGGGCCTCATCCCACCTGTCGGGATATTATTATCGGGCACAGGCTTGCGTTATGGCTGGCGGCTGAGCAGGTCATTGGATTCTTCTACTCTCGCTGCGCATCCACGCCAGTGTGTGGTGTACACACTGGGCCTCATTACGACCCTGGCGGAAGACCATGGTGCTATTAGCACCATGATCCATGCCGGTAAGTTACCGACTCCGCCATGGAGAAAGGGGGAATTACCACCCCATTACAAGGTTGGCGGGCGGTAATTCCCCCTTCCTCCATGGCCCTTCCCCATTCCCATTTTTGCCCCATAGGGCTCAGTGGGAATGGGGAAGGCGCTAAGTACGGTGCCGCAAATTGCGGCTCTGTAATTAGCACCAAGGTCCCTTTGCGGGTCCCTACTTTAACGGCTGGTCTACACCAGCCGTTAAGGTCGGGTCCCGCAAAGGGACCTTGGCCCTCATTAGGACCTTGGCGGAGGACCATGGCGCTATTAGCACCATGGTCCATGGCGCTAAGCTGCCAACTCCGCCATGGGGGTTGGCGGATTTACCGCCCCATTCCGACCTTGGCGGGGCGGTAAGTCCCCAATCCCCATTTACCCTTCCCCATTCCCATTTTTGCCCCATAGGGCATAATGGGAGTGGGGAAGGCGTTAATTACGCCACCGTAAATTACGGTGGCGTAATTAACAACAAGTCCCTTAGCGCCATGGATTTTTCCGCCTGCAAAAAGCAGGCGTAAAAATCACCATGGCGCTACGGGAACTCGTACTCAGGCGGTAAGGGGCGCCATGGTTTACGCCGGCGTAAACCCCTTACCGCCTGGGTCCTAATGAGGCCCCTTGTAATTAGGCGCTAATAGGTTAACGGCGCCGCAGCCTTTTACGTCGCCGTTAACCCATTAGTGCCTGGGTCGTAATGAGGCCCACTGTCTTTTTTCAGGGATATAACGCTCGGGTATGCTGGTGGACCGCTCCTCCGATGCCCCAGACTTTCCGACACCAGGATCTGGTTGGATCTTCTGCCAAAGACGTCCCTAGCCGCAGGATCGTTTTATATAGAATATTTGAAACAGTGCCGCTCTTCACCTAGGTGGCCATTTTAGTCGGCATCCAACAGCGCCCCCCTCAGTGCTGTGGTGTTCTATCATTAGCACCAGGCAGGGGTGGGGTGGAGGGCGGCTGGAGGGAGGGCAGTCAGTTTGCTCCCTCAAATACCGGGCATGAACAGCCAGTGAAAGCCTGCATATGAAGGGAGCTGCTGGCTTCTCTGTGCTGCAGCTGCAAGCGCCCGCCACTGCTTCTGGCTCCTTCTTTCTTCATCCTCCATACCTCGTGTAGTCCTCCTCATGACCACCCTCCATTGGTCGCATCTGCTTGATCCACCCTGCTTCCATCGACCTGCTGGACACCAGTCACCTTGCCCTCCTGCTTTCTTCATCGTACATGCCACCCATCATGTCAGGCGTCCTGGGTGGACATCTATGTTGTGGCAAACCTTCGAAAGAACGCACGGCCATACACATACTTTTATCAAAGTAAGTGGTTTACTTTTTGTGCACACATACTTTTAGCACTGTGTGCAGCATACTGGGCTACTAATGGTGTTAACCCCCACGTCCGCGGGTGGGCTTGCCAGGTAACAGCCCCCATCCCTCACAAGGCCCTACCTAGGTTCGATCTTCAAAGATAAGCACCTGCCTATAACCCCAAGGTAACTAGAACACCACATGTCTACAATATTATTTGCAAACAGTCTTTGACCCATCTCATTGGAACCACACACCTTACACTGTTCTGAGACTGTTGTTGGCTGCAAGATGTCAGTCAACCATTCCTTGGGTATCATTAAGGTCGATTGCCAAGTCTGATATTGACTTGACACTCAAGGAGGAATACTGAGCGGTGGTTGGCAAATATGTTGTAGCTCCCTCAGCATCATTCACTTGCCCCAAAAGCAGATCACATTCCACTGTACACCTAGCAATGCAGCCAATGGCCCAAACCTCACCTGCCTCTACAATGACTAGTCCATTCCTCACATCACATGTTGTTTTGGAGAACCACGAACATTTCCCCTTCACAATTTGTGCTCATTATCATCAATATCACCAGGAGTCAGACCTAGCAAAGATCCAATGCTATGGGATCGAAAAACTTTCACCTCCAAAAAGAGGAGGCGATTTGGAACTATGTCTTCGAAAAAGAGAAGCCTACTGGATCTGGTCCATGGACTCAATTATCAGTGGGCACAATGTAGACCACGAATTACACCACTTTTTGCAATGAGAACACTATGTTTTGCTTAATTAATACATTTATTCTTTCAGAGTTCAAGAATGAGTTAATAATATGCTTGTAAATCAGTCAGTGTATTTCTTTTTGTATCGTTTCTGCTTTTCCTGTTATATCTTTGAATTAACATAGATCTATCTGGCAGTAATTTTACCAAATTAAGTTTTCATCATCCCCTTTGTGTGGAACACCAGGTTGAAGTGTGTTTGAGTATGATTAGTCACATACCTGACAGGTCCATGTCTACCTCCTTTTGCATGAATTCAAACTTATACCATATAATTTAAATACAAATTGGGTGTCTGCTTAGGGCTTACTAGTCTCCATCTACCAAGAGATACACCCATCAAGTAGAGCTCTTTTCTCTACATGAGTTAAATCCATAAGGTTTATCTCATCATATTCGGTCTATGGAAACCCATTCAATCATGGCGTGCACATTAACATATTTTCTCAATTGCAAACCTGCGGTCACGTTCATGTGACCGCAACGTCACGGCTTTCATTCTCCCTTTTTTTCACTTCCGGATCATTCCCGGCAGTGTCCACAGTACGAACACTCGGCAATCGAACCAGAGATCAAATTCGAACTGCTACCATTGGAAACTCCCATGCTTTATACCTAGGTAAGAAGCCTCACCCCATAGTTTTTGCTAAAGCGGTACTAACTGTATTGTGTACCTCACAGTGCTCGCATTTCGGAGCTTAATTATGTCCGCTATACACGCGATTACCACTGACACCGCATTTGTACATTGTTTCCACTTAGGGTCATTCTTACAAACAGCTACTCCTAATTCCAAAATGTGATAACCAGATCCACCTACACCAGTCAATTGAAACAGGCTACTCAAGTAAGTGCTTTTTTCTATATATATCTAGAGATCGGTCCTTTTCTTTAAAAAAAATAACCCCTACAAACAGGATATGTATAAAATTGGATATCCATTTTTTTTCTTTATAATTAAAGTAATTTCTCCCTTCTTTTTTCTTTGATCCTTACTAGGCACCCTAGTAGAACAAAAACAAATACCATCAGTTCAACGGATTTTCTTTCTTTGAACCACTTTCAATTCAATTTAAAAAAAAAAACCCTGAAGATCCGCCATACACCAGACGGTGAAACACGTGTTGGGTATTTAAACTTGCATTTTTTGAGACCAACTGAATTCTGGGATGCAACAGTGTTTAACTACTACATTGAACTGAGATGCAATTAATTGGATGGAACTAAAACCAAACCTGTGAAGCAACAGTACCTATATAGTAAACAAATTTGCCTTTTTTTGCATATTTAAATCCTGTGACGCAACAGTGTTTGCTTTGTTTGCAATTTATAATTTCAACCATTTCCACTCACCCACCACCCAACATTGTGATTTGACCTATTGTCGTGCATCAACATTACTTTAGGAAACATGTGCTTCTTCGATGGCCTGCAATATACTGCACATATTCACTGAAATGGAGTTGGCCATCCCTACCCAACCAGGACACAGGGAAGCCCCTAACTCTCTTCCTCTGAGAGAGTCAAATGGCGATACACCATTGTCATAATGTGAAGTAGGGCACACCAAAACCATGTGCCTAACCACTTCCCTACATAGTAATTTTGACTTCAACGCCAACTGAATACCACTTTTAATCTGGGGGTTTGCCCTTTCCACCAGTCTATTTGCACAGGTGATACATCATCGCACTGGCATGCTTAATGGGTCATGATTTCCAAAAATATTTCTTAGCCTCAGAATTAAAGTGCTCACCTTTATCCGTCACTATCAGTGGGAGAAACCACTCGCTGAGATGAATGCTTTCTAAAAATGTTATCATTTCACAAGTGCACGTTTCTATACTAGGCCACCATTCTAATAATGTAAAGTGATAGTCCACTGGTACAAAAATGTATTTGACCCCCTAACCAAATCTTGAATTAGTCCCAAGACATCCACTGACACTTAATTCAGGGTTCCCGAAGGGTTGTCTCTTTGGTAATCGTAGACTTGTCACTGGCCAAACACTTATTGCACGCCCTCACTAACTTATCCAGATGCTCTGGTAGCTATGCCCAGCTACCAGAGCATCTTTTGCAGCTTCCTCTTCATGAGGTTGCATCCGAGATGCCGTCGTAAGCTAGCAGAACAATGTTCTCCCTGAGAGCAGACGGCCGATCGATTCTACTGTTCCTTCTTAATTTGCTATCAGTAATGCAAAGATCATAATTAACCTCAAACCAGTGTAACCAATATCTTCCTAAGGTGGGTTTATCTGGCAACCCACTGATTGTCCATTCCTTAATGCTTTTGAGTATCTCATACTCTACTTCTGCTTGTCCCCAATTTTCTTCTGACATGGCACGGATGTCATAACAACATTGCTATTGATAGAGTCCTCCCCCTCTAATCTTTGAGGAATAGGGAGGCATGCCAGGCAAGTAGCTACTGCATTCTTGACTCTAGGAAGGTATAACAGGGTAAAGTCAAATGACTGCAATACTAGTAGCCCTCTTTAAATGCATGGAGAGGCATTCATCCAAACTGGAAACAATGGTCCTCATTACGAGTCCGGCGGTAACTGAGGCGGTAAAACCGCCTGGTTACCGCCAGACTCGTATTACCATTCCGCCTCTGTGATTCCCGGAATTAACGGGGCATTACAACCCCGGGGTCCTGGGAATTCCGGAGGCGGAATGGTGTAAATCCCCATTCCCATTGAGTCCTATAGGACTCAATGGGAATGGGGATCATGGAAACACCGGCACCATCTTGTGATGGTGCCGGTGTTTCCTTGTCTGCCTGCAGGTGGGCAGTGGTAAACCCGCCAGGTCAGACCTGGCGGGAACACCACCTCCTACCTGCAGGACTCGGGATCGGGCGGTCCGGAATTAACAGTTGCAGCGGGTTTACCGCCACTGTTATTTCCGGACCGCCCGACCTGTAATGAGGCCCAATATGTGCTAAAGGTTTACAATCTGACCTTAGTGGAAATCTGTTGCCCCACAAGCAAAACTTAAAATGGTGACTAGCCCAATATAGCTTCTCGTTCGATTACAGAGTAATTTGTTACCTTACCTTTGAGAGACTGGGAAGGAAAAGCCACTGTACACCCACCTACACATTACATTGAATACAGCACTAACATGGTGCTGGGACCAAGATCTTTAGCATCCACAGTGTGTATGGCACATCTGTCCCAAAGTTAAACTTCTGTTCATTTATGTATATGTCTTTTGTAAAGCACTCTAATTCTCTAGTTGACCATATTCACAGTATTTGTTATATATATATATATATATATATATATATATATATATATATATATATATATTGTGTGTATATATATATATGTATATATATATATTTTTTTTTTTTTTTCTATATTAAGATTTAAATAAAAATAAAGGGGGAGCGTTGGAAATATCCAATTTGACACATTGGAATGCATCATCATACTGATGCGACCAAATACATTTGCCTCTGTTCTTTAGGACAGCTCTGAGAGGAGTGGTCTTAACCGCAACATTGTTCACTCATGTCTAGTTTACATTTACTCCTTGGTATGGTTAGCCCTGCCACTCTTAGATGGTCTAATACACATCTGAGAATGTGATCATGATATTCAATAGTGCTACCGCATACTAGTGCATCATCTTGAAAAGCAACAGCATTCGGTAACCATTGATGAACCTCTTCCATAATGGTGTAAAGGCCACAGCTGCTGAAGCCACACCAAACGGCATGCAACAACATTTGACTGCTCCCAACAGAGTGATGAACAATGTTACGTTTTGGAATTCCTCCAACAGTTTAACCGGGTGGTATGGTGAAGATAGGTCCATGATGCTAAACACAATAGTAGTGCCTAAAGTCGCCAATGTTTCAGTAATTTCAGGCAAAAGATGCCTATACACCCAAATGTTCTTGTTGCGAGCCTTCAAATCAATACAAACTCCCAGTTTACTTTTAGCTTTGGCTACCAAGTTAATTGGGGCTAACCACTTTGCTCTTTCCATCTCTTTAATGACACGTCAATCTTGTCGAACACCGTCCCTCATGCAGTGTGGGACAGGGCGTAATCTTAATATTGCTGTTTGTTCAAACACTTTGTGCTGTCCTAAATTCATTGTAAATACTTCTGGATATTGTTGTGTCCAAACAGATGCCACTTCTGATACACTCACCTCTTTTGTCTCAGGCCTCAATACAGATGTAAAGAACTCTCTGTTACTCCCCCTCTAATAGAGAGGAACACTTCTCAGCCACATATATCCATGCCTTGCATGTCCTACCCTTGTACAAGATGATGTCCTGGAACCTTCTTATTAGGTCAATGTTCACATCACCATATGTCATTGGATTTATATTTATTTATATACCGCCTGTATCTCTAATGAGCCATGCAAAATGGCCTCGCCTTTTACACTTACACATACTTGCATGTCGGACAGCGTTTGTTTTTAATTGTGAACACTTCTTACCATGCAAGCACGGCAGGTGGTCTTAATAATGGATCGAACAACATTAAATTGTAATTGTGAGTGCTGCTTTGCATTAGCAACAGACTCAAGCAAAACATGTTCACTTCAAAGCACACAGACACAAGTAGACAGTCAGGAAGGGGTGAGAAATTTCAACCAGCCAAGGAGAAGAGGTATATCTTTAAGCATTTGCTGAATCGAGCCAGCCAGGATGTCTTTGTGTCAGAGGTGAGGTGAAAGGTATTCCAAATCCTTGTGGCAAGGAATGCACGTCATCAGCTTCTGCTGTTTATTTCTTTGAAGTTAAGAACCTAAAGGAGACAGACATCCGTGGGCTACAGCAGCATTTTAGGAAATATTATTTGATGCAGTCCTGAAGCTAGGTGCGACCCGAACTATGAATGGCTATGTGGGTAGCGCACAGAGCCCAAAATGTGATGTGGGAATTTACTTGTAACCAGTGCAATCCTGAGATGGTAATTGCATGGCTTTCCTTCTTAGAGAAGGCTTGTTGTACAACAGCACTCCCAGATTCCTGGGAGAATGGGGATGGTGCAGAGCTTCGGCTAGGTGAACTGGAGTGTCTTTGGGCTTGGAGAACCAAGGACTAGGGCTTTCATTTTTTTACTGTTTAGGGCCACCTTCTTTACATTCATCCAGTCCAGGATGATGACTTTAAGGAACATCAGTGGGTGACAGAAATCAATGAGTTTGGTTCTCTTTGGAATGGTGGAGTGTCCAGCATTCCCAGAGCTTCCAGCCTTCACCTTTACTAGCGTTGCCACTGAAGAGGGAGTCAGGGTCCCGAGACCTCCCTTCCACCCCACTAAATTCATGATGAGACGAAAGGCCAGAAATGCTCACAGCCACCCAGGTTTGATAAATACACTGAGAGGTACCCGCTCAGCCAGCCAGCCATAAAGACCAAGCAATGCAAATCTTTCCTGATGTGAGAGAAGAGCCCATGATCGTGATCAGAGACACCTATATGGACAGCCTGGACTGAGCACCAAGAAGCCATGTTACTGACGTCATTAGTGACACCACAACATATAAGCGTTAGACATGGAGCCAACGTGCAGTCCGCACTGCACCACATAAACACACACTTGTATACATGAAGAACACGAGCACACAGTTCTATAGCTAGAGGACTGATACACATGCATACTGTCTATGCTTTTATTATTTTGTCATTAGCCAAATGCAGTAACGCAGAACTGCAAGGCACAAGAGATCCTGAGCAAGCTTGCAGATGCCCAACGCCGGTAACCCTATGGAACTGCAGGAATATATACATAGGGAACCTGACAGAGCCAAGTGTGACTAGCCTATAGGGAATGTAGTAAAACATGGATAATGTAGAAACTGCAGTATAAGGTTTAGGAAAATTACAGAAGGCCTCAACCCACTGAACAGGAAAAGAGCTCATCCGATACAGGTTGGACAGAGAGCAAGACGCGTGAGACGGGCCCACAGCCAAGGTCAAGAGAAATGAAGGCACATTCTAATCCCCAGACGACAAAGGGAACAGCTACAGAGAAACAGAATAAATCCTCATGATTAGGAGCTGCAGAGCTCGATTTTGTGGTCTCTAAATACGTGTTACTGCTGAAGGAAACACTGGACTATCTTCATGGTGGGAAAGAGAAGCCGGTCCCAGCAACATACGCAGATTGCAACAAGTGTTGCTACCTTTAGGAGAATATTCTCATAAGGCAAGGTGTTGTACACAAGTTACAATACAATACAATACAATATCATTCTCATCACCTTGAAAAGGTACACAGCGAGCTGAGCACTTGTTTGAGTCCCAGGCCTGGGGGGATCAGCTCTGACCAATCACAGTTTAGTGTCCTAGGGGTGGACGGCAACAAACAAGAACCAATGGTAAGCCCACTACTCTGCAACAATGTAATAGATAGTGAATTGAGGAGGGGACAGGCCAGCCACATGACATGCGAGGGCAAGTAGAATAACTTCTATAGGTAGCCATATAGGTAATAGAGGTGTCAATATCCAATCCCTCACAACGATAGGTTTTTGGAAAAGGGCACAGGGGATAATGGAGTGATGATGCAATTTTGGAGTAAAACTGGCCTGCTAGCCAGGAAACGTCGAGAAGTACTGGAATCCACCTATGTATTTTTATTGATCTCTGTTGGTTTTATGTGCAATAAACCGTAATTTGAACTTGCCGTTGACTGATTCCTCTGTGTATACTGGCGGAAGGAGTTGGGCTCTCCAGATCTGCGGACCTCCAGCATCGCTCTGGCATACCTGGGAGTTCTCCCCAACAAGTTGGTAGCAGAGCTAATGGTTCACTACGTCAGCCCACACAAGGTTGTCTCCTCCGCTGCAGAACCTTAGAGGCTGCAGGAACATGGCATATTTTGAGAATACTTGGAACGCGTACCTGCGGAAAGGAGCTAGCTTGGAAAATGTCCTCCCCGAAGTCAGCAAGGAGTCCAGGCAGACAGGACAGGAAAGTGGCACTTTCTGGGGTACACGACAGCCAAGCAGCGCCAGCAGACCACAGAGTGTAAGTATTGACGCAGTCAAAGGACAACTGTGGGTGTGAGGGAGGGTATTGAGTATTGTGGAGTATTGTTTAGTATTGTTTAGTATTGGTAAAGTATTATCAAGCATTGTCAAAGTTAGTAGAGACAGGAGAGGGGGTATATGTCCTTTTCTATGTTTAGGGCACATTGAAATTTAGAGGTAAACGGTTCTGGTGAATAACCAAGACTATTGACTCGAACGGACGGATGATCGAAGTTATGTAAATAGTGGATTTCATGTGGGTTGGGCATTTTTAGAAGGTGAGTAGACTGGTTAAGTCTCCTGGAGTGAGACGTTTCGCACGCGAGGCGACGCCGGAGGTTCAGTTCGATCATAAGAGAATATTGGTATACTCTGCCTGGAGGCGGGCGACAGCTGTGGGGGATTTATGTATTTGGGGGGTAACAGGCTATAACAGTGGACATGCGGTTTTGATTTCTCGGTATTGCCTTGTTTAGTAAGTTGGTGACATCACCCATAGGTTTGTGCATAGGACATTGAGAGTACAAGACGGTGAGGAACTATCTTGGGATTGGCAGACGAGGTGAACGAGTGGCAATGCACGGATGGTGCATGCACAAGATTGTGGTGTGCCTGAAGAGGAGGTGATTGTGGAAAGAGAGCAGGGCACTGAGCATGCCTGGTAAGGTGTGGATACGGAGAGGCTTGCAGTAAAGTAATAACAATGTGGTCACATTGTATTCCTCCCTTAACAGCAGATGATCGAAACCCTCAGTTGAGGTCAGGCAAACACCAGAGCAATGCATCAACGGAAGTGCAGGGGGACACGCCCCTCCAGCACCTGTGTAAGATGCTTCCACCCAATCAGAAAAAGATATGTGAATATAGTATAGAATGGTCCGAATGTACCGAGGGGAAGTTAACTAAACCATGGCCACCATGCCGAAGTTTCTCCCAGGATGTGCAGCAATCACTACTGAAACACATGACCTTAGCTTGAAACCCAACACAGACCCAACAACTAGGAGACTGAGCTTCACAGATTACTTTTGTAGTAACATGGGCTCGGGATGCAACAACGAAGTACGGAACAGTGGAGATGAGAGGGAGGAGCAACGGCAGCTCCAGTCCATGGGGACAGGTGCAGACAAGCGGGTGACATGGGAACATAGGACACACACAGAGGGAACAGGTGGAGGAAGCATGGACGAGTGAGCATTGTGGGTGAGGGGCGTACTATGTACCATTAATTGTGTAACAATGTATGTTAGGAGGCTTACAGACCTCCCAGGAGGAAGGACAGTGGAGACAACTATAGTATGCTCAAGAGGAGGGGTAACGGGGGAACATGACGACAGTGCCTAGATCCCCATACCAGAACTGAGAGACATGTACGCAGGCATCGAAAGCGAGAATGGACAAGTTTGGTTGACTAGAAGTATGCATGGGGAGGGAGGATGGGGTTACACAAATCCCCTTACTAGAAAGGGGAGGGGTGCCACTTCAGTATGTACCATGGAAACACGCTGACAAAGAGAACGTGAGGTGTAGGCTATCATTGTTAAGCGCGGGTGCTGGGAAGTGGATTTACGAGATGGCGAGAATGCCCACGGGACACAGCTTAGCAGTGGGAGATGTAAAGGGGCTACCAGTGCCAATCCTCAGGGACACTGCTGATGACATATGGCAGAGGGCGGGGTTCCCCGGAGTGACAACCCAAAACACAGCGCACAATGGTTCACTGTTTGCAAACTGCAGGCAGCAGTATGGCGATGACTAAGGACACAATACCCAGACACATCAGACATTGGGGAAATTATGTCCCAGACAATGAGGGAAGATAAGGACCCCATACAGTATATTCAGGATATTCAAGAGCTTTGGTGCCTTGAAACTCGAGAAGCCTGGGAGAAGACAGTAGAAATATGATATCACATACTATGCTAGGGGCTGCCCGAGCCATTCAGGAACACTTAAGGAAGTTGATAGGTATGGAAGCAAAAGCGTGGCCAGAAGGGAAAGCTGTAGCGTATGCCAAACAAGTATCTGTTTAGACCTGAGATACCATTGGACGAGGAAGAGGGAACAATAGTGCCAATAGAAATTGAGGCAGTGGTTGCAAGAGACAATTGGATAGCAGTACATGGGACGGACAACACAGGGCGAGCATGCAGAGCAGTGACAGCACTGGCAGAAGGGTGCAGGTTGACCACAGTGACAGATGAAGAACTATTCAGGAACAAGAAATCAGCGATAGAGATGGTGTTGGAGATGAGTGTGACTTACTGGTTGAGGATACACTACAGGGTGGTACCACAGAGGATGGCAATGGCTCTGAAAGCGACACCCCCATTCTGCGAGGAGGTTTTGGCCAAAGTGCCTTGCACACTATGGACGACAAGCACCTATGATGTGGGGCTTCTAAAGAGCATAGGGGGAGTAAAGATAAAATTGAAACCAGGAGCAATTTTACCAAGAGTAAAATAATACCCACTCACGAAGGAGGGGAATGAGGGCATTTATGACACCATAAGTGAAAAGAAATACAACACTATGCACACCTAATAGTAACAATATTTGTGAATAGTTTGAAATAAATCCTCAAATGGTTATGAGAAAAATGTTTACAAATATTTTGAGGTGCGGGGGAGATAATCTCAACCTTGGCATCTGGGTTGGTACAATAACAAAACAAGAAGTGGATGTTCCTAAAGTGGGGAACTCCTGTCCCGTGCACACTGTCTAAGATCTGTCAGAACAGACCAATAATTTTTAACCATATGGTGTCTGATATACACTGGAAAAATATGGTGTCTGATATACTGTGGAAAAAGAGTAAAACGCGTTGGGCCATCAAATGATGAATTAAATTGAAGCTCTTGTGTTAATCATGAAAGTTTTGGTTTATTAATACTTATGAAAGAATTCCATTTCAATTATTTTTGATGAAGAGTATGTAAATACATTTGAAGAGCATTAACTACATATGATGTTTTGTATATCAGACACCATATGGTTAAAAATTATTGGTCTGTTCTGACAGATCTTAGACAGTGTGCAGGGGACGGGAATTTCCCACTTTGGGAACATCCACTTCTTGTTTCATTTATGACACCATTGCAGCACTGGTAGAGAGAGGCATTCTCGTGTGGCATCAGAGTCCCCATGCAACATGGCAGTGTACCAAGTAAAAAGGGTAAAAGGAGGTTGTGGTGAGCTTAGAGCCCTTTCAATAACACGCATGCAATGGATGGGATGCAGAATAACTCTGACACCAAATAATCAAACCAACTCAGGAACATGGCAAAGTTTACTGTTTTAATATCAATTATGTAAAACAGGGAGTTACAACGGACATCAACAGACATTCGCTCAGTTCTCTCATTGAAATTATCACAAAACAAATTTATATATAAAAAATGTGTCATAAGTGATGTTATACCACATGGCAAATGAGAAAAACTTACGAGGGGTTGTGATAGGCTCAAGGGAACATTCCTGGGATCCAGACGATGGCCAATGCCAAATGGTTGCAAATTACCAGATGGCTATAAGGGGTGGGATGGTGATTGGATGTCTATGCCAGTCAGATAGCACAGCGAGCTGAGTGCCTGTTTCTGACATATGCGTGCAGCCTGCTCATGCAGGTTCGAATCCCGGCAGGGACAACTCCAACCTTTCATCCTTCTGAGGTCGCTAAATTGAGTACAACGCTGTGGGATAATAGTATCAACTGTTATATAAGCACTCAGATGTCTGCGCGTTTGTAGCGCTATATAAAACTAGATATTATTATTACTGTCAGGTGGACAATTTAAGTCCACCTCAAAAAAGTGTCATCTTAAACACTATTAAGTACATGGTATGTCATTGGCTCTCAAACTATAGGGCACTCTTCAATTGGTTGGCATGCTCGTGCCATGTCTGGAACATTCGGTTCTCTTAGCAGCATGTGAGCTCAGACCCAGGTGCCAGGAGGTGGACTTCACTTTCACCTCCCCATCTAATTATCCCAACGTCTCTCATCTGCCATGCAGATTGTCTTTGAACTTGGCCTTGCAGAGTATTCTTGTGTTTGGGAATATAAGGGAGTGCAAGCATGCACTATCGTAGTTCTGGAACTCAATGCTCAACCATATTTTCATCCTTGGCTCACGTGACAGGAGACCATCATTTGGACCATTTTGCAGCATTTAAATGTTTAAAATTAATAAAACTTGGCAAGCATGGTGTTCTTTTTTTGCACCTTAACAAGGGATGATTCATCTTCACACGTTCACCGCCTTCAAGAATAGATAACCGGCCTTGGCTTGCTTCTGCTTTGGTACCAGGCCAGACAGCCTTGTCACTCATATCCTAGATCTCAGCTAATTCTTACTGTGACACAACTCTCTGCCTCTCTTCTTCATGGGTCTGAGCTTACTAAATTCATGACACTGATGTACAGCTTATATACAATGGTTGCTTTGCCTGTAGTCTATTCACTGCTTAAAGCCAGCTTCTAAGATTACTTAGTCTACTTATGTTACAGAATTTGAACAGTTATTGAACAGTTTGCATTTTCTGTAGTGTGTCACACATATGCAATCTTCTTTTTTGCATATTAAAGTTTACTCGATTCTTAACTTTGTCATCAGTTTCTACAAGTTACATGCATTCTATTGAGCCAGTCTTCTCAGGGCGTCATGCTCATATCTTGTGACTTCACCAGCTCCTCTTTAAGTTTTTCTTATATTCCTTCAGGGAATTCCTCCCTCAGATTATCGTCTCTTCAGGAATACATTTGATAGGGATTTCTCAAAGGATATCTTCTTTCGAATATTCTCCGGGGTAGGGTCACAACTGCTGGTGTCAAGCATGGCACAATCTTGGACTTCTAACATACAGGTGATAGGGGACGGGACTTCCATCAGAGGCATTCACCTGCTCCTCTACACTACCCCCTCAGGGTGCGGGATGATTTCATCTACATTCAGGTCATATAACTGCACTGCCCATCCGGATTACAATAGACCCATCATCCTATGTATTTCTTATGATTCTTTCAATACAGGAACTTTGTTCCTTCAGGCGCTACAATGCTGGCTTCTATGTATTTTCTGACATCTTCATCAGTCAACTCCATGGGTCTAAATCCTGATTCAACATTGATCATGATCTTCATTCCTACTGCCTTCTTTGCTGTCTTCTTACACTAGGAAATGATTACCTTGATTACACAGAATCCCAACATCACCATGAGCAATAATGCTCCAAGAAACTTGACGATGTTTGCCATCCACTGCGGAATCCATGAGAATATGGATGCAAACCAACTGTCATTTATAATGTCCTCTGTCTCGTGTTCCATCTGATTATGCAGGTTTGTCAACAGTGTTGTGGCCTCTGTCAAGGTCCCATTCTCATCATCATGAGAAGGTATGAACGTGCATCATGATGGCCTAATTTTGGCACAAACTCCTCCTTCCATCGCTTTGATCATGTCAAAGATATATCTGTTCTGGAGGGTCATCAGTCGTATGGCCCTCAGCACTTCCTTAATAGCATTGAATCCCTTTATAGTAGCATTGATTGTCTGCAGAAGTTCCCATCTGGTAATTTGCAACCATTTGCCATTGGCCATCGTCTGGATCCCAGGCATGAATATAGTCATAAATACTGAAGCAGTCTTGCTAAACAACCTGTGCTCATATGGAATAGCCTCTATTGACTTGGCTGAGAAGTAGTTCTCTCTTCACGTCCGATTGAGAAATTCAAGAGATCTTCTCTTTCACAAATGGGCATTTACCTTTGGAAATTCTCCAATGTTCAGGTCACTCTGATAAATCACTAATTCTGGAACAGGAATAAGCACCAAAGAGCACGTTCCACCCCAATCCTTGGGAAGCCTCATGTAGGCCCTAGGCCCACAAGCCCAATATCGATCCATCGGAACAGCTGTCCCTACTCCCATCCAAGACACGTCAACTGTATTCTTGAAGCCTTTGTTGTCTCCCACATGATTCTTTCTTTCTCTTCAGAAGCACAGTGTTGCATTCGCCAGTGGAATCACACCCATTGTACCCGATTCATCTTCTACGCATGTCAGCAGTTTGGCATACTTAGCCCATGACTTCAAGCACCCATCATTTTCTCTCTGTATCTCTTGCACATATTTCAGACTTCAGTAGATGAGCTGCACAGGACATCAGTCCTCCTTCCCATCCCTTCTTGGACTTCACCTGACTTGAGTTTGTTCCCAACAGGCGCTCCAGCTATCTCTGTTATATTGGGGCATTCCATTCTCTTCATGTCTTTCATGACTACCTCTTCCTGTCCATCTGAAGGATACACAAGAATCTTGCTCTCCCAGTCCGGGTTTCTTTTCTATCTGTGAAGTCTTGATATAATCATTCTGGAAAGGAAACAACCATTTCGATCTGCATTGCAAAGTGGCCCAACTTCCCTGGAATTGACCTCTGATTATGCATGCTGCAAGATGAAAGAAGCATCTGGCATTGTGTTCTGGAACTTCTCTGGAGATGAAAGTATTCAAGGCATAGAGTATGAGAGCGCAGACATAGCAACTTTCCTTACCTGTTCTCTCTCCCACCTTTCTCATGTGCTGATATCACATGTTATTACCCAAGGATGCTGCATCGTCTAGATAAGTATTTATCCCCTCATTATCTTCTCCTGCATTTCTCTTATGTCTCACAAATGTAAAGATTCTGTAATACTCATGAAGCAAATCAAAAGCAGTTCTCCTTATGGGGAGGGGGGGAACTTAGGTTCTTCTATCTTAGTGGAAGCAAACAAATCAAGAGCAGTTCCCATAGTGGAGGAAGCATAGTGGCCTCTACCTCAGTGGAAGTACTAATGTGATAGAGTCTGTGAAATATGAGCATCAGAAAGACAAAGAGTGTAATTGTGCAAGCACATAATATGCACCAGAACATTATCATCCACATTTTACACCATACCTGTACTTGTGGCACTTGTTCATTCTCTACAACCGGGCCAGCTTCTAAATCTCTCAGTTTTAATACAATCCTCAATTTACTATATACTTGTAACTGTAAAATGTGCTCAATGATCGCAATTAGGAGCCTTCTTATCACAGGGCCATCCTTAGGATCCTGTAAAGAAGAATGAATATCAATGGGCCTCATTACATGGTAGGAGGTAACCATGCCGCTATTAGCGGCATGGCAACTCCCTTACCGCATACCGGGTCTGGGTAGGCGGTATGGGGACTTACCGGGTCATTCCGACCCTGGAGGACCCGGTAAGTCCCCATTCCAAATACCATTCCCCATTCCCATTTGAGCCCCCATAGGGCTCAATGGGAATGGGGAAGGAGCTAATAACGGTACCACAATTTGCGGTACCGTTATTAGCTCTGAAGTCCCTCAGCGGGTCCTGTCCTTAATGCCTGGTCAGACCAGGCATTAAGGACGGGACCCGCTGAGGGACCTCGTAGTAGGGCGCTAAGGGATTACCGGCACCAGTGACCTTACCGGTGCCGGTGATCCCTTACCGCCTACCGTGTAATGAGGCCCAATGTCTCTTCTGACAAGAGCAGGTTAAGCTTGAAGTATAAATATAAAAACACCAAGCACAAGCTGATGCACATCACTATCAGTAAGTACCATATGTTTAACTGCTTAAAACAGATATGCATGAGGAAATTAATCTGGATGTTGAGCCTGTTTTCAATTTCTAGACATAATTTTGATGCTTCAATGTGTTTCTGGAGTTCATTTTTCTAAATTCCTGAGATTCTCAGCAAGTGTCTGCACTCCTACTAAAATATAAGGAGTGTTCATTCGAATCACAGTTAAAATGCAAATTCTGCATCAGTAGCTGCTCGCCTTATCATTCTTCTTTTTTGTCATCGATCGAGTCTGCACACGCTGAAATTCCTCTTCTTGTCTTGCTTCTGAGTCGGCAATAGTGGGAGAGAAGGTCTCACCTCTATAGACTTTCACGTCGCCCAAGTGAAGCCAGGCTTGTCTCTCTTGGACCTTCACAGCTAAAGGGGTTATATTTTCAATGCAAAAGGGGCCATGAAAACGTGCTCATGCCACTTTCGGGTAAAGTTCTTTATCAAGATTAAATCACCAACATATAACTTGGGTGCCGAGAAAGGTTCAGTTGCGCTGGTTGTTAGATTATCTTCATCTTTGTTCTCAGACCGACCCCCCTGAAGCTTCACTTGATCTGAAATGAGAGAGATGTTAGAGGTCATACATGTCAAATAATCATGCAGTTCATCACCTTAGCTACACTCTGGGCATCACTTCTACTCCTAGACGTAAGTGTATGAGGCGTTCTCATTCTCCGTCCTGTCACTAGCTTGTGAGGGGTGAGGTGATGGTGTGAACCAGGCTTATTCTGGAGGGCATACAAAGCAAAGGGTAGGCAATTGTAACGCCCACCTGGTTCCCACGGGGGCGCTGATCTAGTCTGGATTACTGCGGCCTCTTCTAGCGTGATGCGCCGTAGGAATATCCTTCTGCAGATGAGAAAGGGGATTAACAGTCTGCAGAATGGTGCGCTAGCTCCTCTCTTCCCCCCTCCGTTCCTCTCTATTCCTCCAAACCCGGTTTAAGCTCACCTTATGGTTTGGAAGGTTGAACTCTCCATCCTGCTTCTGGTGCAGGGGCGCGCGTTCGTCCAGTTACTTCACTGGTTTTCAGAATGGCGCTGGCAAAATCCACTTGACTTTCCTGAGCGATGCGCCGTAAGTATGAAAGTTCAAAGTTCAAGTGAGGCCCTCTTTATGCTGTCTTTCTCACCTGTGATCTGTCCTTTATTTCAGGTGCAGAATGAAGGCGATGCGTCGAGGGGTTAACCTGCCGAGGTGAGTAGTAATGAGGGCGATCCCTCTAGATGTCCTTATCATTCCTCTGAAATGTCTCTACTCCTTTCCCGAGGTACGGTACCTGCCAACGGGGCGGCGCCGACCCGAAATGTGGAAGAAAAGCCGGTAAGTATTAAGGCTGTTAATCAGGCTTTCCTTCTGTGTGTCCTTCTGCTCACCTTTTGTTTCTTCCTCTCTCCCCTAGGTGCAGAGATGTGGCGTCCGATGCTGACAGCCGCGATGGAGCCGGGAGATGTCTCGAGGACAGGACAGGTGAGTGAAGCCTGGCGCTGCAGCGAGCAACGCAATGCTTTTAAATTGAAGTCTTCCTTCAGGGATGCAGGCGAGAAGATTCCGGATGCAGGTAAGAAGCTTGAAATTATCCTTAGTTTCCACCTTTCTCTTCTCTTCCTTCCTTGCAGGTCTTCCAGGTTCAAGACGGGCGTGGCTGTAGTCCAGGAGCAGGAGCAGACACGGTGAGCGTTAAGCTGCAGGAAGCAGAACAACGCGAAGCGTGAGCTGCTGTCTGGGCGTGGCTTAAATAGCCTCCAAAGAGGTCCCAGGTATGTATCCTTCCCCAACTAGGTATGTATCCTTCCCTGGCCACGCCCGAGTGAAAAAATAGTCCCTATGAAAAAATAGTCCCTTTCAGGTCTCAGGGAGGCCTGAAGCGTGCAGCATGGTCTGCATCAGGTAAGTGCACAAAACACCTTCCTTTATGAGCCTGGCGCCTATGGCGCCAGGACTGATGTCCAACATGAGCCTGGCGCCAAAGGCGCCATGACTGAGTCCAAAGAGTCCCTATAAGGGGCCGCTGGGCTTTTACCCGAGGGCATGATGCCTGCTTCCGGGGGTGCTGGGCCTGGCCTGATGCTCTGGGGGTAGGCATCATGACAGCACTCCCCCCCAAGGACCCTCCCAAGGTCGTTCCTTCTGGAGGTTTCGCTTTGTTTGGGAAATTCCGATGGAACCTTTTTACCAGCCGAGGTGCATGTATGTGATCACTGGGTTCCCAAGACCTTTCCTGAGGCCCGTACCCTTTCCAATCAATTAGATAGAAAAGCTTTGATTTTAAGATTTTGGAATCCAAAATGTTCTTTACTTCAAATTCTGGCTCTCCATCTATCAGGATTGTGTCTGGTGGCTTTATTAATCTGGTTCCTGGTTGTACTGGTTTCAAAAGTCCCTATAAGGGGCCGCTGGGCTTTTACCCGAGGGCATGATGCCTGCTTCCGGGGGTGCTGGGCCTGGCCTGATGCTCCGGGGGTAGGCATCATGACAGCAATATAGCCATCCCTTCTTCAAATTCAATTTAATCTTGGTTATCCTTTCTTTAAGGAGGCCGCTATGTCCCTCACATATTCCGTTCACTTGCGGGTGATAAGCAGAAGAAAACTTGTGTTTTATATTCAAGAGAAGCCCAATTTGCTCCAATAGCTCATAAACAAAATGAGGCCCATTGTTGTATCTCAGCACTTCACACACACCCCATTGTGGGAAAACTTTGCACACTAAAAACTTTGCTGTGCAAGTCGCATCAGGGTGCGTACACGGATCTGCCTCGATCCACCTAGAAAAGGGACACACCACCACTAATAGATGTTTATACCGTTACACACCTGCAGAATATCGACATAGTCAATATGTAAATGCTGAAACAGGCCATTTAGTTGAGGTATTACACCTCTGATTGTTCTCAGTTTATGCCCAGCAGTAAACTTTTGACACACGATGCAGTTTACCATAAAGAGTGCAAAGTGTTCTAACAAATTCGGAATTAACCAGTCTTCTGCAATTGTTGCAGCAAGACTCTCCCTAGTTAAATGTGCGCGGTAATGCAGCTGTTCAAGCATGACCTTTAATAACGCTACTGACATCACTGGCTTTCCAGTGCTGTCTTGTCGCCATAATGCTTCAGTGGCGGATAAAGAACACCCCCTTCGTTTCCATAATTCCTGCTCTTCCTGTGGTGCACTCCCTTGAATCTCCATTAATTGGGTTATCGACAATTTATTGAACCCTTCTTGTGATAACATAGCTATAAATACTTTCTCTTTAATGTTCTCAGTATCAAAACTCAAAATATCAGGGGAATCTGCAACCCTTCTGGCTTCTACATCTGCAGCTATGTTCCTGCAAGAGGTAAAATCGGTTTTCTAAGTATGCACTGTGCATTTAGTGACCGCTATGGCTACTGGGGGTTGTAGTGCCTTAATAAACCTGTCCAATAAATATGCGTGCTGCACTGGAGTGCCGTCCCCACAGAGGTAGCCCCTCCTTTTTGAACGCATTAACTCTGTGAGTACGGTTGACATCACATAGGTGGAGTCACTGTACACCGTCACTTCCTGCCCTTTGTGTTTCTCGAGCATGACAATAACCACTACTAATTCTGCTGCTTGCGCTGAAAAGTGGGACGGTAGCCTTGCACTTGCAACAACTTCAAATTCTCCATTTAATCTATGCCTTATTACTGCAGCGCCTGAATGCCTTTCCCGGCTAGTCTGATCAATTTTCGAAGAACCATCAATAAAGAGAATTTCCCCTCCTGCTAAAACATTTTCCTTCACACACGGTGTATCATCATAAAATTAAGCATAATTAGCACAGTCCTGCACATGATCACCTTCTTCTACTGGCTTAGATATAAACGTGGCAGGATTCACTATTTTGCACCTTACAATTTTAATTGTTGGGTTTGAAATCATTACCTCATAATCTGAAGCTCTTTGGATTGACCATCTGCCCTAGAGTTTCTCTAAAATGGCAAACAAAACATGTTCCACAAAGACGGTCATGGAGTATCCCATAACAATACTTGTATACTTCTCAATTGCGAACATGGCAGCTGACAGTGACTGTTCGCAAGGAAAGTGTCCTCTCATAACTGGGTCTAAAATCCCACTGTAATATGCTAAAGGCTTGTACCCCAGTGTAGTCCTCTGTCTAAGTACTGCTGTCATGACTGGCCCATTTGTATGTGAGAACAGATCATATTCCTCTGCATAATTGGGAATTCTCAAAACAGGGGGTGAAGAAATTTCTTTTTTCAATTCCTCAAACCCTTCCTCCATTTACTCAGTCCATTCTATTTTTTACTTTATCCACTTCTACTTTCTTTAAAGCTTGCAAAAGGGGACTTGAATATGAACTGTAATTAACACACAGGCTCTAACAAAATTAAACAATCCCAAAAACTGTTGCATCTGTTTCACTGTATTTGGCTTTGAGGTTTTCATAATTGCCTCAGCTCTTTCAGGTGCCACCTTCTTTCCTGCCCTATGTATAATACCTCTTCTTGGCAGTAGTGTAACTTCTCCTTCTCTAACTTATATCCCCTGACCACTAGAATAGTCTTCAACTGAATAGAATCTTGTCTGCAATCATCTTCCGTGGTGATACAAATTAAAATATGCTTGTCCCTCTTTCAGGTGTCACCTTCTTTCCTGCTCTATGTATAATACCTCTTTTTGGCAGTATTTTAACTTCTCCTTCTCTACCTTATATCCCCTGACCGCTAGAATAGTCTTCAACTGAATAGAATCTTGTCTGCAATCATCTTCCATGGTGATACAAATTAAAATGTCATCTACGTATTGTATCACCACACTCTTAAGCTCAAGATTGCCTGAATCCCTCTGTAGGACTTTTTTAAAGATTGATCAGGAATCACAATACCCTTACGGCAAACAGGTATATTTCAGTTGAGTTTGGCGGAACATAAAAGAAGTCAAGTCTTGTCAGTCTTTGTGCAACGGGAATCGAGAAAAATGCATTTTTCAAATCGATCACTGTGAAATATTGAGCTTCCACTGGGATACTGCATAGCATTGTTGCCGGATTAGGAACTAAAGGTAACTCTGCCTCTACAATTTGGTTAATTGGTCTCATATCTTGTATAAATCTCCACGACACTCCTTTAGATTTTTTGATCGGATACACCGCAGTGTTACCCGACAATTCTGATGGCACCAGAATTCCTTGTTTCATCAGTGCTGAAATATACCCTCATCAGCCTCTCGAGACATGGGGTAATGTCTTAGTTGAGGTAAAATCTTCCTGACTTCAGCTTCTTTTTAACCTCCCCTATTCCCTATGTCATAAAGGCCTGTGGTCCAAAGGATGCTTGGCACCTTCTCTAAGTCTTCTTCAAAGTATGCTGGACGCTGCCGCATTATCGCCATTCGCTGTGGGACTTCCCTCTTGTGCTCCTCACTGTGTACCAAGCCAGTGCAACCGTCATTATGACAACAGCAAACTTAAAGGTATGGAAGGTGAATCCTTCCAGCTGCAGAATATCAGGCAGATTGCAGTTCAGGATTGGTGGAAGCTTGGCAGGTTGCTCAGGATATGATACAGGCTTCTTTCCATCACCTCAACACTGCAGCTCATGGTATGACCGTAGGAGTGGCTCAGAGTCACAAGGCTCTGTAAAGAGCTACTAAGTTTCAGACATATATCAAAGAGAAGATTCTGTATCTTCCCTTTTACAGGATTGAGTTCTTCAGCCCAAAAACTGATGACAATCTAAATAAAAAGAAAACAGGAGCTCAGACCACAAAGCAATTTGGGTACAGAGGTCAGCAAAATCAGCTTTTCCATTCAAGTATATTGGAGGTTTCCATGAAAAAATAAACTGGTGTAAGTGGGTGGAATGAGGAGACCGTCTCACAGGATACATATTTCTGGCTATAGACTTTTATTCATGTTAAAGCAAAAAAAGAACACCCTACTGGACCCTAGTTCGAAGAGGGGTTTCCCTGCCTCAAATAATAATAAGGAATGCTGCAGGATGTCAGTTTAAAGCAAAGATCTCATCGTCCTGTGTCCAAAAATCTATTTCCAAGCCTTACACTATATTCAACTAAAGAAAAGGGGTGGTATTCTTGATTCAGAAGAAAAGGTTTCTTTCTTCGGGGTGATAGCTGAAAGTTCACTTCTGGGTCATTCAAAATTAAATGTTCTTCTTAAGGGATTGAAATCGAAAGTCTCAAACACAAAGGTTCCTTGGATTCAAGTTCCAATAAGGCACATAGAACAAAAGAGTCTTGTAGCTTCACAAATGTCAAGAGCAGGACCACCTCCTCTAGTTCCTTTTTCAATGTCCATAACCTTGTACAATGTTCACAAACACCGGGTGGTATGTCTCCCTTCCCCATGTCTATTCCAGAATGTTCACTGTGTTCACAGTCTACCTGGTTTACTATCTTTCCAGCCACTGTGACTTTTTACGAAGGTTTTGTGTGTGGGTTGTTATTGGCTGTGGATCCCAATTCCTTCATGACTTTTTCTAGTTCCTAACAGTTTGTACCAAGTTCACTATCCTACAAGGTATTCTTGTTGTCGCGGGCCCAGAAACCCTGTTGTATTGACTTTTCTCATATACCTGGTTCACTATCCTGCCAGGTATTCTAATTGTTGGGTCCCAAACCCCGGTAGTATTGGTTGCTTCTCTTGGGTCCCAGACCTCTTTGGTATCTTGTTCTTCCCTTTGACTTCTTACTCTCAGGTCCCAGACCCCTTTGGTTTCTTGTTCTCTTGATCTGGGCAGCCCTGGTCTTCCACGCCCCCACTGACTGCCACGAGGAAGATGGTTCTGGAGGACACTCCTTACTGGATGCGGGTCCCTGACCTGTATCCCACTGCACTATAGTCTCTCAGGGTTTCTAGCAAGCCTCCCTGTTGCCAACCCTTCTCTGGTTGCTCACCGGTCTCTGTCAGCTGCTTCTGGATCTGTCAACCCGATTCAGAAACATCATTCACTCGAGATCTGTGGCAGCTCCGCAGTGGTTTCCTGCTTACCTGCGTCACATCCTTGGCAGACAACACTCCTGAACTCTCTCGCTCCACTGGTGCTTCGGTTTCCTGCTTCCTGTGAGAACCCAGCTACGGTGAAGGTAACCAAAGCGATTCTGCTGACGGGTGAGCATCTCATCTATGGTTGCTTTGCTCGGCTCCTGTGTGCTGGCTCCACAGCTCCTGGTTCCACTAGTGAGGGTCTCTATCTTTTTTTTAAAAACTTTTTTTTTTGTTGACAGAGGCAGATAGCGTACACACATACATCGGAGCAGTAGTAATGGGCTTACATGCAAGAGTAAGGCAACAGTGGTTAAGTAGAGACATATCATGGAGCACCAAAATCTCAAACAGTTAACGGAGAGGGCTGGGAGGACTCGTCCATAAAGGAAGTATCATTTAGGCTATTCAGATAGCTGTTGAAAGCAGACCAAATATTATGGGGACGGGAACGGGTCGGGAGCATACCCAGGAATTCTTCCTCGCAGTTTCGAGACCATGTGAGCAGATTCAACCATTTCTGGTATTTAGGGGGGGTTGGGCTCTTCCAACTTTGAAGAACACACATCTTGGCCACCCCACAGCTCACGTTCAAGAACTTAAGCATGTCCCTAGGCCACCCCAAACAGCACCCCCATCGGGTCGGGCTCGACAACAGAATCAGTGATTGCAGACAGTGTCTCTATGATCTTACTCCAGAATGTGGCCAGCGCAGGACAGTTCCAGAACATGTGAAGATGGTCCGCACCTGTCATGATCTCTGCTTCCAAAAGGTCAGGACTTTCCCAACTCCCTTGGAAGCAGACCCATGACCCAGGTTCCGAGTGCCAACCAGTCCCAATTGGGACCTTTTGGACCCTGTCCTGGCGCCAGTGGCACCAGGCTCATAAATATGCCCAGTCCCAGTGCTGGAAGCGCCGGGCTCATAATGCTTGGGTGGACTTACCTACAGCAGACCATGCTGCTTACTTACCTGCCAGTTGAGCCTCTGATCCTCTTCTGTTTGGGACTGCTTTTCCTGTTGGGTGGGGCAGGAGCCACTCCCTAGGCTCAGAACACTGGAACTCTTCTGGAAAGCAGGAACTCTTTTCTTACCTAGGCGGGGCTGTGGAAGGAGACACCTAAGCACTACAAGAGGCTATTTAAACCACACCCGATGGATGAATCTTGCTTTGCGTTATTCTGCATCCTCTGCAGCAGAACGCTCATCGTGTCTTCTGCATCTGATCCTGGGCCTAGGGAAAAAGGCTTACCATCCTGAATCCAGTCTTCAGCAAAACCTATAAAGACAAGAAAGAACAGGTTAGCATTACGGTCTTCAGTGACAGCGCATCTCTTACCTGGTCCATCGGCTGTCACCAACGCCTCATGCTGCATTCCGGCATCTGAAAGACAAAGGCTTACCTACTCTTCGTGCGCTCCGGAGGTCTTAGCACTGCATTCCGGCATCTGAAAGACAAAAGCTTACCAACTCTTCTCACGCTCCGGAGGCCTTCGGCGCTGCAGCCCGCATCTGAAAGACAAAAGAAGGTGCGTTTAAAGACTTTGGGTAACTTTAATACTCACGTGCCATTACTCCTTTCCACACCTAACCCAGTGGGTATTCCGGCACCCTGCAGCCGCTCCGAACTTGTACCTGCAAGATAAAAGGACAGTTAGTGCGCATCGTGAAGCAGGCAACAAGCGCTTACTTACGTGCTTCCAGGCGCTTCTATTCATCACACGGGTTCTATCCTCAACTCACTTCAGCCCGTCATCCGCCATCGCCGGAACCCTGCAAAACAAGAGACATCATTACAAAAGACTTTTAAAGACATTTGAACTACTCGGAACTTACCGTTCGTGCAGTAAACGACGGACAGCAGTCCTCTGAAGTCAAGAAGCCTGCCCCCCTTATACAGTGAAGAAACGGGTTACAGCACCCTGCCCCGAGGCAGATGGAGAGCACGGCGTTCACTTACCTAAGGTGAGAGCGTTAACCTTTGGGGTTCTACAGGAGAAGAGAAAGGGAAGAAGAGAGACATCCAATAACCCAGTTCATTAATCCCATATTTTCTATCTGCAGACATCTTACTCTTCGAGTCAGACATACAGTGCACAGAGGCCCAGCCCAAAGAGCCAACCGTGTGTTACACATCACCTTTGAGGATACGGTATTCGCCCAGTCAAGACCGGCGCCTCTACGGGAATCAGGTGAGCGTTACAGAACGCAAAGCCTACCGCAAAACTCCCGTCCAGGCGCTATGGAAACCTCGGATACCGACCAGCTAGCCCCGTTACTTGGGGAACTAAGAGCAGAAGTGCATGCAGCCCGTCAGGAAACGAACGCTCTAAGAAGGGAACTGATTATTTCCAAGGAGCGAACAGACGATCTCGCTAGACAATTGCTACAGTCACAAGCCGGACAGACCCCGTTACCCGCATCAGGGGCAAATCTTCCTTCAACATCCTCTATGAATCCAGTGCAGATCAACCTACCTGGGAATGTACCTCTGGCTCCGCCCGAACAATTTTCTGGTGACCCAAAGAGGTTTGCAGTATTTATTAATCAGTGCCGGTTGCATTTCTTATGCCGGCCAGCAGCCTTTCCAACTGATCAAGCTAAAGTAGCTTTCGTGCTTTCGTACCTTAGTGGCAATGTGGCAGACTGGTCGATCCCTCTAGTTAATCAATATGATCCGGTCCTCCATGATTTTCAAGCTTTTCAGCTCAGTATGAAAAAACTGTTCGCATGACATTCACAGGGGCAGGCCTTAGACAATGAGCTTCTTTCGTTGCGACAAGGTAATCAAGACCTTTTGGCTTATATTGCGTCTTTCAACAGACTGATAGTGGAAACTCAATGGCCTGAGGACAAAAGGATTACGCTGTTTTATAGAGGTCTACGTGGAGAGCTCAAAGATGTGTTAGCCCAAGTAGTGAATCCCCCACAAGAGTGTTCGGACTACATAGACTTAGTCGTTCAAATAGATCACAGACTGCAGAACAGGAAGGCCGATCGTTCCAAGTTTGATGCTCGTTTATTTTCCAAACCGCCAACTCCTTCCAAAGGAGTAGACTCCGGGGAACCCATGCAAATAGGGGGCCTGAAAGGACCACTAACACAAAAGGAGCGGGAAAGGAGAAAACTGTTGCAATTGTGCCTCTATTGCGGAAACTCAGGGCACTTTCTTCGAGACTGTCCGGTGAAACCAGCCAAGAAGGCAGTAGGAGCTGCAGTTACCAAAGTCACAAACTCTGAGCAGGGAAACGACCTCGCTCGACAAGAATAGAGGTCCTCTTGCCGAGCGTGAAAACCAGTTCCGTGACCTCGCATTTCGTCCTCATTAGCCCTGATCATCCGGATCGATTACATGCGATTGAAGCTTACGTCGACAGCGGTGCCATCAGCAATTATGTGGATCATGAAATGGTTTTGAGGATGAATCTAACTCTTTGTCCCAAGGCTGTAAAGGACGTCATTACTACGGTGGATGGTACGGAGATAGCCTCCGGACCAGTAACGCATACCACTCAAGAAGTGACGCTAGTAAGTCAAGCTGGACACCATGAGAAGATCGTGTTCGATGTGATCAAGGCCCCTCAGTTCCAGATTATTCTAGGAATACCTTGGTTAGAAAAACACAATCCTCAGATCGATTGGCAAGCAAGAACGGTTCAGTTTCCAGAATGTGTCTCTACTTGTCACCCTCCACCTGGTGTTGCACTGGCAGCAATTTCTTCAGAGACTCCCCAGTTACCTCCCGAATACCTAGAATTCCAAGATGTTTTCCGGAAGGATCAGGCTAACTCTCTACCTCCTCATAGGTCTTATGACTGCCAGATAGACCTGATACCTGGATCTACTCCTCCTTGTAGTAGAATTTATGCCCTCACCGAGCCTGAGAACCTTCACCTTCGACAATACCTGGATCAATACCTGGCAAATGGGTTTATTCGTCCTTCCAAGTCCCCTGCTTCTTCAGCTTTGTTCTTCGTTCCAAAAAAGGAAGGAGACCTTAGAACTTGTATAGATTATCGCGTCCTGAACCAGATCACCGTTAAGAATAGATATCCGTTACCTTTGATCCCTGAACTCCTGGACCAAGTCAGAAAAGCATGCATATATACAAAGCTGGATCTTAGAGGAGCCTACCACTTGGTACGAGTAAAAGAGGGCGATGAATGGAAGACGGCCTTCCGCACCAAGTATGGGCTATTTGAATATCAGGTCATGCCCTTCGGACTTTGCAATGCCCCGGCCGCCTTTCAATATTTTATGAACGATGTCCTCAGAGAGCTCATAGATGTGTGTGTTGTTGTTTACATTGACGACATCCTCGTTTATTCTTCATCGGAATCTGAACATCGGAAACACGTGAAAATGGTCCTCGAGAGATTGCGTCAACACAAACTTTTCGCTAAGTTGGAAAAATGTGTTTTCAACGTGACTGAAGTTGAATTCTTGGGATTCATATTATCACCTAGCGGAGTGCGTATGGATTCAAAGAAGGTCGATGCAATTCTCAAATGGCCATCACCATCCTCCGTAAAAGGTGTTCAAAGCATGTTAGGCTTCGCTAACTTTTACCGCAGGTTTATCCCCGAATTCTCTCGAATAGTCCAGCCCATCACTGCCTTGTTAAAGAAAAACAAACGTTTTGAATGGTCTACCGAGGCGGAACAAGCTTTCCAGAATTTGAAGACTAAATTTATCTCAGCACCAATTTTAAAACACCCTCGCCCCGAACTCCCCTACATCGTGGAAACTGATGCTTCGAGCCTTGCCATGGGGGCAGTTCTATCACAAAAGGACCCAGTAACCAATCAGTTGCCTCCCGTGGCATTTTGGTCCCGCAAATTCTCGCCTCCTGAAATCAATTACACGATTACTGACAAGGAACTTCTGGCTATCAAGTCCGCCTTTAAGACTTGGCGGCATTATCTTCTGGGGGCCCGACACACCGTTACTGTGATTACGGATCACCGAAACCTGCAATATTTGAAAACCGCAAAAGCCCAATCCTCTAGACAACTCCGTTGGGCACTATTCTTTGCCGAGTTTGACTTCATAATTACCTATCGACCTGGTACAAAAAACGGTAAAGCTGATGCCCTTTCTCGGATGGGAGTGGAAGAACACTTGATCAACCCTAAACCTGTACCTATCATTCCCGAACAAAGAATTCTGGGTGTAATCGCCACACAATCCATAGAGGAAGTTAAGGATAAAGCCAGGCAACTTGTAACTCCAGCAGACATACAGAATTGGCATCAGCAGGGAAAGGACTTTGCAGTGAAGGACAACTTATTGTATTTCCAAGAACGATTATACCTGCCCAGCACAGATTTACAGAAAAAGGTGATCTCTTGTTATCACGATTCTTTAATGGAAGGACATCCCGGTATGGCCAAGACCTCAGAAAAGATCAAGGGCTACTTCTGGTGGCCGTCTTGGAAAAAAGATATCAGAGACTTTATAATGTCCTGTGGAGTATGCGCCCAAAACAAGAGTCAAAAGGAAAGACCAGCTGGCCTCTTACGCCCTATTGACATCCCACCTCGCCCTTGGCATACGCTTTCTATGGACTTCATCACCGATCTACCTCCATGCTCCGGATACAATACGATCCTAGTAATCGTGGACTTATTCTCCAAGATGGCGCATTTCATTCCACTCAAAGGCTTGCCAACAGCAGCAACTCTGGCCCGAGAATTTCTCGAAAACATCGTCCGACTGCATGCACGGTTTTCCTTCAGTTCTAATTTCGGATCGAGGTAGTCAATTTATTTCTCATTTTTGGCGAAGTTGCTGTCGGTCGGCTCAAATTGATGTGAGACTATCGACCAGTCACCACCCTCAGACCGACGGACAAACCGAGAGGACCAATCAAACTCTGGAACAGTATTTACGCTGCATGCTGCAACAAACTGAAAAAACTTGGAAAGATATCCTTTGGATAGCCGAATATGCCTACAATAACTCTGTCCATTCGGGAACTGGGAAAACCCTGTTTTTTCTTTTATACGGCAGTCACCCTCGAACCTCAGAGTTGGATCCCCTCCAAGATCTTGAAACATCAGCAGTAGACTACCTGCATTCTACAATCACCCAAGCCTTTAAGGAAGCCGTTTCTCATCTTCAAAGGGCTAAAGAACAATACAAGAAAGGAGCAGATCAACATCGGAAGGAAGCCCCTCAATATCAAGTAGGAGATCAAATCTGGTTATCCACCAAATATCTACCTCTAAAAGGGCCACGCACATTCAACCCAAGATACCTTGGTCCCTATTCCATCACTACCATAGTAAACCCAGTAGCGGTCAAGTTGGACTTGCCCCCGCACATGAAGATACATCCGGTCTTCCACATCTCTCTATTAAAACCCGTGCAACCTCAAACCCGACTAACTTAATCTCCAAAACCTATCCTAGTCGATGGAGAACTCGAGTTTGAAGTCAAAAGCATTCTGGACTCCAAGATCTCCAAATCTAAACTATTTTACCTAATTGACTGGAAAGGCTACGGCCCCCAAGAAAGATCCTGGGAACCTGCAGAATATGTCCACGCTCCTCGCCTGATCAAAAGATTTCACCGAACATTTCCTGACAAGCCCAAACCTCCGGAGAAGCCCGGTTTGGGAGGGGCCTTGAGGGGGGGTACTGTCATGATCTCTGCTTCCAAAAGGTCAGGACTTTCCCAACTCCCTTGGAAGCAGACCCATGACCCAGGTTCCGAGTGCCAACCAGTCCCAATTGGGACCTTTTGGACCCTGTCCTGGCGCCAGTGGTACCAGGCTCATAAATATGCCCAGTCCCAGCGCTGGAAGCGCCGGGGTCATAATGCTTGGGTGGACTTACCTACAGCAGACCATGCTGCTTACTTACCTGCCAGTTGAGCCTCTGATCCTCTTCTGTTTGGGACTACTTTTCCTGTTGGGTGGGGCAGGAGCCACTCCCTAGGCTCAGAACACTGGAACTCTTCTGGAAAGCAGGAACTCTTTTCTTACCTAGGCGGGGCTGTGGAAGGAGATACCTAAGCACTACAAGAGGCTATTTAAACCACACCCGATGGATGAATCTTGCTTTGCGTTATTCTGCATCCTCTGCAGCAGAACGCTCATCGTGTCTTCTGCATCTGATCCTGGGCCTAAGGAAAAAGGCTTACCATCCTGAATCCAGTCTTCAGCAAAACCTATAAAGACAAGAAAGAACAGGTTAGCATTACGGTCTTCAGTGACAGCGCATCTCTTACCTGGTCCATCGGCTGTCACCAACGCCTCGTGCTGCATTCCGGCATCTGAAAGACAAAGGCTTACCTACTCTTCGTGCGCTCCGGAGGTCTTAGCACTGCATTCCGGCATCTGAAAGACAAAAGCTTACCAACTCTTCGCACGCTCCGGAGGCCTTCGGCGCTGCAGCCCGCATCTGAAAGACAAAAGAAGGTGCGTTTAAAGACTTTGGGTAACTTTAATACTCACGTGCCATTACTCCTTTCCACACCTAACCCAGTGGGTATTCCGGCACCCTGCAGCCGCTCCGAACTTGTACCTGCAAGATAAAAGGACAGTTAGTGCGCATCGTGAAGCAGGCAACAAGCGCTTACTTACGTGCTTCCAGGCGCTTCTATTCATCACACGGGTTCTATCCTCAACTCACTTCAGCCCGTCATCCGCCATCGCCGGAACCCTGCAAAACAAGAGACATCATTACAAAAGACTTTTAAAGACATTTGAACTACTCGGAACTTACCATTCGTGCAGTATACGACGGACAGCAGTCCTCTGAAGTCAAGAGGCCTGCCCCCCTTATCCAGTGAAGAAACTGGTTACAGCACCCTGCCCCGAGGCAGATGGAGAGCACGGCGTTCACTTACCTAAGGTGAGAGCGTTAACCTTTGGGGTTCTACAGGAGAAGAGAAAGGGAAGAAGAGAGACATCCAATAACCCAGTTCATTAATCCCATATTTCCTATCTGCAGACATCTTACTCTTTGAGTCAGACATACAGTGCACAGAGGCCCAGCCCAAAGAGCCAACCGTGTGTTACACATCACCTTTGAGGATACGGTATTCGCCCAGTCAAGACCGGCGCCTCTACGGGAATCAGGTGAGCGTTACAGCACCCTCCGCACTGCAGCGCGGGCAGAGCCGTGGATCAGAGTGTGCAAACCTCAAAATTTTACATGGAGTGTAATACAGCCTGTTGAGCAATTTATATTGTATGGTGCGATAATGGAAGTTCAGGGACACCTTGTTAGTATGAGAACACATCTTTTCCCACAGTGGGTCAGTGAGTTCCACCTCCAGCTCGGAGGCCCAGTCGTCCCGGGCCCTGGACGGTCGGGGAGAGGCAGTAGTCAGCAACAGTTTATACAATGAAGAAACCACCCCTCGGGCGCCACCCTAGTTGGCGATATAAGCAATTCCAGGGGAGTCCTAGGGCTCAACGAGAAAGTCAGGCCACGCACTGCGGAAAGTAGAGCGGAGCCTGTAGAACTGCAGAAGCTCCATAACCGCCCTTCTGGATAAAAATCAGTGAGGGCACGGTATCCCAGGGCCTCCCAGTGTCGTGCCAGGGCGATGTCGTGTGTGGGTTCCAGCCCGGGAAGGTTCCAGGTGGGGAGCCACTTGTAATACGGGTACTGTTCGTCACAGGTTTTAAACATCTGGGCCCAGGCCTGCACCGTGGTCCGGACCGGATCAATGGGCGAGTCTGGTACATACCTTCTGTCTAGAATCAAAGACATTACATTAGTGCCTGCTGCTGCCAGAACCTCCAGCTTGACATGAGGACGGGGTGGGGGCCCAGGATACCAGTATGATGCAAAATGTGCCTGTGATGCCGTCCAGTATCGTAACAGGTCCGGGGCTGTGAAGCCCCCTCTGCCACATGGCAGAGACATGTCTGACCACTTCTTACGCACCGCACCAGAGTGCCATAGGAATTGAGCAAGCAATTTGTGCAGGTTCACAAAGTATCTCCTACCCGGGCAGATGGGGACACTACCGAAAATGTATAGTAACTTGGGAAGTAGGATCATCTTCACCAGTGAGAGTCTACCAGCTAGTGACAGTGGAAGGGCGCGCCAGCGCGCAATTTTGGCCTCAGCTTGCTCCGCCACAGCCCAATAGTTGTCTGTGAGTAACAAATCTTTGGTCAGGGACACCTGGACTCCCAAGTACCTAATTCCTTGCGGGGACCAACGGAGCGGGTACTCAGTGGTGGGTTGTATCGTGGAGCTAATAAGGGGGAAGATCTTAGATTTTCGTATAGTTTATGGTGAACCCGGAGTATGTACCTATGCGGGTGACATCACGTAAGATTGGGTCTAGGTGAACAGCTGGGTCCCTTATGAAAAGCAACACATCGTCCGCGTACAGTGGGACAATCTCCGGGGCGCCTTTCAGCCATATCCCCTTGCATGCGTGCCGTTCCCTGATATAGTCGGCCATTGGCTCTATTGCCAGGGCGAACAAAATCAGGGAAAACGGGCATCCCTGTCGGGTGCCTCTAGCAAGATGGAACAGAGCGGACGTCTGGGAGTTAACTCGAACCCTAGCCACCGGGGAAGTGTACAGCAACTTAATATATGCTATCATGTTTGGCCCTATACCCATAGTCTCCAATACCAGCCAAGTATATTTCCAAGACACCATATCAAAAAGCCTTTTGGGCATCTAACGTGACCGCCACTGCACTTGCGCCCTGGTCAATGCAGGCCATGACATTGAACAGCCTTCTAATATTGTGGGACGTCGATCTCCCTGGAACATAGCCTGATTGATCGTCGTGTACCATATAGGACATGGCCGGGAGAAAGCGGCTAGCAATCACTTTGGCGAAGATTTTAGTGTCCAGATTCATTAATGAGAGGGGCCTATAAGATCCACACTCATCTGCAGGCTTACCAGGTTTAAGCAGGACCGTAATGACGGCCTCACGCAGTGTCGGAGTAAGGGTGCCCAACCGGAGCGATTCGTTCCAAACTTCCAGCAATTTGGGGGCCAAAACAGCCACGTGCTCCTGATAGAACTCTGCTGTTAGCCCGTCTGGACCGGGTGCTTTTCCCTTGAGGAATCTGGCTATCGCCTCAATTATTTCATCAAGCAGTATGGGGAATCTAGTTGGTCTCTGGTAGCGGGGGAGATGATCGTCGTAGGGATCTGCTCGAGGAGGGCACGCATTTTGGGCTCACTATGCTCAGGGGGCTGGGAGTATAGTTCCGCGTAGAAGTCCGCAAAGACTTCCAGAATTTGTTGATCGGTCCATTGTTGCGATCCCAAGCTGTCCTTAACGCTAGTGATCTGCGCTGGACCCCATTCACCCGTAGCCACTGCAGCCAGCGTCCTGCCAGGCCTGTCCCCTTCTCCATATTTGTGAGCCGCCTGTGGGCGACTGAAGTATTGAACTTCCCTGGTGGCTTGTTCATTAAAGAATTGGAGCTCCTCACCGATTCGAGAGAGAGTGGCCGGGTCAACGGATGTAGGGTGCGCGCTCTCTAGGTCGCGTAATTTGGATTCAGAGCGGGTAAGAGCCGCTCCTATGGCTCTGAGAACTCCCGCCTCCCTCGATATGGACATTCCCCTGATGAAGACTTTGAAGGCCTCCCAACGGACGCCAGGGAGGTGGACTGGGGTGAGTTAAGCTCAAAGTAGGACTGTGGGCCTCATTACGAGGTATGCCGGTAAGGCAAAAAAGATGCTGGTGTGGTAATACCGGCATCGTTTACCGTCCCGTTGCATTCCGACCCGCAAACCCGATGTTAGCATGCCGGTAATATGGGGTAATTCCAACCCACGCATACATGCAAATACCGGCATTGTGAAGCCGGTAATCACGGCCTGCATGATGCCGGCCATACAAGCATCTCAGACCACCCGCAAACAGCAAGCAGGATACAAGGCAGCTGCCACAGGTGCACACAATCCCCACAGGTGGAGTCAATGGAGGCTCTGCCAGTATAAACTGAGCACACCCACACACCACAACCCCCCCCCCCCCCCACAGGTGTAGGCAATGTAGAATGGCCCAGTACAAAAGGAGCACACCAACACACCACACCCCTTCCTACACCAAAATGCTAACACTAGCAGTTGCAATCATGGCACTGGAGGACATGCCTATACTGCTACAACTACAGCAACAACAGCAACAACAACAACTACAGCAGCAACAACAACTACAGAAACAACAACAGGCAGCACAAAGGAGGCACAGGAGGAGAAGGAGGGTGAGACAGGGCCAGCAATTACCACCAGCACAGCCACCAGTGCCTCGTAGGCAGCCACCAATCCTTCGCACCAGACCCAGCCATTCAACCTAACCCCTGAACAGATCCACACCCTGTACCGGTTGGACCGTGACACCATCACCACCATAGTGGACATGATACAGAACGACATTGCCAGCCACATAGGAATACGCACTGCCATCCCCCCCACTACTAAAGGTGGTGTCTGTGCTACACTTCCTGGCCACAGGTACCTACCAACACACAGTGGGCCAGCTGCATGGCATTTCACAACCACTATTTTCACGCATGCTGAACCAAGTGCTGGATGCCCTCCTGAAGCATGCAAGCACCCACATATCCCTACCACGGACTACCCAGGAGATAGCCGAAACCAAAGTAGGCTTCCATGCACTGGCAGGCATGCCCAATTGTGTCGCAGCCATTGACTGCACCCATGTGGAATTGGTAGTCCCCCATGCCATAGAGGCGGTGTACCGCAATCGCAAGCAATACCACTCCATCAATGTGCAAACTGTATGTGACTCCAGGAAGATCATCACCCATTGCTGCGCCCGATTTCCTGGATCAACACATGATACCATGTTACTGGGTAATTCCGCGCTACCCCATCACATGGAGCGACATGCCGGACCACGTGCCTGGCTGCTTGGTGAGTTGCACAACCGTCCCATGGCAGTGCTTTGGGGTACTGATGTGTGGGGATGCATAAGCGGGGGGGAATACTGCACCTGGGTGGGAATAGCCAGTGATTGGAGAATGCATGCAGAGCCAAAGACTCCTGACCTGAACCATTCAGACGGTACATGACACTTCACTGGGCCACATATCACAAATAATGCATATCGATGAGAACAAGTAAGAGGCACAACCAGGCCACCATGGTGATGGCAAGCAATGCATGAATGAACAGGATGGCAAGTGTGGCAATGTGGGCAGTGTGACCATGCATAGTAAATAATGAACAGCATGAATTGGAGTCAAAACTGTTGCACTACCACAGCATATCTGCCTCAGCATGCATGATTACACCCTGCATCATCTATTGAACGCCATCCAGACTACCACACCCCATGACAGTATAGATTGCACCTAGATAACATTTTTTCATGCTTACAGGGACATGTGCATGGCCACACCAAATAGCTGCTGCCATGACTGTGCTCCCTGAACGTGGCAGTTCAGAGTGACACACACCTATTTGAATCTGCTTGCAGGTGATGGAGGATATCCCTTCAGGCCGTGGCTACTCACCCCTGTGCGTAACCCGCAGAACAGCCATGAGGAGGAGCACAATTGTGTGCACACCCGTACCCGTGTTGTGATTGAGCAGACCTTTGGCCTGTTGAAGGGGCGGTTCCGTTGCCTCAGCAGGTCTGGTGGGGCACTCCTATATAGGCCTGAGAAGGTGGCAAAGATCACCATGGCCTGTGTCATGCTGCACAACATGTGCGTCCAGAGAAATGTACCACTGCCACCTGACATTGACATGCATGAGCCGGGTGAGGATGATGAGGATGGTGACGGAGGTGAAGTAGCCCCCTGCCAGTACGTGATGCATGGGATGGCCAAGCTGTACGCCAAGCACTAATTCACGAATACATCTGAAACACAGGGACTATGAAAGACTTGTGTCAGTCAGACACTGGGCCAATGTGGACATGCACACAGGGAATGTTGGGAGTTGGGCACTGAACATCGTACCACATTAAATGGATGCACACAAAAATAACAATGTCCAGCCATGGACTTTTCTTATCACAACGTGTGTATTATTTACAACAGCAAAACTGTGCCCACTCCCCCCTCCCAGACTCGCCCAACAAACTCCCTGACCCCCCCAACAAACACCAACACCCCCAATAGACTCCACAAGATGCACCCCTTCACCCCCAACCTTGTGTCCCACTACCATTGTCCCCCACACTACTTCCGGGACTTCTTCCTGTCCAGAGGCGGCATTTCAGTGTGCCTTGCACTCCTACGTGTGTGGCACACTGGGCTGGTGGGGACAGATGAAGCTGGTGTGGAGGTAGTAGGTGATTCGCTGGCAGGTTCCACACCTCCTGCTCGCTGTGGCCGCTGCATATGAAGCAGCATTGAGGTCAGCACCTGTGTCACCGCCCCCAGGCAGTCCCTCATTAGCCGAGCCGATGCATTGACAGCGGCTGTGTTTGCTTCGATGGCCGTTGTGGTCCCTGCAATTGCTGTGGCAATACCCCGCCTGGTTTCCTCCCCGTCCGCTATGTACTGGCGGAGTAGGTCTAACATGGCCTCCTGTTGGGCCTCCACCATCGACAATCGTGTCTCCAGGGTTCTGGAGGGGGCTGGAGTGGTGGGTTGTGCAGTCACGTGGATGGCATTTTCGGGACTGGACTCCTCAGAGGTGGGTAGGTCACAGTCACAAAGGCAGGGATCAACTTCATTGCAGGTGGGTGACTGCAGGTGTTGGGGCGAGGGGGTGGGCACGGGGTTCGGGGTGGCCGGGCATGTCACCTCGGTGTCTCCCTCAGGCTCCACACTGGCATCAAGTTCTTCACCAGTGGAGGCGGGTGCTTCCAGGGACTCCCCTTGGACAGGTGTGGGTGTGGCCTGCTTGTCTCCAGCGGAGGTGGTGGTGGTGGTTGCCCTCTTCTTACGGTGTGAGGTGGATGCCCTCGCAGTTGTCTCCTGGGTTGCTTCTTCCTCATCAGTGCCTGGGGGGGTAGAAGAGATGCAGGGCATCAATGATGGTGTGACATGGCAGTGGCGGTGCTGTTCATTATTCATTTGATCATGCTTTCATGTTTTACAGGTGTGTCACGCAGGGTATTCAGAGAGGGCATGTAAGCATTTACTGCATGCCAGGTGGCATGCCGTTGATTTTGGGTTTGTGTGAAGTATCACATGGGCAAGCTCCAGGTGTGTTGTCTGTGTGTTGGTTAAGGGATGGGCACTCAGCATGCATTTCAGTGTGGCAGCGTTTGGCCCGCCATCTGTATTTGGGTATGGTCATGTGGGTGTTGGGACATGCATTGCCTTGCTTAGACTCTCTACCACTTCACTTGTGCTACTTCAATGTCTCCCCTACAGCGATCTGCAGGGTCACTCACCTCCTTCTGCGTTGATGCCGCACCCGTCTCCATCTCGCATAATCCCTCGATGGACTCAGGACTGATGAATCTGCTGGCCGTCTCCTCCCAGGGCATCAATTTGGCAGGGGGTGGGCATCCCCGCCTGTGGCCATGGCCTCCCTCCGATTGGTGGCCATGATATTGCGTACCCTCAACTGGAGGTCATCCCACCGCTTCCTGCAGTCCCTCACACTGCGCGGGGTGGGACCTACGGCTGATACCCTGCGGGCTACCTCTTGCCAGATTTGCCTCTTTTGTTGCTGCACCTCCCGCTTCTTGTCGTGGGATTGTATTGTGTCTGCATGTGCAGCTAGAGTGTCCACTAATATGGTGTGCTCTGCGTCTGAGTAACGCTGTTTACGCAGCCGGGGGGTGGTCTTCCTGGTAGCCTTTGACATCCTCTATGGATTTCCACTGTGCTCTCTGAGTAATCGCTGGTGGTTATGGAGGATGGCAATGGATTGTGTTTTTAAAGATGGCCGCCGGCCCATTTCCCGTTCCTGCGCGATGACGTAATTTCCGGGTCCGTTTTTTGACGAACACGGTATTACCATGCCGGTATTACCATGCCGGTATTTAGGGGTTGGTATGAGGCAGTACCACTATCGGCGGGTCCCGCGATGCCGGTATAGGGGAGTTGGAGGCCCTTTAAAAGCATGAAGGTATTGCCACTACCGGCATGGGGGGACGCGCGTGCTCGCGCAATCGTAATCACCCGCTATTAGCGGGTTCATACAAGCACGGACCCGCTCATTCCGGCATGCCGGTAATGAACCCGGTTTTACCGGGCAACTCGTAATGAGGCCCTGTATGTCGGACAGAATATCCGCCTTGAATACTATGTCCTGCAGGACCAAAGACTTGAAACGCCATGAGTTAAGAGTGGGGGCAGGGACCCCCAAATCTACAGATAACCGAATAGGTGGTGGTCCGATAGGGTGCGTGCCAAAATTTGAATTTCAACCACCCTCCCCAGGAGCGTACTAGATAAAAGGAACATATCGATTCTGGAGGAGCTGTCATGCACAGAGGAATAATGAGTGTATTCACGCATCTGCGGATGCAGTACCCAACATGCGTCTCGAACGTCAAGTGTCGTGCTGTGCGCCAGGAGTCTACGCGCCGCATTAGAAAGCAGTCTGGGGGCAGTGCCTGTTCTGTCCAGTGTGGTGTCCAATATGAAATTCATGTCCCCATCCCCAGATGATCTGCACTCCCACATAGCCCAATAATATAGATACCACCCGGTTGACAAAGTCGGGAGAGTCCACATTGGGGCCATACGGGTTAACCAGCAAGTATTCCCTGTTAGCTATTGCGCAATGTAGAATAACATATCTTCCTTCTGAGTCTATATAGTTCTTGTGGAGTACACACCTGAGTGACCTATGGACCATCGTCAATACCCCTCTGGCACAGGACGAGTAGGAGGTGAAATATCTATGGGGACCCCATGACAGTGCCATGCACCTAGCCAAATGGCCCTCAGAATGTGTTTCCTGCAAGAGCAGTATTTTACAGCCGTGCCTGTTGGCGTGGGCCATGATGTTACAGACTTTGGTGTAGTTGCTCAAACCCCGGACATTCCAGGACATCACTATTGTCGCCATTTCAGAAGACTAGGGTACATCCCACAACCTTTGTTGAAACTTACACAGTGGATTAAGAAAGCCCCCGTGGGGGTGCCCCGATGTCGTGCGGTCCGCCAAACCGCCCGGTCATTTACAATACTGTTCCCCGAATTCCCAACATTACCACCCCCCACCCTCACTGCCCGCCCCCAACTTGCAGTGGGAATTACCCCCCCAAAAGCATGTGCCACCAACTGAACCAGTGCAGGTGCCACCAGGTGACTCGACACTCCCTGAGCAAGGGAGGTCAGAGGACACTATCCAACGGGGATATGCCCATATTCCGGCCCAACTGGGGCCAACCAACAATAATACCAAACCAAACATGAACATTGCAATGGCAGTGAGGTGTGCTGTTGCCGTGCGGACGGCCACTTGAGTATTGCGTAGGACGGCAGTGGCCGTCAGGTCAGGTTCTGCGGTAACCGGATCACAGGTCAGGTCTCGACTTCAGCAGTTCACTGATGGGACCAGATGGTAATGATGAAGTGGCAAAAGGTCTTGGTCAGTCCCATGCTCTGAACGAAGAACGAAGATTGATGTCCAAGGGACCCAGGGTAAACCCCAGGCCGGCTGACCATACACAGGATTTAGATCGCTGAGGTTGCAGTACTTTATTGCCATTGACACATTCTAGTTGAGAGAAGGAAATTACTAGATAGATCAGACCGCCCTAGGGTATCACGCGCGAAGTCAGTCCTCACCGTCGCGGGCACCATCCGGAGCATGGGGCGGGATGTGTGCTTCGATAAATTTCACCGCCTCTTCAGGTACAGTAAAGAAATTCAGTTTGCCATTGTGTGTAATCTTAAGTCGTGCGGGGAACAGGATGGCATATGGGACTTTCTGTTCCCGTAGTAGTTTCTTGACCCCGAGGAATTGGCTTCTCTCCTTTTGCACTGCTATCGAGAAATCAGGGAAAATTCTGATGGTATTGGCCTCAAGTCTTAGGTCTCCCTTTTCACGCGCCAGACGGAGGATGAGGTGCCTATCGCGGTAGTTTAGAATTCTAGCCATGATAGGCCTCGGGATGTCGCCCAGCTTGGGGCGTGGTGAGAGGGCTCGATGTGCACACTCCACTGTAAAATAGGGTGAGAGATCCGGGTTGCCGAGGAGTTCTCTGAGCAGGGCCTCAATTGCGTCCTCCATGCGCCCCTTCAGGGCGTTTTCAGGCACCCCAATAATTCGTAGGTTGTTCCTACGAGAGCACGACTCCAAGTCATCACATTTTGCTTTCACGGTTTTCATGTCACGTGATAGGGAGGCAACTGTAGTCTGCAGGGTCTGGATATCGTCCTCGGTCGTAGATGTTCTACTCTCTGCATCTGTGATTCTGGTGGCCGCCTGATCCACACGCGTTTTCAGGGAGGTAACATTGGCATTAATGTCATCTAGTTTTTCGTGGAATGAAGCAAAGTTCTTGGCCATAGTTTCCATTAGTGTGGTCAAGTCAGGGGCCACCGTGCAGGGGTGAGGGTCCGGTTCAGAGTCCTCCTGTAGAGATGAGGAGGGGCCAGATTCCGCCCTCGGGACAGTCCTAGCGAATTTGTCCATGCCCCCCCCCTTCGAGCTCCCTCTGGATTTGTTGGCATCACTGGAGCTGTTTCCGGTGGCTCAGGGGACCCAGGCGGGATAGGCGAGAGAGTCGAGGTATGTAGGAACCAGCCGATGGTCGATATCAGGCAGTGCACACGTGGCAATAGTATGGGTAAGCCGCGGGCACAGTACAGACTAGGGGGCAAGAGGAATGTCAAGTGTGTCGAGTTACTCAAACAAGGCTAGGCAGCCGGCTCGGCAATACAGGTAGTCCCCTGAACGAAAAGTACGGCTGTTGCGGTGCGGGGGCCCACCCCTCCTGCAGATCAAGGGGGCAATGCGCCAGGCCCCGTGGAGCAGGAACCTCAGATGGAATGGGTAGGGAGGTGAGAGTTTATGACCCCACCAGTTCAGGGGTTCCACTCCTCTAGCCCCCTCCCGCTGGGGGGGGTACACTGCGCAGTCCGGCCCCGCAGTGGCCAAGTCCGGTGATATGACCAATTTGTAGGCCTTCCCGGGGCCACCACCGAGGTGCACAGTCAAGATGGTGCCCCCACCCCCTCAGGGCAGGGTGGGAGGCCTCTCAGGGCTTCAAAGCTGGACGATGGGGGCCAGAGTGAGAGTACCGCTGGTGGCACAATGCGGGCACTCCCACCCTCCGCATCTCACCTGGTGTCCAGAGGTCCCAGGAACGTGGACCGCGATGTCCAGGGGACAGCCAGGCTCCAGCCCAGCCGCCGCATGCCCCAGTGATGAAGGTGCCTCAGAGCCGGCACACAGACGAGGAGACGGGGCGAGCGGCGGTGCAAGCCCCCACAGTGGCCTCCCGCGCAACAGTGCACTCCGGGACCAGGCACACACCGCAGGCCACAGCGGAGACGCACCGCACGGGTACCGGGTCTCATGGCCGCCAATCGCCCCAATAGGGAGCCAGCAAGGAGGAGGAGGCAGTGGGCCTGCCGCGCACGCAGGGCCCTGCAGGCCGCCAGTCAGCCGGGCGAGGAGTTCCGTTTTCAGGCTTCCTGCGGCCGATTTGAGCTGGGATCAGAGCGAAGCAGGCAGCTGCAGCACAGTGGTGATTCCTCTAAATATCGGGCTGCAAATTCGTCAGGAACCTCAGTTGAAATGGGCCAGGCCACACGGAGCTCTGAGACTAAGCAGCCATCTTGGGCTGCTCAACAGCGCCACTTGAGGGTCTCTCTCTGAGTTTGATTTTCCCTCTACTATTTCACTCGCGTCCTGGTCAATAGGAAGTCCACAAAGACTAGAACCCTATGTATGATTCACAGAGGTGCACTCTATGCTTCTGACCTCCTCCTCATCTCAGTACTGATCTTAAGGACTCCTAGAGAGTCAGATGGACTCTTCTTTGTCTCAGTACTGAACTTGAGGACTCCTAGTAAGTCGGTTGAACTCTTCCTCAGCTCAGTATTGATCTGGAGGACCCCAAGTCAGTCAGCTGGACTCCTCTTCATCTCAGTACTGGTCTTGAGGACTTTCAGTGAGTCAGGTGGATTCTTCCCCATCTCACTACTGGTCTTGATGACTCCTAGTGAGTCAGTTGGATTCACTCCCTATCTTCCTAGTTTTAAGAAAACAGGAACACTAGGGATGGTATTGTAAGGGTTTAGATAGGAAGCTGATTAAGGATAGGTGGGCTATGGCGATACCATGTTCTCACCGGATTGTCACTATCCCATAAAGGGCTTCCCACCCCATGAGATCCACCCACTGAGTACCACCCACAGGGGGACTATCGGGTTGCGGCCTCACCTCCCTGTTTCCATTGGATTTGTTGTTAGAGGAGATGTGACGATATCCAGGGATTCATCACACCGAGTGGTAAATTCCCCCAGTACCTCCTGCAAAAACGAGCCTGTCCTTCCACCAGAGTCTTTTACTCCAGCCCTGCACCGTCCAGGACCCTAAAACATCTAATTGATTTGAGGGTCAAGGTCCACAGCACTCCTGTAGGGTCCAGGGTATGCCACCACATAACACACTGGAAATGAATAACCCTGATATCTGGATTATGTCTGATTATGTCGGTGGTGGGTAAGAGTTGTCATCTTCCCCTTGCTCCTCTTCTTCCTTCTTCCCCAAACCTTTCTAAGCGAGTTTCACAACCCCTGCAGCAAGAGATTCACACAACACTACCAGAAGGGAGCAATAGGGCATGTTCTTCTGTCAGAAAATGGGTTGGGCTTCTATTTGAGGTTCTTTGCCATCCCAAAAAAGAACAAGACTGGGCTTTGGATGGTTCTGAACCTCTCTTTTTTTCTGTCTTTTCTTACCCCAGAAAAAAGAACGATCAACCCCAGCAATGATTCGAGCCTCCTTGCAGCCGGGTGACTGGCTGGCTGCTGTGGATCTCCAGGAAGCATACCTACATGCGCTGATCTGTCCCCCACACCGGCGCTTCCTCTGGTTCTCCATCATGATCCTCACAGACAATGTAGTGACCATGTTTTGCCTGAACAAGTAACATGAGGGCATGTTCAGTGAAATTGTGTACACTAGCAGTGCAGATATGGGAGTTGGTCCTGCAGAGCAACATCCTTTTTGAGTCGACCCATTTGGCAGGGATATACAACGAGGAAGTGGATGCGCCAAGCAGGGTGGTGTGCTCCAAGCACACATGGGAACTCCACTCAGGGGTCCTGGGAGAGATTGTTGACAAAATCAGCACTCCAGGGGTGGATCTCTTTCCTACAGAAGTGAACCACAAGTGTCATCTTTATGCTTCATTAAAATGGGGGGAGTGTGAACGCTGTAATTGATGCTCTGTCTTTCCCTTGGGATAGCATTTCGGTGTACACCTTTCCCCCTCTCCCTCTGCTTCCCATGGTTCTTCAGAAGGCCAGGAATGGCTGAATCCTTCTAATAGCACCTCATTGGTCCTGGTTCTCAGACTTCCTGTGTATGGCATATGGGCTTCCTCTCCTTGTCTCATCCCTTCCAGATCTCCTTCACCAACAAGGTAGAAAAGTGCTCCACCACTTCCATGAATTGCTTTCCTTGGTGCTTTGCAGCCTGAACAACTGGCATATGGCCATCTGAGACTATCAGGAAATGACATGTGGATCCGAGCAGCATGCATGAAAGGGAGCACCAGGTTTCAGGATAGAAGCTTAACAAGTCCATTAAATCAACTCCTGTAGGGACCAGGGTATGCCACCACATAACACACTGGAAATTAATAACCGTGATATCTGGATTATGTCTGATTATGTCGGTGGTGGGTAAGAGTTGTCATCTTCCCCTTGCTCCTCTTCTTCCTTCTTCCCCAAACCTTTCTAAGCGAGTTTCACAACGCCTGCAGCAAGAGATTCACACAACACTACCAGAAGGGAGCAATAGGGCATGTTCTTCTGTCAGAAAATGGGTTGGGCTTCTATTTGAGGTTCTTTGCCATCCCAAAAAAGAACAAGGCTGGGCTTTGGATGGTTCTGAACCTCTCTTTTTTTCTGTCTTTTCTTACCCCAGAAAAAAGAACGATCAACCCCAGCAATGATTCGAGCCTCCTTGCAGCCGGGTGACTGGCTGGCTGCTGTGGATCTCCAGGAAGCATACCTACATGCGCTGATCTGTCCCCCACACCGGCGCTTCCTCTGGTCCTCCATCAGAAGCAACAATTACCAATACAAGGTTTTGCCCTTCAGACTAAGCTTGACCCCTGAGTCTTAAAAAAGATGATCACTGATGTAGCAGCAAACCTACATCTCAAGGGCATACACCTGGACCCCTATTTAGACACCTGGATAGGCAGGGCAGGCTTGCGGGACCAGTCAATATGTCATCCTCAGCTCCTGTTGCAACCCCATGTTCTCCTCAGGTCTTTCTGTCAACACCAAGAAGGCAACTCCGGTCCTGACACAATGTCTGGAATTCCTATGTTTCTAGAGGAACCACCCGGACAGACAAAGTGTTTCCAACTTAAAAACGAGAAGCAAATGTTCCGACTACAGTAGATCTCTTATTAGCAGACACTGAAGTGCTTCCAACTGCTTCTTGGGCTAATGGAAGCTTGTGTGCGGGTGGTGCTTGACGGCTCAGTTCAACCAGATGAGGGTACCCTAGGGCAAGCCAATTTGCATTTTAGATTGGATCAGGGATGATCTTCTTTGGCGGGCAAAGATCAGAATCTCCTGCTGGGAACTCCTGGTCAGGATCCCCCACATCAGCTTACAATGGTGACAGACTCCTCTGGCGGGACTGGGAGTCACCCTGGGAGATCTACAAAGACACGATATTTGTAGTCACCAGGAAGCAGAGGAGCATATGAACCTCCTGGTACTGAAGGAGCTATTTCTGAGCCTTCATGCATCGTTACCTGTTCTAAAGAACTGCTCACTTATGATCCTCACAGACAATGTAGTGACCATGTTTTGCCTGAACAAGTAACATGAGGGCATGTTCAGTGAAATTGTGTACACTAGCAGTGCAGATATGGGAGTTGGTCCTGCAGAGCAACATCCTTTTTGAGTCGACCCATTTGGCAGGGATATACAACGAGGAAGTGGATGCGCCAAGCAGGGTGGTGTGCTCCAAGCACACATGGGAACTCCACTCAGGGGTCCTGGGAGAGATTGTTGACAAAATCAGCACTCCAGGGGTGGATCTCTTTCCTACAGAAGTGAACCACAAGTGTCATCTTTATGCTTCATTAAAATGGGGGGAGTGTGAACGCTGTAATTGATGCTCTGTCTTTCCCTTGGGATAGCATTTCGGTGTACACCTTTCCCCCTCTCCCTCTGCTTCCCATGGTTCTTCAGAAGGCCAGGAATGGCTGAATCCTTCTAATAGCACCTCATTGGTCCTGGTTCTCAGACTTCCTGTGTATGGCATATGGGCCTCCTCTCCTTGTCTCATCCCTTCCAGATCTCCTTCACCAACAAGGTAGAAAAGTGCTCCACCACTTCCATGAATTGCTTTCCTTGGTGCTTTGCAGCCTGAACAACTGGCATATGGCCATCTGAGACTATCAGGAAATGACATGTGGATCCGAGCAGCATGCATGAAAGGGACCACCAGGTTTCAGGATAGAAGCTTAACAAGTCCATTAAATCAATTCATAAAAGCATACACATTAATACAAAAAATCATTAAAATCTCAAGAACAATCATTGCACAATTCCACCCGCACAACACCCAGTATTGAATTAATAAACAAAATATAAATAACAATCACCACAGTATAAAAGACATCACAATGCATAAGATTCCAGGAAAAATAATGAATATACAAGAATGTTTGGAAGATGACAGGCAAGAACCAGGACCAATACAAGTTAAATCCTTAACATATGAGGCATCTATTAATTACTGCTGGTTGAGAAAACGTTCCCTCTTTTTAAAAGCGGAAAATAGAAACTTTGAGACTGCATTAAAAAGCCTGGTTGAAGAGCATGATTTCAACAACATACAGATTTAACAAGGGTCTGAGCCACTTGCATCTCAAATCCTCATATAAAGGACAAGACAACATAAAATGCAAATCGTCTTCCACTGATGTCACACATACTGGGCAAAAAGCACATGTTCCCTTCCCCCAAAATTTGGTAAATTTAGCAAGGGGAACGGTGCCCAGTCGAAATTTAGCAAACAAAGAATTCATCTTAATTCCTACTGGGGAATCTAAATAAGGCTTCATATTCAAATTAGATTTGATTGTTAAGTAACTTAATGACAGTTGACCTGCATAGCAGATGCCGAGTATGATTCCTGGGGCCCAATCATAAGATGCCCCCTTTGGTTTGCCTGTAAATCCTAGACGGATCAGACCATTAATCAGTTGCAAGCATGGGTTGACAATGTCTCATTGTTCGCAGAGAACTGTCTGCAGGAAATCTGCTCTCATGCGAACAATTGTCAGATGAACAAACTGAAAACAAAATACGGCCACTCCCACCCACCGTCCCCTACATACCTGTTGGCCCGCCACCATGTCCTGTGCACCCCTGCAGCGTCAGATCCATCCGGAAAACGCGTGTCAGATCCGATGCTGCAAGGTCCCTTTTTTTTGTTCTTTATTTTTGGTCCCCGCTTCCCATGTTGATGTAGCGGGGGAAACCACCACAAACCCCCAAGGCCGAAATTACTGAACATAAAGAGCGGGGCACACCACCACAACCTCCGCTCCACATGTACAGTATGTTTTATATCAATCGAATTGTACTGGCCGAATTAGATCATATGTGCCATTCGATCAATTATAAATGAACAATTAGTCTAATACCTTATCTTTCCTTCCCAGCCTGGTAAACAGTTCTCCTCTTGTAGGACGCTACCTGGTGGCTCTGGGGGCAAACCTGTCTAATGACCAAATGATTACTTGTCTTTCCAATCATAAAGTGGCATATTCTAGGGCTATTCCACTTCTTTCCAGCTACATGCAGAGGCATTCCATTGTGGCATTTAGCGCACAGGCCAATTGAACCAATGGGTTTCGTCAGAATTACTGCTTATCACTGTAGCTTTAGCTCATAGCATTAGTGAGTTGCAAGCCCTCTCCTCAGAAGGGCATTACATTACCTTTCACAGAGAGAAAATGGTGCTTCAAATGAATCCTTCCTTTCTTCCGAAAGTGGTTTTCGGGGTTTAACATCAGTCAGGAGATCTCTGTCCTGCTATTCTTTCCAAACCCCAAACCGAGGCGGATAGTTTTCCGCTCGTCTGGACGTTCCTAGATCCCCCAGGTGATTTCTTGAGAGGACTAGACCTCAGCAAATGTCAGATAGGCTTTTCGTCCCATTTGGGAGTCCCAGTCCAAGCCACCAGGTAGCAAAGACCACTATAGTGTGTTGGACTGTGTCCTGCATTACACATTTTCTATGACTTTCAGAGGAAATGCCCTCTCAGCATATTACATTCACGAATGACTAGAGCAAAAAGCAAGGCAGTGGCTTTTCAAAGGCCTTTGCCATGGGAGGCAATTTGTAAGTTAGCCACTTGGGCGTCTCTATCGGCCTTCTACAGACGCTACTCACTTGACATCAGCTCCAGAGCAGATACCCAGTTTGGGAAGGCAGTCCTGCACAACATTTTTGCACTTTCCACTTTATATTGGATGAAAGGTCATAGGGCATAGGAGAAAGGAAATGTTACTCACTGTATTGACTCCTGTACTCCTAGTCTGCAGACCCCTTTCATACATACACCCACCATCCATCCACCCGAAACGTAGCTAGTCCTTCCTGTCCTCTCGATGGTCAAAGGGACTGAGGGCTCGGAGCGTGTGGGTGCGGAGTCTAGGGCATGGCTGCGTTACGTGCGTGTAGCCTGCCTCTGTTTGCAAAATTCTAATGGGGAAGCTCGCGTTGCTGCACTCAACCTCCGGTGCAGTCCACACTCTACAGGAACTCCCATAGGTATGGTGGAAAAGGGATTTCGGAAAAGGAGTGCAGCAGTCAATACAGTGATTAGCGTGTCCTGTTAATTCTATTTTTTTTTTAGTTGTGTTCTTTGCTCAATGAGGCAAGTGCAACATTCTTGTTGTGATACTGGAAGTCAGGGGTGTTGCTAGGTCTGGAAAAGATCTGGGACTATGTTAATGTCAGGACTGTTGGGACTCAGGGCTAGGTAGCCTTTTGGTTGAAGCCCCTGAGTTTCTATCCGGGGCTACAACCAAAAGACCCGGGGCTATAGCCCCTCTAGTCCCCCCGGGTCCCCAGCAACGCCTCTGCTGGAAGTGATATTTAGAAATGAACATTTAAAAAGAGCCAGTTTACAATATTATTAACATTAAATAACACACCTTTTTGGTAGCTTTTTTGCTGAAAATTCACCTCATTTTGTATTTTGGAAATGTTTATACTCACATTAAAAAATTATCTGTTTCTTCTGTGAGCATCAAGACAATGGGCCTCATTACGAGTCCGGCGTTAACCGAGGCGGTAAAACCGCCTGGTTAACGCCGGACTCGTATTACCATTCCGCCTCCGTGATTCCCGGAATTACCGGGGCATCACAACCCCGGTTTTCCGGGAATCACGGAGGCGGAATGGTGTAAATCCCCATTCCCATTGAGTCCTATGGGACTCAATGGGAATCGGGATCATGGAAACACCGGCAGCATCTTGTAATGCTGCCGGTGTTTCCTCGTCCGCCTGCAGGCGGGCGGTGTTAAACCCGCCAGGTCAGACCTGGCAGGAACATCACCTCCCGCCTACAGGGGTCGGGATCAGGCGGTCCGGAAACAACGGTGGCGGCGGGTTTACCGCCACCGTTATTTCCGGACCGCCACGGTCGTAATGAGGCCCAATGTTTAGTTTTGTGTGCTGGCCACTTATTGATTGGAAGTGTTAAAAATCATTGTATCTGTTACAGAATGCTAATAATAAACACAAAATAAAAAATAAGACAAACAATTGCAGACCCTGCAGCCTGGCACTCTGGTCCTTATCTTCTGTCAGAATTGCAGCCCCCCATACAGAACCCATACACATTCTCTTTCCACCACACAAGAAGTAACAGCGCACCGAAGAGCGTGCACCCTACACCAGCCTCCATGCTGGAAGAAGATCATCAGCATGCACGAGGCAGGGGCTTACTGCACGGAGGGCCTTGCTCCAGACCCTGCGTCGTGTTTGGTGCGCTAGCTCCACTTAAAAAAGAGCAGCCGAGATTCTGTGCAGAAAGAAAGGGAACTACCATGATTTACGTCCTCCTCTTCATGCAGCTCATTGGATGCCGATGAAACTTCCACAGCCAATGGAAGGGAATTAGCAGGCAATGCCGGCCCCCGGCGAAGGACACCGACAAAGGATGTCCTCCCCTGTCTGGGCATATCCAGGCACAGAGGGCACCCACACACTTCTCTCTGTAGCACTTATATCCTCTCCCCCCCGCCATGGTCTTCCCTGGGCATCCCATTGCTCGTGTCGCCAAGGAGGCTCTGTATTTATTTATTTATTTAACGTTTATATAGCGCAGAAACCACTAACCCAAAGGCTTAAGGGTGCTGACAAACAGATGAGAGAAGTGATTGTGCAAATAGAAGGGTAAGAAAAAGATCAAGAAATTAGTAAACCAGAGGTAGATTATTTAAACAAATGTGTCTTTAAACCTTTTCTAAATACACGAATGGAGTTTTCTGATCTCAATTTCATGGGGAAATTGTTCCAGGCCAGAGGAGCTTCAGAGAAAACGGCACCAGCCTTGGTTTGCGATAGTTTACATACCGGAAGCATAAGATGATATTGGTTGTTGGATCTGAGATTATGTTTGCTCACTTTAGGTCGTAGTTCCTCACTGATATAACTAGGGCCTGAATGTTTCAGGCAGTTAAAGAGATAGATAAGAGCAGAAAAAGGATACGTTCCCTAATAGGGAGCCAGTGAAGTTCCCTTCTCGCCTCGGAAATATGATCGGACCTTTTCTTGTCCATCACAACCCTAACAGCATTATTCTGCACAACCTGCAGTGGTGGTCAGTCAAAATCTCGAAAATAAAAATCTCGAATGACAATAAGGTCGAAAAAAAAATCTCGAAAAAAAAGTCGAATTACTTTTTTTTATTATATATTTATTTTGGGGTCTGGATTAAAAAAACAAATGGGTAAAAACATTTTAAAAACATAAAAGGGGGTTTGGGGGGACGCCTCCATTTCGAATAAAAAACGTCATAAAAAATGTGACTTTTTTTTTAACCTTTTTTTTCTACCTTTTTTTTCGAGATTTTATTTTTCGATTTTATCCCTATAAACCATCTGCAGTCTGTCAAGCTCACCATTAGAAAGACCAATTAACAGGCTGCTACAATAATCAAGCCTGGAGCTAATCAATGCCCTGGCAAGGGTTTCCCTACTAGTATGGGAAAGAAATGGTCGAGCGTGTGAGAGCAATTTGATATAGTAGGAGGATGAAGCCACCAGGCTACCAACCTGAGCTTTCATATTAAGATTACAGTCAAGATAAATGCCCAGAGTCTTGACTTTCTTCTTGACCACTATAACACATTCATCAATAACCAATTTGGAATATTGATCTTCAAGCTTACGGATCTTGGGGGCAGTACCCATTGGAGCACATCCAACTTTGAATAAGCAGATAAATTCTGTTGATGTTGAGTTTGTCATCGGAGAAGAAACCAGAGATGGGTATGATACACTGAGTACCATCAGCGTAATTAGTAAACTCAATGTTGTTCATGTCCAAGAAATCAAGAAATGGAAACAAAAAGAGATTATAGAAAGTCGGAGAGAGACAGGCTCCCTGAGGAACCCCTTGCGTCAACTCCTTGATATTGGCATCAGCTAAGTTGCTGCTCACTCTCCAGTAACGATTTTTCAAGAAAGAGGTGACCCAATCTGCCACCGACGACGAGAAACCCGCCACCTCCCTCAACCTGGAGACCAGTAACGTATGGTCTACCAGGTCGAAGGGGGAGGATAGGTCCAACAGCATCAGCATGCTGGGGTCGCCTTGATCCATGTGTCTAAGCAGCCTAGATTTTAAATCCAACAAAGCAGACTCTGTGACATGTTTTCCCCGAAAGCCAGACTGTCTCTTATTCAGGATGTTGCCATTTCTTAAGTGAGCCAATAGTTGAACATAAGCCACTTTATCGAGAATCTTAAGAAGAAATGAGGAGTTAGGGATAGGGCGATAGTTAAGTGGGTCATCAGGTGAGAGATCAGGTTTTTTTAATAAGGGGGTCACCCAAGAGTGCTTGATGCATGTTGGAACCTCACAGTCCCTAAAAAATGCATTGACCAATTTACAAAGTATGGGTATGAGTGAGGTGGCACACGCTTTAATAGCTAGGGAAGGACAAACATCTCACTTACAATTGGAAGGTTTGAGGTTTTGAACAATAGTTGTTAGTTCTTCCTCTGTTATAGGTTTAAAAGGGAAGAGTTCATCTTCCTTCCAACATCTAACAGGGGTAATAGTATCCTTTAAACTTTTGTTGGATAGAGAGGCTCTGGCATCAGCGCTACACTTATTAATTTTCTTAAGTTTATTTTGCATGGCCTCCTGCACTAGGTTACACCAGCCAGCATCTTTAACAATGGAATCCTGCGTGATATTCTTTCTAGATTCCAATTCTTTAAACACTTTAAATGTTGTATCAATGACAACACTGGGGCACACTGTCACCTTCCTCAAGGTAAGGCCCAGAATGATGTTCATTGAACTCTACTGAACTCCTCTTCAGTTCCTGGCCCAGGCCTGCTAGCAAAGCATCACCCAGCCCTCAAATAAGTTAGTCGCTCTGTCCTACCCCACTGACGCCCCCTGATATTTAATTATTTGATTTGTTTATTTATATGGCGCCGGAAGCCCGCGGGCATCAGGGTGCAACAAAACGACACGGATAAAACATCAGACACGAATCAAGACAAGACACTTGGCTCAAGCCAAACAAGAGTGGGACTGCCTACCTAAATAAAGGTATAGCTATGTTCATTTTATAGCTATGTTTTCAGAGTTTTTCTGAAAATAAGATAATTGGACTCTAGTCTCAATTTCAGTGATAGGTTGTTCCAATTTGCAGCAGCGCAAATAGAAAAGGTTCTGCCTAAACCATTTGCTTTCTTGTGTGGCTGAACCACAATTAGTCCCAGTGCTTCTGATCTCAGTGCACGTGCAGGCATGTATCGAATAATCTTCGCTTTAAAATAGGTGGGTGCTTTCCCATACAAGCACTTGTGAAGAAGTGTCATAGATTTGAAAAGAACTCAATCTTCTACCTTCAGCCAGTGTAGCTCCCTCCTTGCTTTGGTAATTTGATCTGTCCTGGGTTTCTGGTTAATTATCCTAACCGCATTGTTTTGAATTAGCTGGTATTTGGCCATGCATTGCTTGCTAGCACCAAACAGAAGTGCATTCCCATAATCCAGGCGAGATAAGATGGTTGCTCTTGCTACAGTGGTACAGTCTGCTTCATTAAGGAACGGTTTGATCGCTCTAAGAAGCCGGAGGTAATAGCAGCACACATACAAAGCCTGAGTGTCTGAACTCATAGAGGCTTCCAGAGTCATGCCTTGAATCTTAACCTTACTCACCACTTGGATGTGTGTATCTTTAATCATGAATCAATCGTATTAGGGCGGTAATTTAGCCATGGCTTGCTGGGAGCCAAAAACCATCAGTAAGGTTTAATTACCGTTCAAACTCATCCAGTTATGGTCCATCCATGATTCTATGATGTTGTAAAGGTCCTTTACTGTCTGGCTGTCCTTTACGTAGTCCCCGCTAAACTGCACTACTAGCTGGGTATCGCCTATAGTGAAATAGGCATTGATATTATGCAGGACTTCAGAGAGAAACCTTGGGTACAAGTTGAACAGTGGCGGTGATAAACTTGCCCCTTGCGGAAATCTAAAGATGGGAGCAACCTATCTTTCCTACGAGTAACAAATAGTGTGGGGTGCAGTTCATGAAAAATAAAGAAGTGTTCACAAAATGATAAGCCATGATACTTGGGTCATTGGCCTCCCTACCCCATGTTTTCAGCATGGGCAAGGCAGTTCACTCGAACAAAGCGCACACTGTGGCTTCTGCGGCACAAAGATACAGTTCCAGTTTCACAGTACAGAAAACTGAAGACCTTCGGTGCTCAAGTCTCTGTACTTCTCACCAGTCTCTTGACGCAGAGCCCTGCTGTAACAGAAACGATACACAAATGTTCTCCTTAATGGTCACAGTATTCACTTTGGGTATTCACCCTGGATCCCCTCAGCTGGGCTCAGATCCTTTTCACAAACAAAAGGTTCAACATTAGATCCCCTTCTTTCATGCTCAGATACGTTCAACGTTGGAACCCCCTTTCCGGGCCCAGATCCCTTTTCCAAAACAAGGTACAATTAGTCTCCCTTGGCCAAGCTCAGACCAATAGGAGGTACGAAAAGAAATCTAAATTCAGCTTGCACTCCAATATTTAAACTTCAAAGACAAGAGCTGATCCAGGGCCAGAATGCATGTACTACCCCACATTTCACTAAAATACAATACAGATGAATATACCTTTGTTTCCAACACCAAGATACATTTGTCAAGATGGAAGCTACCGTATTGATAATAAAGTCTCTTCAGAACCCCCAGGCCGATTACTAAACAGTTTTCCAGCAGCTGTAGAGGTGCAGACCACAAACAATTACTTGAGAAAAGCACACCTAAATAGCAATATGAATCAACAGTATTGATAGTAATATTGCTTATAGACCAATTACATTTTTTTGTATTGGTGCCAAAAGTCACTGGGCCTCATTACAACTATTGTGGAATGCGTTTAACGGCGCCGGTAATGGTGCCGGCGCCGTTAAACGCATTAAGCAATATTACGAGGTTCCAGGGGCGTTGCTAGGGGGGGGCTAAGGGGCTATAGCCCCTGATCTTTTGGTTGTAGCCCCGGATAGAATCTCAGGAGCTACAGCCAAAAGACTAGCTAGCCCCCAGTCCCAACAGTTCCGACATCAGTTTAGCCCCGGGTCTTTTCCAGACCTAGCAACTCCCCTGCGAGGTTCCCTCGCGGGACCCGCTCTGGATGTTTGGTTTTACCAGACGTCCAGAGCGGGTGCCGCGAGGGGGCCAGGGAGCTAACAACCGGCCGGTCGTAATTGGCCTGTTGTTAGCTCCGCACCCATTCCCATTGAGCCCTATCGGGGCTCAAATGGGAATGGGGAAGGTCCGGGCCTGGGTTCCCTGAAGGAGGAATTATTAGGCCCTCCAAACTCGGAATGGCCCGGTATTTCCCCATTCAGGGAACCCGGACCCAGACAGGGTTTTGGAGGCAGCCATGCACTTATTAAGGGCATGGCTGCCTCCAAAGTCGTAATGCAGCCCACTATCTTTGTTTTATTTAGATTCAGGCTCAAACCGTTGGCCTCAAAGTAACTCACTGCATATCTCAAGCTGCTCCTTAGTCCTTTTAGGGTTACATCTGCATATAAAAGAAAAGTGTAAAAGACTCCATTTAACGGTGGCGGAGACAGACCTAACTGCTATGAATACAACATAAAATCTGAAAGAAAAAAAATAAATAACAGTGGGCCATTGGGCAGCCCTGGCGAACACCTTTATTCGTCAAGAACTCCTCAGTAGCACCAACACTAGGGTGACCAATCACAGAGGCCCTAGTATTGGAGAATACAGACACATTATTCATTTCAGAAGGGGGGTGGCACCCCCATTTTGTGGAGTTTGTTACACAGAAGGGATTGATCAAGGGAGTCGAAAGCTTTATCTAAATCCTGCATACACTATTCAACCTCTACATCTCGCATATTAGTCTATCATAGTAGTGAGGGCAAATGCGTGATCAGATGACATAAAACACTTTCTAAAGCCTGCTTCATAAATAGGTAATATATTATTTTCCAGTGCCCATTGCTCTAGCCTAATCGAGAGACAACTGGCAAAGATCTTTGCTGCGCTGTCCCATAAAGATATCGGACGATAACAATGCGGGTCCGAATATGTGCCCTTTTTAAAAATCGGCTTAATACGACTCTCAGTCCAGGATAATGGAAGAGACAAAGAGGAAGCGATTTTATAAAAAAAACTTTCACCAAGACCGGGGCCCACCATTCTGGGAACCACTTATACGTTTCTGGCCTGACGTCACACAGGCCAGGAGTTTTACCCGGCTTAGCGCTTTTAATGGCTACCAATACCTCCTGAAATGAGACATGATACGAGTGCTATCACGACCCAGATTTATAAGGAGGAGTGCAATCTGTATACAAAATAGCCCTAAGGTGTGCTACCCAAGCAGATGGTGACAATGGGCTAGCAGCGTCATGTACTACTTCTCTAAACCCGGATGCAACAAGATTACAAAAACCTTTAACACTTCTTTCCTGTAAAGTCTCCTCCAGCCGCTCCGGCTGCAACTCAACAATTTTTTCTTGCGCTTCAAATATTTTTTATAATCGCACTTAAGATAAACAGGCCGATTCATGGAATTAATGTGCGCTGAAATTTTCAGCGCAAGCGTGCGAAAGCGTGCGAATCGCAGTGCCAGTGCGAAAATCGCAGCGAAACCCGCGCACAGCGATTCATGGAAGTCCGTGCCCGTGTAAATCCCAGGATGTGCGCCAAAATTCTGCGAGGCGCACGCTGGCGCACACGTCTCCAAACAGCGTGCGCTACGCGCACAGCGAAATCGCACATAACGCGGCGCACACAACAAAAGTAGGAGGAACAGAGGGCGTGACACGCGGAATGGGGAACAACATGTGATAATGTGGGCGTCACAGGGGAAGTACAGGAGGCAAATGCGCAGAACGCCCACACGCACGTTCAAAACACGTATTCATGGATTCGAACGGGGCTAACGCGTGTGCCAAAAAAGACGTGCTAATCCGGAAACTCGTACGCCAGCAGGAAGCAGGCATACGTGGACCCGTGCAGCATAAAAGTGCGCGCAAACAACAAACAAGCTCAGACGCCAGGATGAATATACCGTTCCTAGCAGCAGTGGTCGTGGGATACCGCAGGAGGAGGAGGATAGTCAGGCCCAGAATTTTCACACCCAGAACCTGCCTTTTTGGGATGCCTGATGACCAGGTGTATGGGAGGTACAGGTTTCCACCTCCCATAATACTCGACCTGGTGAGTGAGTGGGAGGATGACCTCACATCACCCACCCTGTGCTCCCAAACACTCAGCCCCCTGGAGAAGGTCCTCAATGTACTGCACTTCTTGGTCACTGGATCATTTCAGCGAACAAGTGCTATAGTGGGGGGGGGATGTCACAGGCCATGCAGTCACGCTGCCTACACCAGGTCTTGGCCATCCTGACTGCACGCCCATCAGTCCGCAGGCACATATACCTGCCCAGAACACCTGCAGAAAGGCAGGCTGCCGTCCAGGATTTCTACGGGGTGGCACAATTCCCCAAAGTCCTACGTGCCATTGAGTGCACCCATGTGGCTCTATGTCCCCCCAGGGCATCAGAGCACATCTATAGAAACCGCAAGCACTGGCATTCCATCAACGTCCAGGTAGTATGTGATGCCAAGGGAATCATCACCTCAGTATATGCCAACTATCCAGGGTCCACCCACAACACTTTTATTTACAGAATATCAACCCTAAACCGGGACCTAGAAGCTGGGCGGCATGGCGATACATGGCTGCTCGGTGAGTATAAATGCCACAGCACATGCATGCATGTCAGATACTGAGTAATGTCACAATCCCACTAATGATACCCATCACCACCTCCCCAGGGGACAGTGCCTACCCTCTGAGCACCCACATGATGACGCCAATTCGGAACCCCACCACGCCATCCGAGGTAAGATACAACACAGCCCACATTGCAACACGGGGCATAGTGGAGCGCACATTCGGAGTGCTCAAGTCACGCTTTCGCCCCCTTAACCATTCTGGCGGGCAGCTGTTATACGCTCCCCCAGTAGTGTGCAGGATCATAGTGGCAGCATGTATCCTGCACAACGTTGCAACATGCCGGGGCCTGCCCGTGGACATGGTGGTGCCCCCACATCCCCAACCACATGCACGCCCACTGCGCATGCAAAAGGGCACGGGGTGAGGCAGCCCGTACACAGGTGGTGGCTAATTACTTCACCTAAAATCACACCCCTGTGGAGTGCACACAGCCCTGGCACATACCATCTGACAATCAATGATGATGACATAAGTGACAGTCAACTGCACAACCATACCAGCCTGAGATTGGTCACTTGGAAGTGTTACATTGTGTGCATCCCTACCTACACAAACACCACCAATGCTGCGTCATCAAAAGACACACTTCTATGCTGCTAAATTCATTACCCCCTTGCAAAATACAACATGACAACAGTGCCATGTCACCCAACCCCTCCCCAGCACCGCCACCCAACACACCATGGCATGTCATGCTATGTGAGAGCAAACAAAGCAATCCCCAAAACATGACACAAGTGTCACAAAGTACAGTGTCCCTAATGGAAACTGGCCACACACAATATGCTCCCAGTAATGTAGAACTAACACCACACATGACCAAATATTTACCAACAATACAATGCAGCTACACAACCTCAAACATAGCATAAACATGACAGTACTAAGTTAAAGTAGTGGTAGTCTTACAACCTGATTATGCCAGCACATCAACCACTTCCAACTGTGTTGCTGCCACGCAAATGTGTAAGTGCACTGCTTACAACATGAACTCCATCTCCAAAGTAGACGGCCTTGTGAAGACATGAGGAATGAACCTGCAAATTAGGAGGAAGACATGGATGCACAAGCACATATCAATACACCATGCAGTGTACAATGCAACAACAATATCCACTAGGAATGTATACACAGTATTGACTACAGACTCCCCACACAGCTCATGGGAGTCCAACGTCACTGTGTAAGTCACTGTCACTTGAGCACACCCTTTGCAAGCCCATGGAAACGGGAAGCAGGAGGGGTGTGTGTCTCACGAACCCAAACATATAACCCAAACTCAGGACAAGCCTGCATGTGCCCAGCCGGAATACAGTCGATGCCCACGGGAGCCACACAAGGCTACACACTGTAAAAAAAAAATCAAAAATCAAAAATCAAAAATGGCCATGTGGACCCAGGAGGTCTGAGGACAGGGTGCGCACCAACAGCCACCTGTGTGGATGTTGGGAAAAAAAAACACCTCCATGAGCTCATGGCTATGCCAATGTGGGAGAACTGCTGCTGTTGCTCTCATCACCCTCTGCTGCTACCACATGAGGTGGTGGTGCTATGGGAGGCAGCCCACGCAAAGCCCTGGTATGGTCCTCCATGGCAGCAAGCATGCGGCTGTAGAAGGTCTCGTTCTGGAGGATTATAGTGCGGAGATCCCCAAGCACCACCTGACGTGATGCCCGGATCTCCTCCCGAGTTGCCTGCATCTCAGCTGAGAGCGAACGTGTGAGCCGCTCCAGCTGCTGTTCTGTCCTCACGTTAGTGGAAGCCTCAAGGTCAACAAGAGTCTCCCTGAGGTGATGGAGTGCTACCCTCAGGGCTTCCCTGTGGCCCTGGGACTCTATTTATATCGATTGGCGTAGAGACTCTAGTGCCGCCCGTCTGTCCCTGTTGGACGCCAACATGTCCTCCCTGTGTGATTGGTAAATGGAGTCTGTTGCCTGCTGTAGTTTCTCCATCTGCCCTTCAGGGGGGACAAAGGAAGTAGCCACCCTCTACATTGCTTGAGCCATCATCTCAACTGATGCTGCCTGTTGGGTTGCCATACCGTACATGGATTGTTCCCATGTGGTATTGCCTCGTGGCGTACGGCCACCGCGTCGGCGGGCACCACACCTGTTTGGGGCAAGGCGATCTGCACCTTGCTGTGCCGGCACTGCCTGAGGCTGCAGGACTGCATTCCCCCTCTCATCTGCTGGCCCAGGAACAGGATCAGATGTGGAGTGTGACCCTGCATCCGTAACCACCAAATGCGGACTTACCAACAATGACATCCCCATAGAGGGTTCTACGTTTGGGTTGGACAGAACAGAATCCCTGCCAGAAACACTTACCTGCGACGGCACATAGGTCTCATCATCCGAATCAGCACCTGAATAGAGGTCTGGGGCGGTGCACCCAGAGACACCCCTGGACAGAATGGTCTGCAGCAAGATTGGGTTCTCACCCACCACCACACCACGTCCCCCACTGGTGCCCGGTCGTGCCTGAGATCCCTCCTGGGTCTGCACCATCTCCTCAACCTCAACAGCATCAAGTGCGTCATCCCCTGCAAACACATGAAAGACAAAAAATGGAAACAGGCATTAGCACCACAGCACACAAATAGGCCTGACAAGCTACAGAACAAGTACATGATTTACACATGTCCCACATGACTATAACCCTCCCATGCATGCACTGTCACTGAGTTGGAAGGGGAGGCAAAAGGCAGACACTGATGACACCAAGATGGAAGAGCAACACATTTGCTACATGCTGGGTAGCACTTCCATCACACATTGGCCTGTGAATGGCATGTCCAATACACATACATGACACATGCCATCACACATATGGCATGTACCATAGCTATGGTACATTCCACAAGTACATTCATATGTCAGTGAATGAGTACTGTCAGCCATCCATGTGAGATGGACATGATGAGATGAAAAATGCTACATAGTGTGACAAAATAGCCATGTGCCACACACTGCAACACATCCAGTGTACAAAAATACAGTGATTGCAGGCCGATGTACACATCAATGGTTGTGCACTTCAACATGACAGGAAACAACTATCATGTACCACATTCAAACAGGCCCCAAAAATGTATGTGATCAGGCCAATACTCAATCAGCCTGAATGGTCAAATCATTCACCTAATAAGGTAACACATGTGGGCCAATGTGGGGTTCATCAATGACAGAAGCATGTCACAAATGTGACAATAGGGTTGAGGAATGCGTAGCAAAAGTGGGAGAATTGAAACAATCAGCCTGAACGAACACTGAAAAATACAAACAATGTTGTTGCAAGGTGCCACTTCAAGGGCAACTGCCGTAATGTTGCGCTAAATTACTACTGTGGGCAGAAGGGATACTGTCACACCAAAATCCCAAGGCCACTGAATGTTTTGGATGAAGCACATGGGTGACCCATACCACTAAGGCACACACACCCTCACCTGGCACTCAATCAGAACCCGTCACCCAAACAACATACACATGCATTACACACACATGCATGGGCACTCACCGGACAATGCATCATAATCAGGTTGTTCTCCCACACCTTGGATCTGTTACTCTGTGACGAAGGCCCCAGCAACAGACTCATGTTCAGTGAGTTTGTTGTGCTCTTGTGGAGACCCACCATCAGTCACCAGAGTAGCGGCATGATTTGAGGCCAGCTTGTTCTTTGCTCTGCGTTTCAGGTCATTCCACCGCTTGTAGCAATCATCAGCTGTGCGCCTCACAAATCCAAGGGCACTTATGCGGTCAGCGATGATCTGCCAGTGTGCCTTACGTTGACCAGTTGTGGTCTTGGTCCCTGCAGTCACCAGCATTTCGTGGCTATGTGCCGACACATAGGACACAAGTGCATCAAGTTCCGCCTCATTAAAGCAAGGCTTCCTTGAGGTACCGGAGTGTGTAGCCGTGTCTGGGGTCTCAGCCTGTCGTGCCAGAGCATCCGTCTTCCTCTTCTTTAAAGGTGGAGCAGAGCCAGAGTGGCTTACGCCGCTCTGGTCAGTAGGGGCAGAATCACCGGTGGACTGGGTAGTAGGAGTGTGGGAATGCACAATGACCATAGGTCTTGATGCAGGCATTAGTTGCAGGGTAATGTTGGCAGGGGGAACGTCAGTTTGATGGACCTGGACTGACACTGTCCTGGCTGGGAGAGTCAGAGCTGGGGCGGATGGAGCTGCAGCTGCCCCTGCAGCCTCCCCACCCTGCATACTTGTGGCAGCAGATGACATAGCTGCCCCAGATCCACGTGGCTTGGTGACAACAACTTGCACCGCCACACGTGGCCTAGACTTGCTGACCTGGAAGTCAGCCAGGGAGTCATCCTGTGCCAGGTCAGGTGCCACAATGGGCTGGTCCAACAGGGGCTGAGCTGGGATGATGTCAGCCACGTTTCCCTCAACCATGGGGGGGGCATAGGTGTCCCTTATTTTTCCTCCACACATGGGGGTATAGGGGCACCCTGCAAATCCCGGCCACGTCCCCTACCGCGCCCAGCACACCCACCTTTTGAAGGTCGGCCACCTTTGCCTCCCTTACCCCTTGGTCGCCTCCCAACCATGGCACTGATGTTGTTGTGCATATGGGTGTTGCAGTAAACTATTGTCCTGGGCAATTGGGGGTCAAAGGGGTAGGATACTAGATGGAATTCGTACCCTAGTGCTCTAACAAGGCTGTCTGTGACCCCTGGGGGAAGATGACGGGTCACGCAAAGCACAGGCAGCCCAAAATCAAAAATTAACGTGCACGCAACCCCTCGTAGACCACGTGCGTGAAAAAATGAATCCGCACTACGCTGTGGCACCCAGAAACACAAAAATAAGCGTACGCATTATACACGCAGCCTACAATGACCTCTGAAGGGGAACGCGACACACGGGGCAAGCACAGTTGCTAAGTACGTGCGGAACTCACCATCTGCCTGGAAAAAGAACGTGAAAAATACGCGCGTGTGCGTGTTGGCAACACCCCTGCCAAAAGAAGAATTGTACGCTGTCTGAGGAGACAGGACTAAAGGAAAAGTGAACTCTGTTTGAGGAAACAGGCCCAACAAAATTCATAAAAGAGCTGTCAGAGGTAACAGGGAGTACGAACCAGAAACGCTGTGAAGTAATCGCGTGTGAACCGACAAGTTCAGATTTCACCCACTCGCTCTCCACGAAAAGCACGTACAAGGAAATGGCGTCCTACACATAGCTTTTAAACCGGCCCACATGTACACGTCAGATACACGTGTACGCGGGCGCTTTCCTCCAATTGCCCGCGATGACACTCGGACGTGCAGTTTTTCCACGTGTGCTCTGTCATCACGTGCTATGAGGGAAACGGCCGCGCGCGTAATGTAACTTACGTGCTTACGCGCTAAGGGCCTTTGGTCCAATGAAATCGCATGCGTGAGCTGACGCGCTAAGGCACTTTCCTCGAATTATACGCTGACGTGCAATTTTTTCACGTGCCAAATCATTCCGTATCAAGCTGCCACGCGAAAACACACGGAAGACCACACTCCTGCCCAGAAGGCTGAATTACTGCCCCCCAGAGCCCTGAGCACACTCCCAACTGCCATCTGCTGCTGCCTGACTGCCTGCTGACCACGTGCCCTGCCATTTGCTGCCTGCACGTCAGCCAGGGGTGTAGTTGCTGTGACCATCCCTGCTGGAACCGAAGACTCCCGACTGGGATTCCATCGCTCCACAGCCCAGCCCCAGGACCCAGTTGCCCACCCACTCCTGCCTCTGGGGTTGCCATGTCCAGCACAACACCATCTGACAGCACTGGCAACCCCCAGCCAGAGAGGCAGTGGGCCACCAGCTTCACTGCCACCGAAGTTGGTGTCCTGGTGGAGCAAGTCCTGGGGCAGTATGATGCCCTCTTTGGAAGTTTGCGCGCCAACAATGAAGGACGGACCAGGATCTGGATGGACATCGTGACTGCCATCAACGCAGAGGGGGTGGCAGTCCACGACTTACATCATGTCAAGAAGCGCTGGGAGGGCTTCAGGTCCAGGACCCTCAACAAGGACCGGCGCCTCGCTAAGGCAGCGGATGCCAAGGGGCGCCGGGGCCAGCTGTCGAACCATCAAATGAGGGTCCTGGAACGCATATGCCCAGCGCTCTATGTCCAGATCCTTGAGAGGCAAACCCGTCTGGAGTCGAGCGGTAAGTGTACATGCATGTTGATAGTATGCTGTGCGTGTCGTGGTGTGCCAGTAGTGTGCAGGTTGCACATGTGTTTATGTAGGGCCATGTAGGGATGTGTATGAACATGGGCGTGAGGCTGCCACATGTGAGTCCTCTCAGTTGTGAGACACATTGATGGTGTATGTTTTGGTAAGCATGCTGGGCAAATGCAGGTGTGGGAGCACACATGTTTGAATTTCTGTGTATGTACATTGGCATGGTTGTGGCATGGATGGTGGTTGATAATGCATGTATCTGCACTGTGTACATGTGCATTTATGTGTATCTGACAAGTGTGCAACTGTGATGCAACAAGGATGCACATGACACTTATATGTAGAAGGATGAATGGCAGATGTGACATGTATGGCGATCTCATCACTGCAACAGTTGGAGGAGATGTAGACATGCATGTAAGTGTGGTGGCGTGTGTGCATGTCTAGTGCACTCCTTGTGTTTTATGTGATGCCAGCCTCACCTTTGGCTATTCATGCTGTTGTATGTGTATGGATGGTGCTGCCTGGTGCAATATTGCTGTTGAAATGTTCATCTGTGTGAGTTAAAATGACATTTGTGTGGTGGAGTGTGATGCCGTGTCTGTAGTTAAACAATGCCACTCATGTGCAACTGTCATGTGTGTATCAGTCCATTGTACAGTGCCCTGATGCCTGTGTTTTATCTCTCCCTGTCTGCAGCGTCAACTGAAGAAGAGGGCGGAGAGGGTGCTGTGGAGCACAGCGGCAGGGATCGTCTCGCCAGCCAGAGACGCAAGGCCCAGCTCCCCTCCCTGGTTGTCATCTTGTCGGGGAGTGAGGAGTCCGGTGCCGCATCTCAGGCCGCAGCTGCCGAGGGAAGGTCCAAGAGGCGGAGGTCAGAGTTGGACTCCTCGGCAGCAGAAGGGGCAGCTGAGACCCCACAGGGTCCAACGGAGGAAGATGGCACGGAGTCATCCAGGTTGGTGGGGGGTTTGGTGGAGGAGGAGGCCGTGCAAGGGACAGACACGGGGTCTGGAGGTGGGGATTCCACTGGTGCTAGTGGTGCAGTGCAGGGGCAGGGACAGGAGGCAGCAGAGGCCACCGCGGAGTGTCCCCGATCCTGTGACTGCATAATCCCGCACCAGCAGGGATGCCTACGTCCAGACCCGTTTTCAGGGAGGGGATCTGCTTACAACAACTGGCCTTCCTCTCCCTGCGGACGTGGCTATCCGGAACCGGGTTGAGCCTGTCCTGGGTGGGGTGGTGTTGCGTCAACGGGCCATGCGAGGTGACCTGCAGTCTTTTCATGAGGAAACTGCACGTCATCTCGAATGGGTCGTTGACCGCGTTGACCTACTGGGACAGCGCACCAGGGCCGGATTCCTCCGTTTGCTGGACCTTGTTCCGACCCCCTCCTCAACTGAACCCCCTATGCGCCAGTCGTACTCCATGCCATCTTCCCACCCATGTATCACCTGGTTACCCTGTGGAGCTGCCTCTGACCCTGCGGCCAGGCTGGTGGAGGACACATCCCTGCCACAGTTGGGAGTCAGACGTCCAGCAGGGGTGGCCACATCAACAACTGCACCCCAGCCGGAGGAGGATGTGCAGGCAGCAAGAGCCAGGGCACAGGCAGAGGCACAGCAGCAGCAGCAACAAGGTGGGAGCCATGATGGCTCAGGGCCTTCGTCATCGGAGGAGCAGGCATCGGCCAGAGGGCAGGAGGACCCAGGACTGGAAGTGTCTTCCGTGTGGCAGCGGTTACGCCATGCTATAGATGCAGAGCGGCAGCGGGCAGAAGAGGCACGGCTCACGATGGTCAGGGTGGAGAAATCCATGCGGAGGGCCCTGAGGCGGGCCGAGTGCCTCGAGGCAATTCGCAGGGAGTTAGAGGAGAACATGTCGTCGTCCCTGCGAACCCTCGGGCCATGGAAGAGGACCGCCCCCAGGAAATTGAGCAGGAGTTTGATGATGCCCTGGCCCGGGACATCCAAAAGTGAGCCGTCGGACTCGCCCGCTGCCATTGTAAATAGTTTTTAGAGTTAGGTTTCCTTTTCGTTTTCCTTTTATTTGTGGTCAATGGACAATGCCACACACATTTGTATATAGTTATATGTTTAGGTAGTTTCTTAGGTAGGTTTCATTTGTTTAGTTGGGCCCATGGACCCTTTATATCGTTGGACAATGGATTGATTTATTTTTGGGATTTTTTCACATGGATTAATGGGTTTTTATTTTGGACAATGGATTGTATATAGTTACATCATGGATTCATTTGGATTTTTTTTTTCTTTATGGACATGGAGTAATGTTTTTTTTTCAGGACAATGTATTGTAAATAGTTGGACTATGGATTGACTTCGCATTTTTATTTATCATTATGAACATGAAACAATGGATATCTTTTTTTACCTTTTTTTGGATTTGGTGGAGGGAGAGTTTGGACAGTTTTTCTTCAAATTTTTTTGCATTGCTTATCATTTTCATTCACTCATCTTTTTCACATGCTTTTCATTTCATGTTTGATATTTTGGTATGCTTTATTTATTTATGTACATAATACATTTTCATATTTTAATTCCATGTGTGGGATTTGCTCATTGGGTTGATGCATGTGAAATTGTGGGTTCACACAAGCAATGCCAACCAGTGTATGTGTGTGATGGACATGTGTTGATGTACATAGTTGAGTTTTGGTTTGTGTCTTGAGATAGGCATGTCAGTCTGGGGTGGATTGGGAAATCATTGCATCTCAAGAATGGGGTGGCGTGATGTGGTATTTTTTGGTGTAGAAGTGGGCCATGACTGTGCATCTTTATTTCATGTAGGGGGGGGACATGAGTAGGACATGAGTGGGGGCCTGCTGGCAGGTGCCCCTGACTGCTGGGGGATGGGGGTGCAAAGGGACATGAGTGGGTGATCAGTAGTGCAAGCTGACATGTTGCTTGGCTAGGGGGCATGCCCATGGTAAATGGGCCCGCCTGCGGGACATGACCAGGGGTGCAGGGTATTCCCCTGTGGTGTGGGCTGCCTGCAGGGGCCCTGGGGGGTGTAGAGGGAACACCTGGGAGGACCCACACTGCCAATTCACATGTAGGACACCCCGCACACCCCCGAAATTCAGTACAACCCTATGACAGCAAAATTGTGTGTGAAACTTCCCGCGCACCCCAGGGATACACGTACCCCACTCGCGAGTGGGGTACGTGTATTCCTGGTGTTCGCATGAAGTTTTACATGCGAAAGGGCCCTGTGCGAGTGGGGTACGTGTATTCCTGGGGTTCGCATGAAGTTTTACACGCGAAAGGGCCCTGTGCGAGTGGGGTACGTGTATTCCTGGGGTTCGCGTGAAGTTTTACACGCGAAAGGGCAATGCCCATGCGTGATACATCACAGAGGCACTTACGTGCTAAGGGCCTTTGGTCCAATGAAATCGCATACGTGTGCTGACACGCTTACACGCTAAGGCCCTTTCCTCGAATTACACGCTGACGTGCAATTTTTTCACGTGCCAAATCACTCCGTATCAAGCTGGCCATGCGTACACACACTGAAGACCACGCTCCTGCCCTGAAGGCCATTTTCCTGCCCCCAGAGCCCTGAGCACGCTCCCACCTGCCATCTGCTGCTGCCACGTGCCCTGCTATTTGGTGCCTGCACATCAGCCATCTGCAGGGGACCAGTTGCTGTGTCCACCCCTTCTGGAACAGAAGACTCCCGACTGGGATACCATCGCTCCACAGCCCAGCCCCTGGACCCAGTTGCCCACCCACTCCTGCCTCTGGGGTTGCCATGTCGGGCACATCTCCATCTGGCACCACTGGCAACCCCCAGCCAGAGAGGCAGAGGGCCACCCGCTTCACTGCCACCGAATGTTGGTGTCCTGGTGGAGCATGTCCTGGGGCATTATGATGCCCTCTTCAGAACATCACGCCCCAACAAGGAAGGACGGGAGAGGATCTGGAACGACATAGTGGTTGCCATCAACGCGGAGGAGGTGGCAACCCGCGACATCAAGCACGTCAAGAAGCGCTGGGACGACTTCCGGTCCAGGACCCTCCACATGGCCCGGCGCCTCGCGAAGGGGGGCTGGGCACGCATGAGTAACATTCAGATGAGGGTCCTGGAACGCGTAGGCCCAGCGCTCCACGCCCAGATCCTTCGGAGGCAGACCCGTCTGGAGTTGAGCGGTAAGTGGCCAAGCATTGCTGTGTGAGACAGGGCATGTTGCAGTGTGCTGGTTTTCTGATGCTTGCCTGTATATGTGACATAGGCCATGTATGGATGTGTGTGTGCAGGGACATCATGGTCATGCATGTGAGACCAGTTATGTGTCAACCACATGGTTGGTGCATGTGTTTTAATGCAACATGGGGAGCTCTATGCGGAATGCGCACATGAAAGCATGACTGTCTCTGTTCCTGGACATGGAGGGGGGGTGAGGAATGGGTGCTGATGTCATGTACATGTATGGTACACATGTGTTTGTGTGTGCCTGAGAAATGTGTGTGTGACTTTGGAACGCCATGGATGCATGTGACTTTGAAGGCAACATCTTGGTTTACAGGGGCCCTTCTACATGGAGGTTGATGTTGTTTGCAGGCGCCAGGACTGTTTCTGCATGTGTGTTGTGTGCATTCACCTATGTGTTGTGGAATGACAGGATGGAAGTGACATTTGACAGTGCCACTCATGTGTTATTGCTTCCTGTCTAGGGTAGTTTGTTCTGTACCCTGATGCTTGTCTTCTATGTCTCCCTCTACGCAGCATCAAGTGAAGAAGAGGACGGAGACAGGGCTGTGGAGCCAAGCGGCGGGGATGCCTCCACTGGGCGGCGACGCAAGGCCCAGCCAACCTCCCAGGAATTACCATCATCCGGGAGCGAGGGGGCTGGTGCTGCGTCTGCCACAATGGCTGTGGCGGAAGGGCTGGGTGAGCCCCCACAGGGGCTTCCAATGGCAGAAGACAGTGTGGAGACATCCAGGTTGGTGGTCTCCTCAGAGGAAGAGGAGCCCGCTACTGAGCCGCACATGGGGCCTGGTGGGGCTAGTACCACTGTTGCAAGTGGTGCAGTCCAGGGCCAGGGTCAGGAGGCAGCACAGGTCACCCCGGAGGGGCCTGTGCATGTCGCTGTCCCTGACCCTGTGACTGCACCACCATGCACCATCAGGGAGGCCCCGTCCCAGGCCCGTCCGCAGGTAGGGGAGAGTGCCATGTCATCTGCCTCTCCACTACCTGCGGACGAGGGGTCCCGCGAACGTATGGGCTCCGTCCCGGTTGGTGTCGCGTTGCACACGCGTGTCATTCGTGATGACGTGCGTTCTTCCTGGGTGGAGAACGCACACCATCATGGAGAGCAGCGTCGTGACGTGGCACTGCTGGGAGGGGCCCTGGCTGGTTGGTTCCTACATGTGTCACGCACTCTGACAGACCTCTCCTCCTCTGTTGAAACTATACACCAGCGGTTCTCCACACCGTCTTCCGGCCCAGATTCCACCAGGGCCCCCTGTGGACCTGGCCTGACCAACACAGCCAACTTGGTGGAGCTCACATCCCTGCCACAGTCAGGAGTCAGCGGCCCAGCAGGGGTGGATACCACAACTGGAGACCAGCTGAGGGAGGATTTGCAGGCACCATCAGACACGGCACATGGACAGCAGCAGCAGGAGCAGGCTCTAGGTGGGAGCAATGATGGCTCGGGGCCATCAACATCGGAGGGGCAGGCATCGGCCAGAGGGCAGGAGAACCCAGGAATGGGAGTGTCTTCCGTGTGGCACCGGTTGGGCCAGCAGATAGGTGCAGAGCTGCGGCGGGCGGAAGAGGCGCGGCTCACCATGTTCAGGGCGGAGGTCTCCATGCGTGGGGCTTTGAGGCGGGCAGAGTGCCTCGAGGCAACTCGCAGGGAGTTGGAACAGGCCATGAGTGCCCCCCTTCAAGACCTCAGGGCCAGGACAGAGGTCCGCCTCCGGCAAATAGACATGGAGTTCGATGATGCCCTGGCCCGGGACACCACATAGTGAGCCACTGGACTTGCCCGCCGGCATTGTATATAGTTAGATAGTGTTAGGTTTCCTTTTGTTTTTTCTTTATTTTGGTTGCGCTTGGACAATGCACCACGTTTTTGTCTATAGTTGTTTATTAGTATTTTTGATAGGTTTCATTTCATCAGTTGGGCTCATGGACCCTAGATTGTTCATCTGTACATAGTTCACCATTGGATTATTCTCTTTTTTTTATTTTCACCATGGAGCAATGGTTTTCACTTTCTTTTTTCCTTTGGATTTGCTTTGTTGGACTGTGACTTTGGACTCCATTTCTTTTGGATTTCTTTGGATTATGATTTCTTGTTTTTTTATTCTTTTACAGGCATGCAGCTTTTCTTTTATTATTCCCATTGTTGAGTGTTGGATTTTAATTACATTCATGTTGTGTTTAATACATTTTTTTCTTCATACTTCGATGTGTGGTATTATCTCATTAGTTTCATGCATGTCATGATATGGGTTTTCACATTCACTTGCACCCATTGTGTGTGTGTGACGGACATGTGTTCATTTACATACTTGCCATTGGCGTTGTATCATGTAATTGCCTTTTCTATGTGGGTGGATGCAATACTTGGTTGGGTCTTTGGGCTGGGGAGGCTGGCCATAAGGGCCATAATTGAGGATCGTCATGACCTGGGGGCAGGGGGACATGAGTGGGACATGAGTGGGGGCCTGCTGGCAGGTGCCCTGCACTGCTGGGGTGTGGGGGTGCAAGGGGACATGAGTGGGGCATGAGTGGGGGCCTGCTGGCAGGTGCCCTGCACTGCTGGGGGTGGGGGTGCAGGGGGACATGAGTGGGGGCCTGCTGGCAGGTACCCTGCACTGCTGGGGGGTGGGGGTGCAGGGGGACATGAGTGGGGGCCTGCTGGCAGGTGCCCTGCACTGCTGGGGGGTGGGGGTGCAAGGGGACATGAATGGGGGCCTGCTGGCAGGTGCCCTGCACTGCTGGGGGGTGGGGGTGCAGGGGGACATGAGTGGGGCCTGCTGGCAGATGCCCTGAACTGCTGGGGGGTGGGGTGCAGGGGGACATGAGTGTGACGTGAGTGGGGGCCTGCTGGCAGGTGCCCTGCACTGCTGGGGGGTGGGGGTGCAGGGGGACATGAGTGAGGGCCTGCTGGCAGGTGCCCTGAACTGCTGGGGGGTGGGGTGCAGGGGGACATGAGTGTGACATGAGTGGGGGCCTGCTGGCAGGTGCCCTGCACTGCTGGGGGTGGGGGTGCAAGGGGACATGAGTGGGGGCCTGCTGGCAGTTGCCCTGCACTGCTGAGGGTGGGGGTGCAGGGGGACATGAGTGGGACATGAGTGGGGGCCTGCTGGCAGGTGCCCTGCACTGCTGGGGGTGCAGGGAGACAAGAGTGGGACATGAGTGGGGGCCTGCTGGCAGGTGCCCTGCACTGCTGGGGTGTGGGGGTGCAAGGGGACATGAGTGGGGCATGAGTGGGGGCCTGCTGGCAGGTGCCCTGCACTGCTGGGGGTGGGGGTGCAGGGGGACATTAGTGGGGGCCTGCTGGCAGGTGCCCTGCACTGCTGGGGGGTGGGGGTGCAGGAGGACATGAGTGGGGGCCTGCTGGCAGGTGCCCTGCACTGCTGGGGGGTGGGGGTGCAAGTGGACATGAATGGGGGCCTGCTGGCAGGTGCCCTGCACTGCTGGGGGGTAGGGGTGCAGGGGGACATGAGTGGGGGCCTGCTGTCAGGTGCCCTGAACTGCTGGGGGGTCGGGTGCAGGGGGACATGAGTGTGGCATGAGTGGGGGCCTGCTGGCAGGTGCCCTGCACTGCTGGGGGGTGGGGGTGCAAGGGAACATGAGTGGGGGCCTGCTGGCAGTTGCCCTGCACTGCTGGGGGTGGGGGTGCAGGGGGACATGAGTGGGACAAGAGTGGGGGCCTGCTGGCAGGTGCCCTGCACTGCTGGGGGGTGGGGGTGCAAGGGGACTTGAGTGGGGGCCTGCTGGCAGGTGCCCTGCACTGCTGGTGGGTGGGGGTGCAGGGGGACATGAGTGGGGGCCTGCTGGCAGGTGCCATGCACTGCTGGGGGTGGGGGTGCAAGGGGACATGAATGGGGGCCTGCTGGCAGGTGCCCTGCACTGCTGGGGTGTGGGGGTGCAGGGGGACATGAGTGGGGGCCTGCTGGCAGTTGCCCTGCACTGCTGGGGGTGGGGGTGCAGGGGGACATGAGTGGGACATGAGTGGGGGCCTGCTGGCAGGTGCCCTGAACTGCTGGGGGGTGGGGTGCAGGGGGACATGAGTGGGGGCCTGCTGGCAGGTGCCATGCACTGCTGGGGGGTGGGGGTGCAAGGGGACATGAATGGGGGCTTGCTGGCAGGTGCCCTGCACTGCTGGGGGGTGGGGGTGCAGGGGGACATGAGTGGAGGCCTGCTGGCAGGTGCCCTGAACTGCTGGGGGGTGGGGGTGCAGGGGGACATGAGTGGGGGCCTGCTGGCAGTTGCCCTGCACTGCTGGGGGTGGGGGTGCAGGGGGACATGAGTGGGACATGAGTGGGGGCCTGCTGGCAGGTGCCCTGCACTGCTGGGGGTGCAGGGGGACAAGAGTGGGACATGAGTGGGGGCCTGCTGGCTGGTGCCCTGCACTGCTGGGGGGTGGGGGTGCAAGGGGACATGAGTGGGGGCCTGCTGGCAGGTGCCCTGCACTGCTGGTGGGTGGGGGTGCAGGGGGACATGAGTGGGGGCCTGCTGGCAGGTGCCCTGCACTGCTGGGGGGTGGGGGTGCAGGGGGACATGAGTGGGACATGAGTGGGGGCCTGCTGGCAGGTGCCCTGCACTGCTGGGGGGTAGGGGTCCAGGGGGACATGAGTGGGACATGAGTGGGGGCCTGCTGGCAGGTGCCCTGCACTGCAGGGGGGTGGGGTGCAAGGGGACATGAATGGGGGCCTGTTGGCAGGTGCCCTGCACTGCTGGGGGGTGGGGGTGCAGGGGGACATGAGTGGGGGCCTGCTGGCAGGTGCCCTGCACTGCTAGGGGGTGGGGGTGCAAGAGGACATGAGTGGGGGTCTGCTGGCAGGTGCCCTACACTGCTGGGGGGTGGGGGCGCAGAGGGACATGAGTGGGACATGAGTGGGGGCCTGCTGGCAGGTGCCCTGCACTGCTGAGGGGTGGGGGTGCAGGGGGACATGAGTGGGACATGAGTGGGGGCCTGCTGGCTGGTGCCCTGCACTGCTGGGGGTACAGGGGGACATGAGTGGGACATGACTGGGGGCCTGCTGGCTGGTGCCCTGCACTGCTGGGGAGGTGGGGGTGCAAGGGGACATGAGTGGGGGCCTGCTGGCAGGTGACCTGCACTGCTGGGGGGGGTGCAGGGGGACATGAGTGGGGGCCTGCTGGCAGGTGCCCTGCACTGCTGGGGGGTGGGGGTGCAGGGGGACATGAATGGGGGCCTGCAGGCACAAGCCCTGCACTGCTGGGTGGTGGGGGTGCAAGGGGACATGAATGGGGGCCTGCTGGCAGGTGCCCTGCACTGCTGGGGGTTGGGGTGCAGGGGGACATGAATGGGACATGAGTGGGGGCCTGCTGGCAGGTGCCCTGCACTGCTGGTGGATGGGGGTGCAAGAGGACATGAGTGGGGGCCTGCTGGCAGGTGCCCTGCACTGCTGGGGGGTGGGGGTGAAGGGGGACATGAGTGGGACATGAGTGGGGGCCTGCTGGCAGGTGCCCTGCCCTGCTGGGGGGTGGGGGTGCAGGGGGACATGAGTGGGACATGAGTGGGGGCCTGATGGCTGGTGCCCTGCACTACTGGGGGGTGGGGGTTCAAGGGCACATGAGTGGGGGCCTGCTGGCAGGTGCCCTGCACTGCTGGGGGTAGGGGTGCAGGGGGACATGAGTGGGGGCCTGCTTGCAGGTGCCCTGCACTGCTGGGGGCTGGGGTGCAGGGGGACATAAGTGGGACATATGTGGGGGCCTGCTGGCAGGTGCCCTGCACTGCTGGGGGGTGGGGGTGCAGGGGGACATGGTGGGACATGAGTGGGGGCCTGCTGGCTGGTGCCCTGCACTGCTGGGGGGTGGGGGTGCAAGGGGATATGAGTGGGGGCCTGCTGGCAGGTGCCCTGCACTGCTGGGGGGTGGGGTGCAAGAGGACATGCGTGGGACATGAGTGGGGGCATGCTGGCAGGTGCCCTGCACTGCTAGGGGGTGGGGGTGCAAGAGGACATGAGTGGGGGTCTGCTGGCAGGTGCCCTACACTGCTGGGGGGGTGGGGGCGCAGAGGGACATGAGTGGGACATGAGTGGGGGCCTGCTGGCAGGTGCCCTGCACTGCTGAGGGGTGGGGGTGCAGGGGGACATGAGTGGGACATGAGTGGGGGCCTGCTGGCTGGTGCCCTGCACTGCTGGGGGGTGGGGGTTCAAGAGGACATGAGTGAGGGCCTGCTGGCAGGTGCCCTGCACTGCTGGGGGTACAGGGGGACATGAGTGGGACATGAGTGGGGGCCTGCTGGCTGGTGCCCTGCACTGCTGGGGGGTGGGGGTGCAAGGGGACATGAGTGGGGGCCTGCTGGCAGGTGCCCTGCACTGCTGGGGGGGGTGCAGGGGGACATGAGTGGGGGCCTGCTGGCAGGTGCCCTGCACTGCTGGGGGGTGGGGGTGCAGGGGGACATGAATGGGGGCCTGCAGGCAGGAGCCCTGCACTGCTGGGTGGTGGGGGTGCAAGGGGACATGAATGGGGGCCTGCTGGCAGGTGCCCTGCACTGCTGGGGGTTGGGGTGCAGGGGGACATGAGTGGGACATGAGTGGGGCCCTGCTGGCAGGTGCCCTGCACTGCTGGTGGGTGGGGGTGCAAGAGGACATGAGTGGGGGCCTGCTGGCAGGTGCCCTGCACTGCTGGGGGGTGGGGGTGAAGGGGGACATGAGTGGGACATGTGTGGGGGCCTGCTGGCAGGTGCCCTGCCCTGCTGGGGGGTGGGGGTGCAGGGGGACATGAGTGGGACATGAGTGGGGGCCTGATGGCTGGTGCCCTGCACTACTGGGGGGTGGGGGTTCAAGGGCACATGAGTGGGGGCCTGCTGGCAGGTGCCCTGCACTGCTGGGGGTAGGGGTGCAGGGGGACATGAGTGGGGGCCTGCTGGCAGGTGCCCTGCACTGCTGGGGGCTGGGGTGCAGGGGGACATGAGTGGGACATATGTGGGGGCCTGCTGGCAGGTGCCCTGCACTGCTGGGGGGTGGGGGTGCAGGGGGACATGGTGGGACATGAGTGGGGGCCTGCTGGCTGGTGCCCTGCACTGCTGGGGGGTGGTGGTGCAAGGGGATATGAGTGGGGGCCTGCTGGCAGGTGCCCTGCACTGCTGGGGGGTGGGGGTGCAGGGGGACATGAGTGGGGCCTGCTGGCAGGTGCCCTGCACTGCTGGGTAGTTGGGGGTGCAAGGGGACATGAGTGGGGGCCTGCTGGCAGGTGTCCTGCACTGCTGGGGGGTGGGGGTGCAGGGGGACATGAGTGGGGTCCTGCTGGCAGGTGCCCTGCACTGCTGGGGGGTGGGGGTGCAGGGGGACATGAGTGGGACATGAGTGGGGGCCTGCTGGCAGGTGCCCTGCACTGCTGGGGGGTGTGGGTGCAGGGGGACATGAGTGGGGGCCTGCTGGCAGGTGTCCTGCACTGCTGGGGGGTGGGGGTCCAGGGGGACATGAGTTGGTGATCAGTAGTGCAAGCTGACATGTGGCCTGGCTGGGGGGCATGCCCTTGGTGGATGGGCTGCCTGCGGGACATGACCATGGGTGCAGGGTAGTCCCCTGTGGTGTGGGCTGCCTGCAGGGGCCGTGGAGGGTGTAGAGGGAACACCTGGGAGGACCCACACTGCCAATTCACGTGTAGGACTCCCCGCGCACCCTGAAATACACATACCCTGCTGAAATCGTGTGTGAGACTTCGCGTGAACCCCAGTAATACACATACCCCACTCGCACAGGCCCTTTCGCGTGTGAAACTTGACATGAGTGGGACATGAGTGGGGGCCTGCTGGCTGGTGCCCTGCACTGCTGGGGGTACAGGGGGACATGAGTGGGACATGAGTGGGGGCCTGCTGGCTGGTGCCCTGCACTGCTGGGGGTGGGGGTGCAAGGGGACATGAGTGGGGGCCTGCTGGAAGGTGCCCTGCACTGCTGGGGGGTGAGGGTGCAGGGGGACATGAGTGGGGGCCTGCTGGCAGGTGCCCTGCACTGCTGGGGGGTGGGGGTGCAGGGGGACATGGTGGGACATGAGTGGGGGCCTGCTGGCTGGTGCCCTGCACTGCTGGGGGGTGGGGGTGCAAGGGGATATGAGTGGGGGCCTGCTGGCAGGTGCCCTGCACTGCTGGGGGGTGGGGGTGCAGGGGGACATGAGTGGGGCCTGCTGGCAGGTGCCCTGCACTGCTGGGTAGTTGGGGGTGCAAGGGGACATGAGTGGGGGCCTGCTGGCAGGTGTCCTGCACTGCTGGGGGGTGGGGGTGCAGGGGGACATGAGTGGGGTCCTGCTGGCAGGTGCCCTGCACTGCTGGGGGGTGGGGGTGCAGGGGGACATGAGTGGGACATGAGTGGGGGCCTGCTGGCAGGTGCCCTGCACTGCTAGGGGGTGTGGGTGCAGGGGGACATGAGTGGGGGCCTGCTGGCAGGTGTCCTGCACTGCTGGGGGGTGGGGGTCCAGGGGGACATGAGTTGGTGATCAGTAGTGCAAGCTGACATGTGGCCTGGCTGGGGGGCATGCCCTTGGTGGATGGGCTGCCTGCGGGACATGACCATGGGTGCAGGGTAGTCCCCTGTGGTGTGGGCTGCCTGCAGGGGCCGTGGAGGGTGTAGAGGGAACACCTGGGAGGACCCACACTGCCAATTCACGTGTAGGACTCCCTGCGCACCCTGAAATACACATACCCTGCTGAAATCGTGTGTGAGACTTCGCGTGAACCCCAGTAATACACATACCCCACTCGCACAGGCCCTTTCGCGTGTGAAACTTGACATGAGTGGGACATGAGTGGGGGCCTGCTGGCTGGTGCCCTGCACTGCTGGAGGTACAGGGGGACATGAGTGGGACATGAGTGGGGGCCTGCTGGCTGGTGCCCTGCACTGCTGGGGGTGGGGGTGCAAGGGGACATGAGTGGGGGCCTGCTGGAAGGTGCCCTGCACTGCTGGGGGGTGAGGGTGCAGGGGGACATGAGTGGGGGCCTGCTGGCAGGTGCCCTGCACTGCTGGGGGGTGGGGGTGCAGGGGGACATGAGTGGGACATGAGTGGGGGCCAGCTGGCAGGTGCCCTGCACTGCTGGGTGGTGGGGGTGCAAGGGGACATGAATGGGGGCCTGCTGGCAGGAGTCCTGCACTGCTGGGTGGTGGGGGTGCAAGGGGACATGAATGGGGGCCTGCTGGCAGGTGCCCTGCACTGCTGGGGGTGGGGTGCAGGGGGACATGAGTGGGGGCCTGCTGGCAGGTGCCCTGCACTGCTGGGGGGTGGGGGTGCAGGGGGACATGAGTGGGACATGAGTGGGGGCCTGCTGGCAGGTGCCCTGCACTGCTGGGGGGTGGGGGTGCAGGGGGAAATGAGTGGGACATGAGTGGGGGCCTGCTGGCTGGTGCCCTGCACTACTGGAGGGTGGGGGTTCAAGGGCACATGAGTGGGGGCCTGCTGGCAGGTGCCATGCACTGCTGGGGGTAGGGGTGCAGGGGGACATGAGTGGGGGCCTGCTGGCAGGTACCCTGCACTGCTGGGGGTAGGGGTGCAGGGGGGCATGAGTGGGACATATGTGGGGGCCTGCTGGCAGGTGCCCTGCACTGCTGGGGGGTGGGGGTGCAGGGGGACATCGTGGGACATGTGTGGGGGCCTGCTGGCAGGTGCCCTGCACTGCTGGGGGGTGGGGGTGCAAGGGGACATGAATGGGGGCCTGCTGGCAGGTGCCCTGCACTGCTGGGGGGTGGGGTGCAGGGGGAAATGAGTGGGGGCCTGCTGGCAGGTGCCCTGCACTGCTGGGGGTGGGGGTGCAAGGGTATATGAGTGGGGGCCTGCTGGCAGGTGCCCTGCACTGCTGGGGGGTGGGGGTGCAGGGGGACATGAGTGGGGGCCTGCTGGCAGGTGCCCTGCACTGCTGGGTAGTGGGGGTGCAAGGGGACATGAGTGGGGGCCTGCTGGCAGGTGCCCTGCACTGCTGGGGGGTGGGGGTGCAGGGGGACATGAGTGGGGGCCTGCTGGCAGGAGCCCTGCACTGCTGGGGGGTGGGGGTGCAGGGGGACATGAGTGGGGGCCTGCTGGCAGGTGCCCTGCGCTGCTGGGGGGTGGGGGTGCAGGGGGACATGAGTGGGACATGAGTGGGGGCCTGCTGGCAGGTGCCCTGCACTGCTGGGGGGTGTGGGTGCAGGGGGACATGAGTGGGGGCCTGCTGGCAGGCGTCCTGCACTGCTGGGGGGTGGGGGTCCAGGGGGACATGAGTTGGTGATCAGTAGTGCAAGCTGACATGTGGCCTGGCTGGGGGGCATGCCCTTGGTGGATGGGCTGCCTGCGGGACATGACCAGGGGTGCAGGGTAGTCCCCTGTGGTGTGGGCTGCCTGCAGGGGCCGTGGAGGGTGTAGAGGGAACACCTGGGAGGACCCACACTGCCAATTCACGTGTAGGACTCCCCGCGCACCCCGAAATACACATATCCTGCTGAAATCGTGTGTGAGACTTCGCGTGAACCCCAGTAATACATGTACCCCACTCGCACAGGCCCTTTCGCGTGTGAAACTTCCCGCGCACCCCCGAAATACACGTACCCTGCTGAAATCGCGTGGAAAACTTCCCACGAACCCTAGTAATACACGTACCCCGCTCGCACAGGGCCTATCGCGTGTGAAACTTCCTGCAAACCCCAGTAATACACGTACCCCACTCGCACAAAGCCTATCACGTGTGAAACTTCCCTCGCACCCCCGAAATACATGTACCCTGCTGAAATCGCGTGTGAAACTTCCCGCGAACCCCAGTAATACACGTACCCCGCTCGCACATGGCCTATCGCGTGTGAAACTTCCTGCGAACCCCAGTAATACACGTACACCACTCGCACAGGCCCTTTCGCGTGTGAAACTTCCCGTACACTACCGAAATACACGTACCCTGCTGAAATTGCGTGTGAGACTTTCCGTGAACCCCAGTAATACATGTACCCCGCTCGCACAGGGCCTATCGCGTGTGAAACTTCCTGGGAACCCCAGTAATACACGTACCCCACTCACACAGGCCCTTTCGCACGTGAAACTTCCTGCGCACCCCCGAAATACACGTACCCTGCTGAAATCGCATGTGAAACTTCCCGCAAACCCCAGTAATACAGGTACCCCGCTCGCACAGGGCCTATCGCATGTGAAACGTCCCGCGAACCCCAGTAATACACGTACCCCACTCGCACAGGCCCTTTCGCGTGTGAAACTTCCTGCGCACCCCCGAATTACATGTACCCTGCTGAAATCACGTGTGAAACTTCCCGCGAACCCCAGTAATACACGTACCCCACTCGCACAGGGCCTATCGCGGGTGAAACTTCCTGCGAACCCCAGTGATACACGTACCCCACTCACACAGGGCCTATCACGTGTGAAACTTCCCGTGAACCCCAGTAATACAGATACCCCACTCGCACAGGGCCTATCACGTGTGAAACTTCCTGCGAACCCCAGTAATACACGTACCCCACTCACACAGGGCCTATCACGTGTGAAACTTCCCAGGAACCCCAGTAATACACGTACCCCACTCGCATAGGGCCTATCGCGTGTGAAACTTCCCGCGAACCCCAGTAATAAACGTACCCCACTCGCACCCTATCGTGTGTGAATATTCCTGCGAACTCCAGTAATACACGTTCCGCGCTTGCCGTGCTGGTACAGGGATAGCGCAGCCCTTTGCGCTGGATTGGGGATTTTGATGGCTTTACCCTGCGCGAGGGGCGTTCTTGGGGGCGTAACTGGCGCTGCTGCAGGGTCGCTGCGCCACTGTGCGCCACGGCTGGTTTTGGTAGCTAAAATCCATGAATACGCTGTGCGCGGAAATGGATTTTAGCGCACGCGGCTGGCACAGAGATTTGCACGCGCACACTGTGCGCCAGCCGCGTGTGCCACTTGTGCGCTAAATTCTATGAATTACCCCCTATACGTAGACCGTGCTGTCTTAGATTTATTCCTAATAGCAGACCACAAATGGAATGTAGTTCTCCGACATTCGGCGTAAAACCAGGAAGCATCATGGTGTGCACCAATCCGGCGAACACACACACACATTTTAGTGATAGAGGCAATTCATTTCTCATATGCCACAAGAGTAACCCCCGATTTCTCATCACGAGCCTGTGCCAGAATATTCGGTTTTGCAGTTTCTGCACCTGCCAAAATGTCTTGTAACTCATCTCTGGTCAACTTCCTCACAATTGAATGTAGAAATGATTCAACAGAGTTGACAAAAGGCATTGTGCACGAGTTTGTGTTCCATAAAACAATTTAAGGATTGTGATTGCTTTCGAGGCGCTCATAGACCACAAAGGGCATCTTCACAAGTCTGGTGGTAGGTAAGCTGTGGCAATTTCCGCTGAGCGGAAGTAGCGTTACCGCTGGGTCACTCCGGCGGTAATGCTATTAGCGCCCTGCATAAATTGTGCCAAAATAAGGGGTACTGCTGGAAAATCGGCTCTCATAGCGTTACCGCTGATAACCGCGGTGCTATTAGCACCAGAGGAAATAGCGTCCTTTTCTGTAAATGTTCACATCTTTTGCGCCATTCTTTGTTTGCTTTTGGTTGCCAGCTGCGCCCAAGTATTAAAACAAAAAACACAAGACGGCGAGGATTTCTAAATGGTCTGTTCCTTTTCTGAAGTGTCTCAGGCCTTCAATATTTAAGAGTGGGGGAGCCACCTTGCAGCCTCTCACATTTAGCAGAAATCTCGGCTGTGTAATGATGCAAGACAGGCTAAGATTTGGTGGGAGCTAGCACTTCAAATGTTAGGAGAGGGGCTAACTTCGGACGCTATGGGGGAGAGGAAAACTTACTTGGCTCAGGGCATCTGACTTCTTTACGCATTCGAATGAGACTATTCTAATGTTACAAGCCGTTAACTCTCCTTCACAGCTGAAACCACACACTAAAGGGCTGCTGTGAGAATGAGCTACCCCTTGTCACTCAGTCACTCCCCTGATAATGACGTTGAGCTTTGATTTGTTTTACTTTAAGGAATGTAGCAAGCAGACAGCATTGCAATATGCACTTAGTTATGTATGCCTGCACTTTGTATTCATCTTTGGGCCTTGTCCATCAAGTCTTAGACCACGCCCATCTTCCAAGCCACGCCCCAAAACGTGGGCCCCCCTCAATTTCTTACCCCACTCAAAGCCCTGCGTACCTGCCCGCGTCATGCCACCCCCCAGTCTCGGCCCTCACATGACTAGGTATGTAAGAGGGTGCTCTGGCCAGCATTGGCCTGTATCCCCTCCATTGGCATGCTTGTGCCACCTGCTACTTCCTCACCTGCCCCAGTATTGTGATAGGGGGTGGGAGCATTAAGCCGCATGTGTAATTCGCCAGTGGTAGAGTGCAGCGCAGGTAGGCCGTTTCTTAGTATGCAGATTTGTGGCAAGGACAATCTGAACTCCAGATCCATGTGTTTAACATCTGCAATGCCATGAACACTGCACTCTCCCGAAACGGGTGTCAAGCTCGCCTTCTTACTGTTTTCGGGATGTCATTTGGAGGTCGCCAGAGGTCGCAAGTGCGACCTCTGAGGTCTCCCTTGCGACCTCTCTGGTCTCCCATGCAACCTAAAAAAAGAAAATGTACATTTTTTTGTATTTTTTTTTTGCAATGCAAGTTCCTGGGCTGTGGCCAGCACCATGTTGCTCTTTAATTCTGGAGTGGCTAGCTTTCTTGTTCAGGCCCCTTAAAAAAGAAGAAAAAGAAGAAAATGAGGGCCACAAGTCTAACACTTTCAGCACTGAACCTAAATAAGAAAGAATAGGAATGGCAAAAAATGTGTCTTTCTGGAATGCTATACAATAATTGCTAGACTCAATGAAGGTTTATTTCAGGCACACTTCAGTCACTGATTTAGTCTGTTCTAAAATGCCTCAACTCAGCCTTTCATCCTTCTGAGGTCGATAAATGGGTACCAACACAGGTTGGGTGATAGTGGGTGTATATGTCTTCTATGTAAAGCGCTTAAGCGTAAGTGCTATATAATAACACATCATTATCATTTGGTCATGGACGTCTGCTTGCAATCACAGTAATTTGGTAATATGGGCCTATATACACTGATCTTAACAATACAAATGGCGATCCATTCAGGTATGAAATGTACATCACAGTGATATAGTGATATCGTAACCATATTTTTCCTAGTGTAAAATGCTATGTGATGCCACTTCCTGTTTTGTGAACGGGCGAAAGGTTGTGTTCCATCGCTTCCTGCGATATCACTTTGGGGTGGGGTCAAATGACATCACTTCATGTGATGTCATCAGGGGGTCAAGGGTTGTGTGATGTCACTTCCGTTACCCCTGGCATTTTGGTGAAATAACGTCCCTGCGCCTGGGCACCATATCACACTCCTTTCAAGCACGCTGTTGCCTGCTGTGCACACATACGGTTTCTCACACCTTGCAACGCTGGCAGACCTTTCCTCGATAGCTAGATGCAGGACATGAGTGCTCACAATCCCCCGCCATGCCAGCACACACATAGTTTAAGGTGTGGGTTGCATGAGGTAGCAAAGGCCGCTTCCTGCATTGTTTGGCTACTATCTGTGATCACGCCCACATTTTTCACACATCTGCACCAGATGCCCTGTAGTAATCATGCCTGACCTTTGCATTGAATGAAAAACACTAAATAGGTTATTATCGCAAAGGTTAACTTAATTAAGTAACCAAAATATGTTTTTTCGACAAATACGAATAAGAGTTAACCTTGTATCTCCGCCTGTTTCTCGCACCATTAAACTGCACTAAGGCCTTGATACCCATGGGTCTGGCCGTTGTCAATAATGTGAGAATAAATAATGACATCTTTACATCCGCCAAAAATAGACTTACGGCTATAAAGGTTTCTCTCTCTCTCTCTCTTTGGGGAAGAAAAAGGTACAATGCGCAGGTTGCCCTCCAAGCTTGCAGGACAGCCCATGGCTCACTGTTAGGGTGAATTTTCATTTTAGTGTCTAATTCCTCCCTCCTTAGAGACCCCCGCTCTTTTTGCTGGACTTTAGGACTTTTAATTTCTAACCTGGAGAGAGTGAGACCCTTTTCCCCACTATCTAATGTATTTTTCTTTGATTTGTACTCTATGTTTCTTTTGGTTTTTGGAGTCTGACAAACTCCATAGGCATCGTTTTGCATTGTGTCACAAAGCACCTTCAGTGCAGTGGCACAGGGAAGTCTTTTACATTTCCCAAAGGTTTAAATACCTTTTCTGGATAAAGTACTGTTTCCAAGAGCAGTGAAATGAAATTTACTTTACTTACATTATGTAAATTTCTAATCCCAGATCACACTATCTTACAATAGGGTGCTGGAGGGTTACTTAGTACCCCCTTTGTCTAGTTTCTCATGTAACATTTTTATGTTACCCTTTCTAAAATGAATGGCTGGTGGCAGTGGTTTACTTTTTACTACCATTGTGTGTCTTTACCGCGGGCTACGTTCGCAGCTGCTGTCAAGGGTTTTGACCCATGTTGAATCAACAGACTGGGTAGATGTGAGGATGAGCTGTCGCCGCCCATTATTCTATCCCAGAACAAACTAAATCAATAGACTGGGTGGATGTGGGGATGAGCTATCGATGCCCACATTCACGCCAGAATCCAGGAGAACTGCGCAGTTGGCACAAGACCACTCCAAAGATACAACCTTCTTGTGGGGGGTTCCACATCACCACTCTACTGTAAGGATGCCTATCAAAATAATAGCAAAAATCTCCTGTCAAATTCAAGACAACTCAAAAATGGATGCAGTACTGACAAATTCCACAAGGCGGCGCTAGCGGTCTAAACTCTGACAGGAGAACTGGCTGTCAAAGGGACCTGAGTCAACTGGACTTCAAAGGCCTGTTGGTTAATTGAAAATCTTAGCCACCTGCTGTTCCCAGAGGCCAAGAGGCTGAGAACTCTTAACACCCCAGAGACTCACAACAGGAGGCAGGATATCACATGGCTCTTCTGAGTGAGAGGGAGGGGGTTTCCCCTTCAGCCTGGAGGAGAGAGACAATAGCCCCTTTCAGTTGAATGGGGTATGTTAATTTTGAGTGTTTCCTGTCAACAGCCCTCTGCCAGCAAGGAGAGACATGTGATCACTGACCCACACAGACTTCTGGAGGCGGACCCAAACACTTTGGGGAGTCGAATTGCAACAAATATATATTTTATAGAAACAGTGATAACTTATTGTAACCAAATGACAGGAATGTACAACTTTGAGAGTCTTAGTATGGAAAATGCCCTCACGATTTGAGTCCAAACTCCAATTTGTATCATGTTCTGGGGCAAAACCCCGCTAATTATGAATATTGTAGACACTGTATTTAAGCTAGAGACATGAAAAGTTACTGGGATATATGTGGAAGGGAAATGTACCTTTGTATAATTTTTGGAGGAAAATCCCATATTGCAAAACCCACTAAAATCGAAAATAAGTTGCCATTTTTGAATGCAAGCTCCTAGAGACGCCAGGGTCGGAACAGAGACTACCGGAAGCAATGTGTAATATGTACATGTAATGTCAGCCACTTGTGTACCTGGGAAATATGTATTTGGATCAGAAATAGATTTGTGTGCACATTGACCAGGGGAGTGTCATTTCTGCAGGTCATAAAAATGACATCACTCTGACACACTCTCCCTTCCCAAATCAGGGACCAAAGAATCTATTGACCTATCAAATCAAGAGAGGGGCAGGCTTAGTGATGCCAGCCTCTCCATTCACTTTTTAAAACACATAAAAAGAGACTGCTGGGACAGGGAGAGACATTCAATTCCATTTGCTGCGGAGCGTGCTGACCGACGACTTCACATCCAGAGATCCAATACTTAGACTTCCAAGCTAAACAGAGACTACATAACTTTGAACCAAGAAGGCCCACTGCAAGCAAGAGTATTTGTCAGCAGGCCTCAAAATCTCCTTATACTTTTACCGCAATCGCGATGTACGCACTCGCAAAATTTACCGCGATTTGCGATTTGGCTCAATTTCTCCACTTGTCAAAATAGCAGCTCCATTCCTTCCTTTGTTAAAATCCATTTTCAACCTGGTAATAACTCATAGAGCATTGCTAAAGTGAGCCTGAACTAATACCAACAAGCATCTCTCACTCACCCTGAATCTCTAGAGGGAATTAAAATCAGTTAGCACATTTTCCCATCCATTGCCATCACATTTAAAAGCATTTTGGGCCTCAGTTTCAAACTTCTACCTGTTCCCTCTAGGCTTGCTGGGGGGGAACTGAATTCCGTATTGTATTTGATTGTATTCCTGAAGACTGTGTGTATTACTTCCATCTCCTTGCATTGCATAGAGGGGGGTGGGTGAATTGCCACCAGGGGAAAAGTGAACATATTATCTCTTGTGAAACCATATGAGTTTATTTTCTGTCCTGCATTTATTCCACCTTGCATTTCCTTGAAACCATAAAGCATTTCAGCTACCTCATCCTCTATACTACTTCTAAGTAACCAAATCAGTTTACCAGTAGAACGTTATCCATTGTTGATCACTGTCATACTTTAAGTGTGATATCCAATATTAATTTATTATAAAAGTGTGACAGATATATATTGTTATATTTCTCAAATAAACCTTTTAATTTGCAAAACAAACCTACTTCTTATCTCAGAGGGGTCAGGGGGATTCTAAGAGAGGGGTGTTATATAAGGGTTGTTATCCAGAGTAGATGAACTGGACCTAAAAATATATCAATAAGGGCTTCCCTCAGCATCCCAGGCTAGGCTGTAACGCTCACCTGATTCCCACGGAGGCGCAGGTCTGGCTTCGAGTGCTGATGCTTCTTCAATGGTGAAGTGCAGGACTCTGAAGATGGACAGGAAGGGCCCTCTACTCTGGCTTCTCCGGCTCGCAGGAATATTCCCCTGTGGGTGAAAAGGGAGTATTACCTACTGACTGAGTTATGCTCAAGCCTCCCACTCTCGTCCAACCCTCCATGATACCCTTCCACGATTCCCCGTGAAGTCTCACCTTAGGGACTGAAAGGACGAGCTCTCCATCCTGCTTCTGACGCAGGGGCACGTTGAACCCAGTTACTTCACTGGATTGAGGTTGGATGGGAGTTCAGGTAAGCTTGATTATACTGGTAAGGCGCTGTAAAAGTTCTGTTGCAAGTTCAAAAGTTCAAGCTTTAAATAATAATGTTCATTGTCTTTTTTCAGGTGATGAATGAAGATTCCTTTGGAGACTTCTTGCAACAAAGCGCTGATGTTGATGTCTTTTCCCCATAGGGGCCGGGGTTCGGAATGCCGGAGATATGGCGCCGACCCGAAGTGAAACATGCAGTTCCAGTAAAGATCTGGTAAGTCCTAGATGAACGCTCAGGTAATGTTTTTGCATTCGCTCATCTAATGTCTTTGTCTTTTTTCCCCATAGGGGCCGGGGTTCTGCTTGGAAGCAGCAAGACCCAAAATGAAATGGGAATGACCCAACAGGTAAGTCTTAGAAGGAAACTGAGCTTTTCCTATTCCCTTCCTTCTCTCACCTCTTATTCTTGTCTTTTTCTCTAGGCTCTGGGAAGTGGCTGTGTATCCGGATGATCGCTGCTGAAGATAGAGGAACCCAGGAAAGGTGGGTGAAATGCAGCGCTGCAGCGATCGTAACGAAATGCTTTTAAAAATGATGTCTTCCCTTTCAGGATCGTCAGTGATGTCTCCGTGGTGCAGATTAGCTGGTAGGTCTCTTGTCTCCCTTTGCAGGTGACCCAGGATGCTGACAGGCGTGGCTGAAGTCCAGATGCAGGAGCTGACACGGTGAGCGTCCAGCTGCGAGGAGCAGAACAACGCGAAGCGTGAGTTGCTGATCTGGTGTGGTTTAAATAGCTTTGGAAGAAGTTCCAAGTGTGTATCCTTCCTCCGATCAGGTATGTATCCTTCCCCGACCACACCCGGGTGGAAAGTAGTCCCACAGGTAAAGTAGTTCCTATTCAGGCCTCAAGAGGGCATCAGGTAAGTGCACATTAAAACACTTGAACACATGTCTAGCTTTATGAGCCTGGCGCCTAAGGCGCCAGGACAGAGGTCCAACATGAGCCTGGCGCCTAAGGCGCCAGGACTGCGTCCAAAGGGCCCCAGCTTGGGCCCGCTGGCACTCCCCTGGGGGAAATGATGCCTGCCTCTGGGGTTGCTGGGTCGGACCTGGCTCCTTGGAGGTAGGCATCATGACAGTACCCCCCCTCAAGGCCCCTCCCAAGGTTCTTCCCTCCGGGGGTTTGGGCTTGTTCGGAAATCTCCGGTGAAACCTTTGTACTAATCAAGGTGCGTGGACATGGTTACTAGGCTCCCACGATCTCTCCTGAGGTCCATATCCCTTCCAGTCAACAAGATAGAAGAGTTTCGACTTTACCACCTTGGAGTCTAAAATGTCTTTAACTTCGAATTCTAATTCCCCTTCAATTTGAACTGGATCTGGAGGCTTGGACAATCGGGTTCCTGGTTGTACTGGCTTCAAAAGTGATGCATGAAAAACTGGATGAATACGCATGTTGGACGGTAGATCCAGTTTAAAGGCCACTGGGTTGATTATAGCTTTGATGGGATAAGGTCCTATGAATCTGGGATTGAAGGTTCGCGGGCCCTTGAGGGGTAAATGTTTAGTTGCTAGCCATACCTGGTCTCCTACTAGGTAAGGAGGAGTTTTACTTCGGTGCAAATCAGCGTTTTCTTTATACTTTTTCTTGGCTTGCTGTAAATGAGTTGCAGCTTCTTTGAAGGCTCGGGTTATTGTGGAATGCAGATGATTTACTGCGGGCATTTCCAGGGTCAGAGGTGGATCTAGATCAGAGGTCCGAGGATAGTGACCATACAAAATATAAAAGGGCGTTTGTCCGGTTCCAGAATGCACTGAATTGTTGTATGCATATTCTGCGATCCAAAGGATGTCTTTCCAATTTAACTCGGATTGGTGTGACATGCACCGAAGATGTTGCTCGAGAGTCTGATTGGTTCTCTCGGTTTGTCCGTCGGTCTGGGGGGGTGGCTGGTGGATAACCGCACATCTATTTGTGCTAGTTGGCAACACTTCTTCCAAAAATGTGAGATAAATTGACTTCCACAATCCGAGACTAAAATGGAAGGGAAACCATGCATGCGAACTATATTCTCCAGGAATTCCTTGGCCAAGGTGGAAGCTGAAGGCAATCCCTTTAAAGGGATAAAGTGGGCCATTTTGGAGAATAGGTCCACAATTACAAGGATTGTGTTGTAACCAGCACAAGGAGGCAGATCTGTTATAAAGTCCGTTGACAGGGTGTGCCATGGTGCCGGTGGAATATCCAAGGGTTGAAGTAGGCCGGCTGGCCTTTTCTTTTGAGCCTTGTTTTGGGCGCAAATTCCACAAGACAGTACAAAATACTTTATGTCTTTTCTCCAAGAAGGCCACCAGAAGTGGCGTTTGATTTTTTCCTCCGTTTTAGCGATACCAGGGTGTCCTTCCATTAAAGATTCATGATGATGGGCAATAACAAGTTCTTGCAATTCTTTACTTGGCAGAAACAACCGCTCCTGGAAGTAGGGTAAGTCACCCTTAACGGTGTAATGAGGACCCTTTTGACTCCATTCCAGTAAGGTTGAAGAGTCTAGAAGTTGTTTTACTTGCGTTTGGATATCCTCAATAGATTGCAATGAAGTTAAACCTAAGATTCTTTGCTCAGGTATGATGGGCACAGGTTCTAAGCTCGAATTAGGTTCTTCCATGCCAATCCGGGATAAGGCGTCTGCTTTTCCATTCTTGCAGCCAGGGCGATAGGTAATTACAAAATCAAATTCCGCAAACTATAGAGCCCATCGGAGTTGTCGTGAAGATTGAGCTTTGGCCGTCTTTAAATACTGTAAGTTTCTGTGGTCTGTAATTACGGTGATGATGTGTCTTGCCCCGAGAAGGTAGTGACGCCAAGCCTTGAAAGCAGATTTGATGGCCAGTAACTCTTTATCGATAATTGCGTAGTTGATTTCAGGAGGAGAACATTTTCTGGACCAAAAGGCCGCTGGGTGTAGTTGGTTAGTTTTTGGGTCTCTTTGCGACAGGACAGCTCCCATGGACGAACTGGAAGCATCGGTTTCCACTATGTACGGGAGATCTGGGTGTGGGTGCTTCAATACAGGTGCAGAGGTGAATTTGGTTTTCAGGTCCTGGAAGGCTTGTTCGGCCTCAAGAGTCCATTCGAAGCGTTTGTTTTTCTTTAGAGAGTGGTGATGGGTTGGACTGTTCGGGAAAATTCCGGGATGAATCTTCGATAGAAATTGGCAAAGCCAAGCATGCTCTGAACTCCCTTCACCGAACTTGGAGATGGCCATTTGACGATGGCGTCCACCTTTCGCGAGTCCATTCGGACTCCTTGAGGTGTCAGGATGAATCCGAGAAACTCATCTTCTGTGGTATGAAAAACGCATTTTTCGAGTTTTGCAAATAGTCTATGCTGGCGCAGTTTCTCAAGAACTGCCCTAACATGTTTTCTGTGATCAGATTCTGAAGAAGAGTACAGCAGGATGTGGTCAATGTAAACAATGACGCAGACATCGATAAGTTCCCGAAGAACATCATTCATAAAGTACTGAAAGGCGGCAGGTGCATTGCCCAAACCGAAGGGCATCACCTGATATTCGAAGAGCCCAAATTTGGTGCGGAATGCAGTCTTCCATTCGTCGCCTTCTTTTATGCGCACCAGGTGATAAGCTCCTCTGAGATCTAACTTGGTGTACACACAAGCGTCTTTCACCTGGTCGATAAGCTCAGGGATCAAGGGCAGAGGATAACGATTCTTAATCGTTATTTGATTTAGGGCGCGATAGTCTATACACGTTCTTAGGTCGCCTTCTTTTTTTGGCACGAAGAAGAGAGCTGAAGAGACAGGAGACTTGGACGGGCGAATAAAACCATTGGCTAGGTACTGATCTAAATACTGACGCAAATGCAGGTTCTCAGGTTCCGTAAGAGCATAAATCCTACTACAAGGTAGTTGAGCATTGGGTACCAGATCGATCTGGCAATCATAGGACCGATGGGGAGGTAACGTGTTAGCCTGTTCTTTCTGAAAAACGTCTTGGAATTCTTGGTATTCTGACGGTAGCTGTACAGGGGTGGAAGTTGCTGTGGCTAGACCCATAGCTGGATTTCTTGGATAACAAGTTGGTTCACAATCAGGAAAACTTATCTTCTTTGCTCGCCAGTCAATTCTGGGATTATGTGTTTCTAACCAAGGAATTCCAAGAATTACTTGAAATTGTGGGGCCTTGATCACATCAAACACGATTGCTTCCCGATGTCCATCCTGACCCACCAGTGTCACTTCAACAGTGGAATGCGTTACAGGCCCTGAGGCTATTTCGGTTCCATCTACTGTAGTAATGACATTTTGGGTTACTTTCGGGCAGAGAGGAAGCTTAATCCTGGAAGCCAATTCACGGTCTATGTAATTTCCAATAGCTCCACTGTCGATGTATGCTTTTATAGCATGCAACTGCTGAGGCTGCTTTGGGTCCACAAGTACCATTGGCAAGACGAAATGCGAGGTCAAATAGTTCGTTTTCAAGCTCGGCAAGCGGACCCCTACGCTTGCCGGGCTAGGTCGTTTCCCGAATCAGGTGTCACTAATTTGTTATCAGTAGCTCCAACCACCTTCCTAAGTGGTTTAACTGGACAATTTCGAAGAAAGTGACCGGAAGTCCCGCAATACAGACAAAGTTGCTTTTGCCGCCTTCTCTCTCGTTCTTTCTGCGTTAATGGTCCTTTAACACCAACAATTTGCACAGGTTCAGATACGTTGCTACTCTTGGAGGTAGCGTGGGTTTTGATCGGTGCTCGGTTTTCATACTTGAACCGATCTGCTTTTCTATTTTGAAGTCTGTGATCAAGTTGAACCACCAAGTCAATGTAGTCTGCGCAGACCTGGGGTGGGTTTACTATCTGAGCTAGAACATCCTTAAGCTCTCCGCGCAGGCCTCGATGAAACAATGTGATCCTTTTGCTTTCTGGCCATCCAGTTTCCACAACCAGTCTGTTAAAGGTGGCTATGTAGGACAGAAGATCCTGATTACCTTGTCGTAAGGATAGCAGTTCGTTATCAAGGGCCTGTCCTTGAGAGTGTCGAGCGAACAATCTTTCCATGCTGGGCTGGAAGCCCTGAAAATTCTGGAGAATGGGATCATCCTGATTTACCAATGGAATAGACCAATCGGCAGCACTGCCACTGAGGTAAGATAGTATAAAGGCTACCTTGGTCTGGTCGTTAGGGAAGGCTCCGGGTCTGCATAGAAAGTGTAAACGACATTGGTTCATAAAGACGGCATATTTCTTGGGATCCCCCGCAAAACGTTCAGGCGGGGCCAAAGGCATGTGTCCAGGTAGATTAATTTGTACCGCGTTACTCAAACCCATTGATGTGGAAATGTCTCCGGAATTAGGTAAAGGAGTGTGCCCTGCCTGGGCCTGTAATAACCTTTTGGCTAGGTCATCAGTTCTTTCCTTAGATAAGATCAGTTCTCTTTTAGAGCGTTAGTCTCCTGGCGGGCTGAGTGCACCTCTGCCCGTAATTCCCCCAAAAGCTGGGCCAGCTGGTCAGTCTCCATAGCGCCCGGGTGGGAAATTGTGGGTAGGCTTCGCGTTCTGTAACGCTCACCTGATTCCCACAGAGGCGCAGGTCTGGCTTCGAGTGCTGATGCTTCTTCAATTGTGAAGTGCAGGACTCTGAAGATGGACAGGAAGGGCCCTCTACTCTGGCTTCTCCGGCTCGCAGGAATATTCCCCTGTGGGTGAAAAGGGAGTATTACCTACTGACTGAGTTATGCTCAAGCCTCCCACTCTCTTCCAACCCTCCACGATACCCTTCCACGATTCCCCGTGAAGTCTCACCATAGGGTCTGAAAGGACGAGCTCTCCATCCTGCTTCTGACGCAGGGGCGCTTTGAACCCAGTTACTTCACTGGATTGAGGTTGGATGGGAGTTCAGGTAAGCTTGATTATACTGGTAAGGCGCTGTAAAAGTTCTGTTGCAAGTTCAAAAGTTCAAGCTTTAAATAATAATGTTCACTGTCTTTTTTCAGGTGATGAATGAAGATTCCTTTGGAGACTTCTTACAACAAAGCGCTGATGTTGATGTCTTTTCCCCATAGGGGCCGGGGTTCGGAATGCCGGAGATATGGCGCCGACCCGAAGTGAAACGTGCAGTTCCAGTAAAGATCTGGTAAGTCCTAGATGAACGCTCAGGTAATGTTTTTGCATTCGCTCATCTAATGTCTTTGTCTTTTTTCCCCATAGGGGCCGGGGTTCTGCTTGGAAGCAGCAAGACCCAAAATGAAATGGGAATGACCCAACAGGTAAGTCTTAGAAGGAAACTGAGCTTTTCCTATTCCCTTCCTTCTCTCACCTCTTATTCTTGTCTTTTTCTCTAGGCTCTGGGAAGTGGCTGTGTATCCGGATGATCGCTGCTGAAGATGGAGGAACCTAGGAAAGGTGGGTGAAATGCAGCGCTGCAGCGATCGTAACGAAATGCTTTTAAAAATGATGTCTTCCCTTTCAGGATCGTCGGTGATGTCTCTGTGGTGCAGTTAGCTGGTAGGTCTCTTGTCTCCCTTTGCAGGTGACCCAGGATGCTGACAGGCGTGGCTGAAGTCCAGATGCAGGAGCTGACACGGTGAGCGTCCAGCTGCGAGGAGCAGAACAACGCGAAGCGTGAGTTGCTGATCGGGTGTGGTTTAAATAGCTTTGGAAGAAGTTCCAAGTGTGTATCCTTCCTCCGATCAGGTATGTATCCTTCCCCGACCACACCCGGGTGGAAAGTAGTCCCACAGGTAAAGTAGTTCCTATTCAGGCCTCAAGAGGGCCTGGATGTGGCAGCATGGTCTGCATCAGGTAAGTGCACATTAAAACACTTGAACACATGTCTAGCTTTATGAGCCTGGCGGCTAAGGCGCCAGGACAGAGGGCCAACATGAGCCTGGCGCCTAAGGCGCCAGGACTGCGTCCAAAGGGCCCCAGCTTGGGCCCGCTGGCACTCCCCTGGGGGAAATGATGCCTGCCTCTGGGGTTGCTGGGTCGGACCTGGCTCCTTGGAGGTAGGCATCATGACATAGGCATTAACTTAGCTGTAGTGTTGAAGTGAAGCCGCTTAACAAAGTGGGGGCTCGTAGCCAGAGATTCTGGGTTAGATCTATCACTTGTGCAGTTTAATACAGTGTGCTAACTGACAGGCAATCGCGAAACAGGTCACTGAAACAGGGTCAGATACATGGAGAGATCAGGGTCCCCTACATGTGGCCCTGAGTGAACTATATATGGCCTCTAAAGCCAAAGATGAACATAATAAAATTGCCAGGATAGCGGCATATTTGTACCTATATATGGGAGCCATGCAGAACAAATGTGCTGAAGGCCAAGATCTGGCAAATAGGCAACAGATGGCGTTAGAGAAGGCCCAATCTCATCTGAACTCTTCTGAGCAGAGGCTGCTCAGGAGCCAGGAGTCAGAAAAGGACAGCAGACAGTACATCACTAAAATAAAGGAGGACATGTGCTGAGCAGGTAGTCACCCTGCAAAGCCACCTAGATAGGGAGAAGGCAGAGAGCAATAAACTGATTTTGAAAGACCTGGATACCCAGGCAGAGTTTGACCAGGAGCGCCAGAAAGCTGGTGCCTTTCAAAGGCAAAGGGACGACCTGGCGTCACAGATGCATGCTCTTAGTCAGGAAAGGGATACCTTAAGCCAGGAAGTCTGCCCCTTAAAAAGGAAAATGGAAGAAAATCACCTGGCCCTCCAGGGACTGGGCGACCTCCAAAAAGAACACCAGAACTTGTTAGAGCACACCAGGAGGGTGGAGGATGCTCTGGCAAGAAAGGAGCAGGCCAATAGGGACACAGCTCAGGAGGTAACCCTCCTGCAGCAAAGACTGGCCCAGTACTCCAGGACCAATCAGGAGGCACAGAAAGAGAATTAGGCTCTCTGCCAGCACAATGATATGCTCCGGCAACAGGTAGCGATGCAGGAGAGACTGATAGAGTCTAGTAAGGCCTTAACTGAGGAACTGAAAGCGCAGGCTCTTGCATTGCAACAGGAAGCAGGGGCGGATAGAGATGAGGTTCGCTGGGAAAGAGAAACTCCTGAGCATAACCTCAGGAGCCCTAGTACCAGAGGCCTTCATCTCTCCCAGTCCCAGGACTCTGCCACCCCCATGTCCCCTCCCGCACATGAGCCCAGGACCACGAGGATGGCAGATTACTATCCAACTAGAAGTATGGGGCTCATAGGTCAGTACCTCCCAGGAATGGATGGGCGGGCATCCGGGTATGGGCACCCAAGCACAGCGCAATTTAGTGGGGAACCCCAGGAGAGTAGGCCCATTAAGGGCATCCTGAAAACCTCTGCCCAGTTAGGTCAGTGGGGGGGTACCCATCAAATCCTGGCAGTAAGGAGGGATCTGAAGACTCCTCTGAGCATTACAGGACACAGGAGACCAGGTCCCCACATTCTGCCAGCCATTCCCAGGCTCGCAGAATCCGGGAAAACCTGTCAGAGGATGAATGGACCAGGGTGACCCGAACCAAAAAGGCCAATAAGGCAAAAAGGGCCTTGCTTAAGGACCCATTGAAACAAATAAAGGCAATAAGGAGTGTCATCACGCCTTATCACAAGAACGCCAAGTATTCTGTTTGGGAACACTTGGAGCTTTACGAGCAAATGATGGAGACTTTCCATTTGAAGGACAGCAGTAGCTGCATCCAGTACATCAAATGGACATTCTCCCCAGAATACTCCAGTTTATTTGCAGGGCTGGAGGACCAAAACCATTCAAGATGGTCCGCATATAGGGCGGCCATCTTGAAACATTTTTCTGTGCACAGAAATCCTCAAGATGCTCGCAAGGCAGCCTACAATTTGCAATGTGGGGAGGATCAGGCCCCACAAGAGTTTGTGCAAGAATTAAAGCGTGCTTTTGCGCAGACCACCAGAAGGGTGCGCACGGATAGCAGAGAATTTATCAATACGTTTTTCCATGCCTTACCCAAATACATAATGACCCAGCTCTTGAGAGATTTTCATGAGAAAAGATCTTTAGACTGGGTCATTGAACAGGCTACCCGGATCTATGAGGTGCAGAAGCCCATAGAAAATAAAAGTAATGCGCAGAAAAACCCCAAAACCAACAGCACTCCTGCGGCTGCTAAGGTGGCAGAGGTAAAGGTTGCCCCCGTTTTAGATTTGGAGATGGGGGGGCCTAAAAACCTGCCTGCACCAAATAATTCACAGCCCAGAAGGCCCTCGGGCCAGTCACAGACAGGGAGTCGAGGAGCTAGTCCCACAAATGGGGTGCCTCGCTCCCCTGATTATGTAAGTCCCCGCTACAAGGGAAATCGACCCATCCTGGGTTATGTGTGGACTCCTCCAGCCCAAAGGGGGGATCCAGCCAAGCACCTGACCCAGGAACTTCCCTCCTAACGTCTCCCAGGAGGGCAGAAATTCACCAAATCCTGGGCAGAACTTTTTACCCAGGTATTCACCCAATTTCCAGCCCCAAAATCATCCATCCTTCTTTCCCCAATTCCCTGAGTCCAGACAACCTAATCCAGGACAGGGGAGGCCAAGGGTGGAGGGGTACCCAAATCTTCCCAATCCAGGGTATTACCAGAGAAGGGATAGCTACCCTTCCCGGGATCAGCCCAGGGGAGAAAATAGAGCCCTGTATCAGCCTGAGCGAGTTTCACAACTTGAGCGCCAGGTCCAAAATATGGCACGAGATCTGGGTCACATACTGAGGGCTCAACAGAACCCTCAGATGAGCATGCCACCGCAGAATGCCCCAAACTCTGGACCTGGTGCTCCAGAACAATGACAGGGGCAGCACCCCGATAACCCACCGGTTCCCAGGGAGGAGGCACAAAGGGAAGGGGGGTGTAAAGCCTTGGAGGAAGCTTCCTTCCCAACTTGTAAACAGCCCCTGGAAAACCAGGCACCGGAATCAAAATCTCCTGCCCCTGAAAGCCTGCCTCCCAAGGAGCAGAGGGGGGGTAGGAGAAACAAAGGACCCAAACAGACCCACTTTGTGGAGGAGGTACAGGTCTTCCAATTTGAGGGACAGGGATCCTCAGAAGATCCTGGGAAAAGGATCTTCTCCTTTAGAGATGGGGGAACTCCTCCCAAAGAAAAATGGGTCCCAAGGGATTCCAATCCGGACTGGGGAGATATGGAGACTGAGCTACCGCCGCCCATCATCTCATCCCAGAACCCACAATACCGAAATCCCCTGGTTCAAACCCATCCTGGTGACTGCCTCCAAAAAGGGGGGGTTGGCCCAGAACCGGAACCCGGGGAACCCACAAGGGCTCTGATCTCCAGTTGCCAACTTTTTCTTTCAGATTCCCAAGACTCTCCACAGAATTCTGCCCAAATCTCTTCTCTTGCCATGTCCAAAACCAGAAATTTAGCCTACCAGTTGTCCAAAAATGTGCCCCCTTGAGGAGAAGGAGGGAAGATATTATTCCCTGGTACAAGTACAGGGGCAGGGTACAAATGTGGCGCAGGTGGACACTGGATCTCAAGCTACCCTTCTGTCCAGAAGGGCCTTTGATGAACTAAATGCAGGAAGGGGGGAGAATTACCGCATTCCTCTCACCTCTCTTCCTGGACAACTGCAGAACTTTGACGGGAAGGAAATTCCTGTCGAGGGGACTGCAGATTTGGACATCAAAATTGGGCGACACAAGGTGAAACACCCGGTCATAGTAGTGACTCCAGAGGGCACCCCTTGTTTACTAGGGAACGACCTCCTGAGAAGGTTGTCACCCCTAATAGATTGTGTAAACAAGGTCCTCTGGACCCAGACTAGCCAACCAATAAAATTAAAACAGAGTGTCAACCATGTTAGTTTAAATGGCACCTGCCACATGGTTGAACAAAAATCTGACCACGTAGAATTTCACTTCCAGAACAACCGGATTCCAGACGTGGCAGTAATAGCAGTAGGACAACAGACTGGTGATGGGGGGTCCTCTCTATTTCTGAAAATCAACCTTCCTTCCAGTTTAAGGTGGTATTCCACACTGGAAGGAAATACTCTGAAATTCTTTACCAATCCACAACCAGACATTCCCACCCCAATAGTTCAGAAAGATGTGAGATCAGCTCAGAGCCTGGCTGATATTCAGCGAATTGGAGATCAGTTGTTCGTCCCTGTTCAGTTAAATGAGGGGAAGGACTCTGTTCTCGCCCGAGTGTGTGTGAACAACGGTAAGAGCTTCATCAGCGAAGCCATGTTTCGCCAACTTCCAAAAGATCCAGCCACTCCCACATTCAAACTGATAGACAAATGGGAAATGGACCTGGAAGCACCTAATTGCAAACATCTCCTGCCAAGCAGGTGTATGCTCAAAATCTCCATTGGCAAAAAGAGCATAGTCCATAATTGTTGGGTCGTGCGAGACGTCACTGCCGCCTTTTACTTAGGCAGTGACATTCTCAATCGCTTTGCCATTAGTTTGGACCTAATAAACTTCAAAGCTTGGTCCCGATTAGTGGATAATCCCATGGGCTGTGATGATCCAGAAAAAGCATTTAGGTCAGCTCAATTGCTACCTTATACAGTTGAAATTCAGATTAAAGAGGAAGTCACCATCCCAGAAAGGACCCGACAATTCTCCCTGGAAGTGAAAGTTAAAAGAGGACAAAAATTGAAAAACCCTGATGCTTACATACATCTAAATGCTTCTCTCCAACAGCAAGGGTTGGGGGTAAACCCAACGCCATTAGTCAACATAGAACATGACACCATTCCAATAGAGGTGGATAACAGCGACTTAAAGAGTATTACTCTAGCCGCAGGCACCATTATTGGAATGGCGGTTGAAGACCAATCCCCAAGGACTGTTTCGACAGTGACAGTGATGACAACACAACACCAGACAGTATTTTCACCTGGCATGGGGGGAACTTCCTGGTGTACACTTCTTGCCCTTATGGTAAGGAAGATGTGACTTGTGACTTCAGGAGGGATGAGGTGATTTTCCAGGTCCATGAGGGCTGCCTTTCCGACCTGAAGCCTCCAGTCCAAATCAGCACTCTGACCAGGGACTTCTCCACCCAGCTGGAGGAGGCCGCTGAGATAGCCAAACCAGAAGTCTTTCCAGGCTCCAGGCAGATGGTGGAAGAAAGAGTCAACCTAGCTGATGCCTGTGTGACTCTGGTACAGAAGCAAAAGTTGAAACAAGTTTTCTTGGATTTCCAAGATCTCTTTGCGGTAGACTCATATGACTGTGGTCGCACCGACATCCACACCATAACAATTCCCACGGACCCTGGCATGACTCCAGTGTTTGTGAAGCAATATCGTTTGCCTCTCGCATCCATGCAGTCCCTTACTGAAATAATTAAGAACCTTGAGTCCCGGGGAATAATCCGTCCAGTACACAGCACCTTCAATAATCCGGTGCTGGGAATATTGAAGCCAAACGGCCAGTGGAGACTCTGCGCCGACCTTAGGGAGCTCAATAAACGGGTCCATACTCCCGATGGCCTCTGCCCTACATTGACCAAGGGCTGGCCCAGATTCAAGGGTCACAGGTATTCACAGCAATAGACCTGACCAATGGATACTGGACCGTGCCTGTCAGTAGGGAGGACCAATACAAACTGGCTTTTACCTTTGGGGGCCAGCAGTACACATGGACCCGGACTCCCTTCGGATACCTCAACTCCGGCAATGAATTCAACATTTTCCTACATAAGGCCATGCCCGACCTGGGTGCGAGGGGTAACCTGGCTTATGTAGATGATGTCCTCATCAAAAGTTCGTCTGTGGAAGAACACATAGCGGAGATCCGTTATGTTCTGACACAGTTGAGGGCCGCCGGAGCAAAACTTTCCTTTCAGAAAGCACAGTGGTGTAGAACCCGTGTTTATTTCTTGGGGCATGTGATTACTCCTCAGGGGGTCTGTCCCCAGGAAAAGAAAGTGGAAGCACTTCAGAAACTGAAAGACCCCACCACTCTGCGGGAACTAAGGAGCCTCCTTGGACTGACTAATTACAGCAGAAAGTTCATTGTGGGCTACGCAGAGATCACCAAACCCCTGATTCATCTCTTGAAGGGGGGGTCAAGTGGGAATGGGGTCCAGAACAATCCGAGGCAGTAAGACAACTCAAAAGAAGCCTCTCACAAGTGCCTTGCCTAGCTTACCCTGTCAGAAACAAGGAGTTCTTCCTGGAGACAGGGTTCTCTAATACGTGCTTGACGGCAGTATTATACCAAAAGCATGACAAGGTCAATAAAGTAATCTCCTATGCGAGCAAAACTTTATCCTCTGCGGAGGAAAAATTCAACGATTGTGAGAAGGCACTCCTGGCAACGGTGTGGGCATTGAAGAATTATCGCCCGTTTATCCAGGGGGAACACATCATAGTGGAGACTCCACACCAGCCTCTGCAATATCTCCAGAGTGACAGAATCCGGGCCGGAAATGTGAGTAATTCCCGAATTACTTCCTTGATTCTGTCAATGCAAGGCTTTCCTGTGGAGGTCAGATATGGCCAAAACAAGAAGAGTCCCCTCGCGCAAGGTCTGGCTGACATGCATGATTGTGCCAGAGAAAACTGTCTCGAGGACGGAAGTCTAAAAATCAAGGACAACATGGAGGCATACCTTAATTCCCCACACAAAGTCTTTGAAGAAGACAAGTGTGAGGGAATGCCCACTGTCTATGTGGATGGATGCTCGTACCATGTTGACAACAACGGGGAGAAAGAACTGGTGGCCGGCGTAGGGAATGCATGGGTGAATGAGTCCCCAGAACCCTCCGCTGGATACAAAATTTGTCCCCGAAGTAGTCAGGTGGCAGAATTGATGGCCGTGCATCAAGCCATCCTCACTGCTGTCCATCATCAACTCCACGAACTGGTCATAATCACAGATTCGGATTATGTACGGAACGGGCTGGTGGAGCACCTGGTCAATTGGAAAACCAGAGGCATGTTATGTGCTAATAACAAACCCCTGAAACATGGGAAGCTAATCCAAAATATTGATGATCTGGTCACATCGCATGGGATGACCATCTACTGGAAAAAGGTCAAGGGTCATTCCAAAGTAGAGGGACCAGACAAAACTGGAAATGACTTAGCTGATCAGCTGGCCAAAACCGGGGCCATCCAAGGGGATCTAATAGAAATAGAGTCCCTGTTGGGGGAAATCCAGGTCACTGCTATCACTAGGTCCCAGACAAATGCTCACAATGATCTTTCAACTGCACAATGGAGTAAGGAGACCCCTGATGCTGATTTGATTACAGCTCAGAAGGGGGATCCAATAATTGGTAAGTTTTATCAACACATTGAGGACCCTGAGAACTTTCCCCTGACGGATACCGATTACATTGGGAAAGAGGACCTAAGAGTGTTGATGAAATGTCCAAAAATGTTCCGAATCCAAGACGGTTTGTTGGTAAGGAAATCCCAAGCTGGCCATGATCAGTGGGTGGTTCCTACCTCATTCCGAAGCCTGATGTTAAGTCACGCCCATGATGCGGCCACCGCCGGTCATAGGGGGTTTCATACAACACTTGAAATCTTAAGAGAGGTTGCATACTGGCCACACATGGGGCAGGACCTCGACCAATACTTGAAGAGGTGTCTTGTGTGTGCACAATTTCAGCCATCATCCTTCACACACCGTGCGCCTCTCCAAAAGAGGGGGATGACACTGCCATGGTCAGATTTGCAAATCGACTTTGTAGGCCCTGTAATTCGCTCGTCTAGAGGAAACAAGTACATGTTGACCGTTACATCCTTGTTTACCAAGTGCGTGGAATGTCTCCCAGCCCCAAACTGCAAGGCAGAAACAGCAGCTGCCCTGATGATTAACCACATCTTTTCCCATTTTGGTCTACCTCAAAGGATTGAGTCATACAGAGGTAGCCACTTCACCAGTGAAGTAATGACAAAATGTGGGAGATACTGGGGGTCAAAAGGAAGCTACATATTGCTTACAGGCCAGCTTCTTCTGGAGCAGTGGAGAGATATAACCGAACCATTGTGAGCATCTTAAAAAAGTTTGTGGCAGATTCTGGGCCAAGTTGGGTTATCCGATTACCTCTGGTCCTAATGGCCATCAGATCTACCCCTTCATCTGCAACCAAAATGTCACCATTTGAGTTGATGACTGGATGCAAGATGGTGCTATCTCAACATTTGCTCTACAGGACCCAAGAGCAGACATTGATAAATGCCTCCACAACTCATGAGTATGTGGAGAATTTGAGGAAACACCTCCAACATGCTTTTGCGTATGCTCAGCGGAATCTAGAAAGATCGGCTGATAGCATGAAAACCCACTACGACCTGAAGACCACCAGGAAGGAATATACTGTGGGGGACCGGGTCTATCTATACAATTTCCAAAGGAACCATGCCAAACAGCGAAAATGTTTGCCTACATGGAAGGGACCGTTTGAAATTATAGATCTTCCCTGTAGCGTACAAGATCCGCATCCCCAAAGGCAGTTCGGCAGAGGGGGAAGAAAAGTGGGTACATATAAATCAGTTAAAGTGTTGCCATCCCAGGCACACCCTGCAGCAACTGGAGGAGTCCTCTGCAATACCAGAGGGGACCGTTCCAGATTGATTCAGTTCCAACCCTAAAATATCCCACATATAGCATATAAAATTCTGTGATTCTTGTATATATACATGGTCTTGTCTCCTAATTTAAAAAAGAAAATGTATATGTTCATATCTTCTGATTTATAAAATGTATATGTTCGCCACACCATTAATAGTGGTGGAAAAATGTCTAGGAATGTGTATTGCCGCTTTGCTTTATCATCCTAAACCATGGAGACTGACCAATGAGGACGACCGGGAACCGGGAGCAGAGACCCGAGGGGCCCGGGGTACCGCCCAATATTCCCATCAGGACCGACGAGGAGAACCGATCGATCCAACTGGGTGGAGGAAAAGATGCTGAACTGTGCCATCTACAGAATTGGAAGAAGATAATGCGGACATACCAGCACAGGCACAAAACATCCTTGGCACCCGACTTCCCCTCGACTCGAATCAAAGCGCAGTCAGGCGGGGGGTTTTGTCAAGGGTTTTGACCCATGTTGAATTAATAGGCTGGGTAGATGTGGGGATGAGCTATCGCCGCCCACATTCACGCCAGAATCCAGGAGAACTGCGCAGTTGGCACAAGACCACTCCAAAGATACAACCTTCTTGTGGGGGGTTCCACATCACCAGTCTACTCTAAGGATGCCTATCAAAATAATAGCAAAAATCTCCTGTCAAATTCAAGACAACTCAAAAATGGATGCAGTACCGACAAATTCCACAAGGCGGCGCTAGCGGTCTGAACTCTGACAGGAGAACTGGCTGACAAAGGGACCTGAGTCAACTGGACTTCAAAGGCCTGTTGGTTAATTGAAAATCTTAGCCACCTGCTGTTCCCAGAGGCCAAGAGGCTGAGAACTCTTAACACCCCAGAGACTCACAACAGGAGGCAGGATATCACATGGCCCTTCTGAGTGAGAGGGAGGGGGTTTCCCCTTCAGCCTGGAGGAGAGAGACAATAGCCCCTTTCAGTTGAATGGGGTATGTTAAGTTTGAGTGTTTCCTGTCAACAGCCCTCTGCCAGCAAGGAGAGACATGTGATCACTGACCCACCCAGACCTCTGGAGGCGGACCCAAACACTTTAGTTGAATTGCAACAAATATATATTTTATAGAAACAGTGATAACTTATTGTAACCAAATGACAGGAATGTACAACTTTGAGAGTCTTAGTATGCCCTCACGATTTGAGTCCAAACTCCAATTTGTACCATGTTCTGGGGCAAAACCCCACTAATTATGAATATTGTAGACACTGTATTTAAGCTAGAGACATGGAAAGTTACTGGGATATATGTGGAAGGGAAATGTACCTTTGTATAATTTTTTAATGAAAATCCCATATTGCAAAACCCACTAAAATCGAAAATAAGTTGCCATTTTTGAATGCAAGCTCCTAGAGACGCCAGGGTCGGAACAGAGACTACCGGAAGCAATGTGTAATATGTACATGTAATGTCAACCACTTGTGTACCTGGGAAATATGTATTTGGATCAGAAATAGATTTGTGTGCACATTGACATGGGGAGTGTCATTTCTGCAGGTCATAAAAATGACATCCCTCTGACACACTATCCCTTCCCAAATCAGGGACCAAAGAATCTATTGACCTATCAAATCAAGAGAGGGGCAGGCTTAGTGATGCTAGCCTCTCCACCCACTTTTTAAAACACATAAAAAGAGACTGCTGGGACAGGTAGAGACATTCAATTCCATTTGCTGCGGACTTCACATCCAGAGATCCAATACTTAGACTTCCAAGCTAAACAGAGACTACAGAACTTTGAACCAAGAAGGCCCACTGCAAGCAAGAGTATTTGTTAGCAGCCCTCAAAATCTTTTGCAAACTATTCAACAGCGAGCTGTTTGAATTCTTTGCCAAGAACTTTTGCCGGAACCGCAGAACAGACCCAGACCGCTGTGAGCAGAACCAGAGATCCGGATCGCTGTGAGCAGAACTGGTGCCTGATTAACCCGCCGAGCAGAGAGAACTGCCGCTGGACGTGTTGACCAGATCCGTGACGAGGCCCATTCATTTCAAAATTAGGAGTGAGTATCCGCCAGAACTGTGCAGAACCCAATCTCTTAGTTAAAATAATCTAATCCAAACTATTTTAACCTAATTAGAACAGCCTCCTAGAAATCGTGTCATCTGTCATTTTTAAAGCTGCACAACTGTCACCTGTCGATTCTGCAGCTGCAAGCTGTCCCCTGTCATTTTGAGTTTTACTTTAAATCCGAAAATCTACCTTTATTAAATCGTCCGTATCTCTGTAACCGTTTGTCCTAGGAACAAGATTTAACTTTCCTCTGAAACTTCCTACTCCATTTACTTTTACCGCAATCGCGATTTACGCACTCGCGAAATTTACCGCGATTTGCGATTCGGCTCAATTTCTCCACTTGTCAAAATAGCAGCTCCATTCCTTCCTTTGTTAAAATCCGTTTGCAACCTGGTAATAACTCATAGAGCATTGCTAAAGTGAGCCTGAACTAATACCAACAAGCATTTCTCACTCACCCTGAATCTCTAGAGGGAATTAAAATCAGTTAGCACATTTTCCTATCCATTGCCATCACATTTAAAAGCATTTTGGGCCTCAGTTTCAAACTTCTACCTGTTTCCTCTAAGCTTGCTGGGGGGGAACTGAATTCCGTATTGTATTTGATTGTATTCCTGAAGACTGTGTGTGTTACTTCCATATCCTTGCATTGCATATAGGGGGGGGGGAATTATTATCTCTTGTGAAACCATATCAGTTTATTTTCTGTACTGCATTTATTCCACCTTGCATTTCCTTGAAACCATAAAGCATTTCAGCTACCTCATCCTCTATACTACTTCTAAGTAACCAAATCAGTTTACCAGTAGAACATTATCCATTGTTGATCACTGTCATACTTTAAGTGTGGTATCCAATATTAAGTTATTATAAAAGTGTGATAGATATATATTGTTATATTTCTCAAATAAACCTTTTAATTTTCAAAACAAACCTACTTCTTGGCTCAGAGGGGTCAGGGGGATTCTAAGAGAGGGGTGTTATATAAGGGTTGTCATCCAGAGTACATGAACTGGACCTAAAAATATATCAATAAGGGCATCCCTCAGCATCCCAGACTAGGCATTGACTTAGCTGTAGTGTTGAAGTGAAGCCGCTTAACACTGCAGTAAAGCACCAATGGTGCCCATTTTGTCAAAATGACCCTGTCTTCTTTTTTCGCCATTTCTTGTTGTAAAGGTCCTTCTTGAGATTTACTCTGCGCGCCAAACCAGGTTTGGTCCCTTCGTTCGTTTTGTCTTTGGCGGGATTCACTGGTGAAGCCCACCTCTGGCTCCAGTATGTGTGGCAGAGGCAGGAAGTGAGGGAGGTGCCTGAAACTCCCTGTGCTTAATCCCCTTGCTTACATGAATGCACCCAAAGGTGATTGGCTGTCTGGCTGTCTTTGGAGGACAGCCACACTGCTGTGTGATTGACAACTAGGCTGCAAATTAATGGGAGAAACCTGCATAAAAGGCAAGGCTTTTTGCTTGGAAGGTAGAGTCGACCACTGCACAAAGGAATCCGAAGAAGAACTTGGAAGAGACGCCTGCTGCAACTCCTGGACCGTTGGTTTGCCCGGTGAAGCCCTGATGCAGTGCTGAAGCTCTGAATTCGCCTCGACTAGAGAATCCCTGCAAGGACGACTTCTCCCCTTGAGTTGGTGGAACCCATCAACCCCAAGACAACCAAGTAGAGAAAGTTTACCATCTTATCCTTCTTTTATAATATGCTCAGCCACGCTACCAACATGTGTAGTACAGACTTAGACCAAAGGTTGGGTTACCTATTGCCAGGAGGACAAGGTTGGTGTAGTCTCCCAAAGGGTACTGCACACACTCTTGCCTAACACTCAAAGATTGTGTATTTCCTATTGTGGCCAACGTTTTCCCGGGGACTAGAATAACCTGCACTTTAAGATTTTCTGAATTACAGACTGGATCTTGAACGGACTGTTTGTCTGCAAGAAGCTGCAAACAGCGCTTAACTTGTGGGGTGTTGCCAGGGCTGAGCCCAGGGGCTTGTTTCTGAGCCCCGGCACTTTTATCTCAGGCTCAACTTAATTATGATTTGGTATTATGGCAACTTTATTTTTTATATTTTCAGTGAGCCTTGGTCATACAACAGGCAACAACAGTGTGAGCCACGGCAGCGCTGCTCTGCTTATTATCTGGGTTCAGGAATAACATTAAGCCATACGGTGACAGTGCTGCATGTTCATGCCGGTCATCCCAGTGCATTGCTCTAGTCAGCCTGCATGACCTTGGTACCACTCCACAGATGTAAGAACTGCCAGCACTGATGCAGCTGGCTGCTGGCTCATGTGCGTGCTGTGGGTATGAGCCCGGCAGCCACTGTACTGGGTGTAGCTTACTAGTTCAGTGGGCAGTTGGGCAGGCAATGTATATTTGCTAGTGAGGGTATTATGCCGGCTATCCTGCTCCCCTGAAGGCAGGGCGCTCAGCGGGCACAGGAAGCGTCTTGGTAACCTGGGCTCGTCCTTCTTTTCTTTTCGTATGCAGCCAGTGTCAGATCCACCATTATGTAGGCATTTGTCAGTCAGCCAACATATTGAGAGCCATTATCAGTTTTCCAAAATCCCGCTGGTAATTTCCGACGGGATACCGATAAACGGACCTACTGTTAGTGGCGCCTGATACCCCGGTATTACCGGGTTACTTCAGGTGCCGGCAACAGCAGTCATTCTCCATTCCATGGATGGCCATGGGACTCCATGGGGAGAATGGTCGGTATTACCAGCCCTAGTAAAACCGGCTGTTTTTTTGCCGGTGGGGGCCTGATTTACCTCTAGCTTTGGGGTGCAGGTAAATCAGACACCCCCATAACAAACCTGTAGTTTTGCGGTGTGGGAAAAGCGGCTGTAACAGAATTATCACCACTTTCCCCACACGGAAAAACGTATAATGACCCCCATTCTCTCTTAATCATACACTGGCAGGTAACTGCAATTGGTGCACTGCGGTCCAGTCACCAGTGCCATTCAGTGGGTTCCAGAAAGAAGAGCAGGGCCGTTAACAGGCAACAGACCCACGAACTTATAGAAATAGACCTTGCAGAGGTGTTTGACAGGCGTGTTAATCAGATCAGTGATGATTTTGTCTGAATTTTTGCCATGACTTTACTATATTAAACAAGCACTTCTGCTCTGTTTTCTTTCCATAGAATTCGATCACGTGTTCAGTACTTTTCCATTCCTCCCCTTCCCCTTGCACTTGCGCGTTCTCAATGTTACGCGGCCTAGTAAGATCGTTGATTTTGTCCTCCCTTATTCCCCCCCCCCTTGCCTCGTCGCGCCCTGAAACACGTGTGTATGGGCGTGACATAAGTAAACTATCATATCATATCATAGCACCTGTAGAATCAGAGTAAATGTATTATGGTGATGAAGCAGTTACACACTGTGTGTTTCATTTCAAGAAACAGCTGCCATGACATGTCGCTTTGATTGGTATTTGCAAATTGCACATCTGTGATGGTTAGTGTACATATCACCGCAAGTGTGAGCCGGTGGCAGGTGCAGCTGCAACCACACATATGATGACACTGTGCGGGCCGCAGTGGCTGGCAAGCTGCATTTGACATGTGGCACAGTTGTGTTAAAAAATATTTGGACCTGGCACCTATTTATTTAAAAATTAAGATCCTTTGATGCTTTGGACAGCAATTGCATGTGCCTTTTAGTAGAATTTTATCTTTAATTATTTTTGAGAATCTGATTATCCTATGATTACCGCTTGACATGTCTAATTTAATGAAATAAACTTTCACCAACACAACACTGCCGGTTTCCTTGGAAAAATGCGCTGTGGTCCTGGATTGCTTAATTCCCTGAGCAAAGTTCATGGACCGACCTTGTCGTTCTTTCGGGAATATACGCCCCCTGCGTGGAGCCCTTACGCCACACCACTCGTTTCAAATGAACCTTCGCTTAAAACGTTGCCCACCGCCAGGCCTATTTGCTCTCTCTGTTTATTTTAGAATTCCCGTCGCTCGAGCAGATTGGCCCATCCTGTCAAAGCTTCATTGTTAATGAAATTGACGAGGTCAGCACGATTTACGTGGTAAAGATATAAGCGAAATTCCCCTCCAGGTCCCAGCACATCGGTTCCCATTGGCACACCATGAGGGAGTCACTCCTGCAGTTCCTGTTCTGTCTCCTGCCTTGCTTTCAGCTGCATCAATGTTCTCCATTGTAAGTCACCCAAAGCCTTATTTCTACTCGCTTTTTATTTATTTAATAGTTTTTCTATAACGCACCTAATACCGTACCTGAGTTCGGTTTCTAAGCGCGGTTCCGGGATTCGGACCTGTGTTGCTCTGTGTGGTCTTACTTCCAAGACCAGCGCCTGTGCTACCCTCCTCTATGCCTAAAAGATCTCAACGTGAGAGTCTTTGAGGCAGAGGGGACCAGTGGGTCTGTCTAGCGTTGGTACAACACCAGCTCCGGTTGGAAGTTACTGGTATCTGTGGTGGCACTCTCAGTCTAAAGTTGCACCCCTGTGCGTCTCCTTTTTTTCTTTAGAAACACCCCCTTTCCTCGTTTTCAACATTCATTTTTAACGCCCTTTCTTCCCAAAATGGAGTCAGTAAAACAATGACACTGAACTTATGTTTGAACAGTTTTACCTTCCAATAGATAACCAGGCAGATGTGAAGTGCACTGTTACCTTAACAGCCAAAAGTCAGTTTCACACAAGCCTCTCGTGAATAAAGTTAAAAAAAAGCAGGTTTATTTGGTGGGTGCATTTTCTGTTGAGTATGTTACCAGGTGGGGGGCTTTGGAGTGCTAATGACCCCTTCCGAGTGAGCTGTGACTTCACAGAGAAGGGGCCATTAACACTCTGCATTTCACACGTGTGTCTGCTCCAGCCCAATGATAACAGATAAGACTTTAAAGGAACACACTTGGGGAATGCCCTGGGGCTGTGAAGCCCAGCTATGACTTGTTTGCCATCCCAAAGCACTTTGATACACATTGTGTATAGGTGCTACATAAATAAACTATCATATCATTATGTTAGCCTGCAGTGTACAAAAATCGACCCTTTTGTTAAGATTTCAGGGCGGCTCATCTCCATGTGTCACACCTCAAAATACCACCCTTTCCCGCGTTTTCCGGAAGGAGAAGCCTACCACAAATGCGCTCAAGTGCCAGCACCAGGGACTGATAGAAGCTGTCTTGTTAAAAGAATGATCATGCTCAGAGGGAAGTCGGATAGAAAATAGGTTGGGCCACTGTGCACTGCATCACTTCTAAGCAGACCCCATAGCGCTGACAGCCCACACTCGCGCTCTTCCATATGTGCACATACTCGGTCCCCCCACCACACATACCAGTCACTCTGATATTCTCCCTTCCCCATTAGTTTCCATTGCCCATTTGCTTTCATCCCCTTTGGATTTCATTCCCCTCCCGATTTCAGGCCCCTTTTGGTTCCCCAACATACATGAAATTTCTTACAATCTCCCACCCTGTGCATTGTTGGAGTTGGAAGGACTTCCGAGCCCCCAACACCTCCCTTTAGCATGGGCTCTCCCATGAGTCTGGTACTCCTGGGTGCTGGTCTTTCTAAGCTGTTGGCTGTGTAGTCCCCTTGTGGTACCTGCAAGTGCTTTCTATAGGGACGCACCATGTAACATCCGCGGGGGAATTCTGGAAGAGAAAACAGATTGTTACAATGTTAGAGACAAAACTAAAGGGAGGGTTTCTTCTGGCTGTGGGAAACAGGACAAAAGAGGGCGCCCCTTTTCCCCCAGTGAATGATGTAGGCTGCTGTTCGCCCCTGCTTCCACTTCCGTTACCTCCCTATGATACAACTTCCACTCCTCCCGGATTGGCTGGGAGCAAACCGAGTCAGGCGCCCTTCACACTAACTAGCTGCAGGGCTTGGTGGGCGTACCCGCAAGGTCGGCGCCCACCAATTGCCGTCGTGAACGGCGCGGTCGCCTAGCAATTCAGAGGTCTATGTAAAATTAAGAAAACGCTGTCACTGGAGGAACTCAACTTTTGCTAAAAGCACTGTTATTCTGTGATAGAAAGAACGGGATGTACTGACATCAAAGTCCCCGACCTTGCATGACCCTAACTCTACGAGCCTAGTGAACATCATTATTGCAGGGCAGAGACTGCAAGGGAATTCGCCTGGCAAAGCCCTACTTTTGCATTCAAAAACAAGCATTGGCAAAGCCAACAGTTTGGGCGGTTTTTGTAGGCATGGGAAATGCATTTTACAGACACTGCAATACTGCTCCTACTATCTGGGCATCAGAGGGTAACAGCAGGCAAATGCGTTACTACCTTGATATATTATGACAGTGGCTAGCAAATGCCTATCGAATGCCCACAACAGAGAACCAAAACAGTTGGTTTTAACAAAGCTTATTATTAACAGCAATTCAATGCAAGGAACAGATGCAAGGACCTAACAAATTGCTTAGAAATCAAGTGGTTGATTGAGGCATCATTTTTATTACAGTATGACTTGACGTACAGCTGGCAATAAGCTATTGTCTCTCAGAAGAAAGCTTAGAAACAAATAGCAAAGGCATACACTTAAAAGCACATAACTAGTTCAAAGAGACCCTTAGGTAGGGTATTTTGGACAGGAATGGGCAGTTAGTAGTTGAGCATGGCCATAGGGACTAGCATGTCCATGGATGATCAATGGGCGTGAATAAAAATCCAATAAACACCCAGGAAGTGTGGCTGCCCTCACATTCCATCTCTCTCATAGCTTCAATTCCCATGCCAAGAGTTGTGTCTTTTAGGCAGTTCTAAAAAGTGCCACCTAAGTGACAAAACTTTCAAACGTCTGGAGAATCATAGGCTAAGTCCTTTATCTCATTGCAACTTTGTAAACATTTGAGTTCGGCCTGCAGTGTTATCCATGAGCTCAAAGGTACTTCAAGAAAGCATTTTGATTTGCCTCTGTCTACAAACCAATGGTTAGGTTGGTGGAAGCACAACTGTACCATGATTGACCATAGCCCCAAATTCCCGTCTCTTAAACGGGTCAAATTGAACATAGAAGAGTCACTCTAAATATTTCCGGGAAGGGTATGGGAAATGCAAGTATATGTCTTGTGGCCTCTCAAAAAGCAGCCACAGAAAAAGGTGTGCGTATGCTTGGACAAACTAGAAAGGGAGCGCACAGCATGCAGAAATCACAAGTGCATTAAACTATGAAATAATCAAGGTTGTGGACGTTCTCCAGCCAAGTATCTACCTTTTGCAATCAGCAAATGTCCCAGCTAGCACAGTAACACACCCTGGTTACAAATTAATACAAGTGTGGTAGAGTGTCTGGTTGCCTGAGGACTCTCACCTGATCTGCTGTGGATGTAACTACTTGCTGCCTGCTGACACGAGTCTCGCTGTCTCTCTGAGTCTGTTCTTCTTCTCCATTGCCTGACACTCCCCCTCCTGCTTATGCTTGCTCTCAAAACCACACTGTGTGCAGCTTTAGTACTCAGAAAACAGAACAGCAAATGGGGTGCCCTTCTGTATGTAGGTCATTGGCTGCTGATTTAAATGGAGGTAAAGCAATGCAGAGCAATTCTTTGGGTGGCATTCTTGTGTTCAGTGCTCGCCACACATATGTGCCATGGAAAGAAAAGCAGAGCCTTTTTTCCGCATTACTTCAATGCATTTTTTTTGGTTGAAGGGGATTTTTGCAAGGGCCTTAAATGTACCCCACATAATGTTCTGCGTTATTTGGCTCACAAGGCGGTTTCCTCCCTCACACTCTTCAGTGCCAGTTCTACGAGGCTTTTAACAGAACTATTTCAATTTCTGGCACACCTCAGCACTTTATTTCCTTGTGTAGGGACACTGATCTGCCAGAGTGCTCTGTGGTCCCCCTCAAAGTGACCTCATCGACCGACGACCGTAGGCCTTAACTGACTCACGTCAGCATGAATCGAGTCTAAGCCTGTTTAGGGCTGTTCAGGCTGTCTCGCTGTTCAGCATGGGATGCTGCCCTGGAGTGCCGAGCCCCCTTTCTCTTTCTGCTTCTTCTTCCTGATGAGCTTAAGTCTGGCTGGTGACCTATTGAGGAGTTGTTGGATCAATGTCTAGCTGGTCAATGGGTAGTTAGCAGGTAAGGTTCGCTCTCCACCCATGCTTCATTGTGGAGGTGATTTCGCTCTCACCACCCTGGCCATATTCCACTCTTGCCACCACCATGCTCTGTGCCGTTATGTACTGCACAATCTGAAACTCTGTCCATCTCGAGAACAAATCTACCAAGACAATTATAAACCTTCCATGTCCATTCCCATATCAATAGGCCCTATAATATCCATTGCCAGCTCACTCCATACTTTACCTGGTGGATCAACATTCACCATGGGTTGCTGCTTGGCCACAACATTTTTCCCAGATGCATCACCCTCAAGACATTTTCCGACCACCCTTTCCACATCTCGATCAAATCCCGGCCACCAATACTCTCCCCTCAAAACACCTTTGGTTTTATACACCCCAATATGCCCTTCATGTCCAACCTCCACCAATCTCACCCTTAAGGCACCAGGAACAACCATGCGATCCCAATGATACAAAATGCCATTCCTCACACTTAACTCCGATTTCACTTCCCACAAGGACCTCTCTTCCCCACTCAAAAGCCTCTTTTCCGGCCACCCTTCTTGAACAAAATGCATGACATGCATAAAAGTCTCCTCCGCCCTCAACGCTCCTACCCATTCCTCTCGGGTAATCACCCCATCTTGAGATACAAATACCATATCAGTAATCCCATCCTCCTCCAACACATCCTGGATCTCACCCTCATCCTCACAAAGTCTCAATACACGGTCTGCCCTCACATTCACCTTTCCTGAAATAACCCCCACATCAAATTTGTGTCCTTGCAACCTGGCCACCCAACATGCCACCCTCCTTGACACTTTCTCCAACCCCTTCTTCTCAAAAGTGTACTCCTGATAGATCACTTTACACCTACTATACTCTGGAGGACAGCAAGCCAACTGACTACAATCAAGTAATAACATTCTACATCTACAGCATTCTACATATTGTAACATTCTCCAGCAATCTTTATTCCATCTCAGTGATCCACATACACCCAAGCACATACATCGAAACAGATTGAAGAGAACAAGCTGGATTTTCTGTTTTTAACTGAAACCTGGTTCAATGATGTGTCCATCTCCATGTTTCATTCCTTGGTTCCCCAAAACTACTACATCAAATGATTAAACCGCTCAATGCATATGGCAGCAGGGATTGCTGGTATATATAAATCTCATTGGAACATATTACGATTTGAGGATACAAATTGGGAATGAGGTCTCTCAAATTGGACATTTTAATCTTTGTTTCTTTCGCTTTTATGACTGTTTTATGCTTCGAAGCCCCAGGCCCTGCAAGGACCTGCTTAGATAATCTGGATCAATTCCTTAACAGAATTGTTCTCAGGTATATACGATTATTGGTTATTGGGGAACTCAATATCTGTCTGAATGCCCCCATCTAGCTTATGCAGCCGACCTTTGGGATATAATTCCGTTATATTGTTTTTCCTTTGTTACACCTCAGGCGTTACATACCCGCCTCCCCGCCCCATCAATTTAAGGACCAGACATGGAGTCGCAATAAAAAAGACCTAGCAAAGATCTCTTGGGATGACTTTGCCACTATCCTAGTAGCCTGTGAGAAGGCCACCAAATGTGATGTGTATTTTTCTGTAGGTACTAACAAACTGAAATGAATCTCGGTCACCAAAGCCTCTTTCCCTCTACCCATGGTATTCTCCAACCTTAGTGACGATGAAGCAACATTATCATCAGAAAGAAAGAGAAAGGAGGAGATCTAGGGACACGGCTAGCTGAGAGGGTACTAAACCAGCCCTGAAGGAACCCAAGAAAAACATTGTTGAGGCCAGAGCAATTTATTTGCAGAATAGTATCTCAGTACAAACCTAAGGAACTTTTGCCACCCTTACCAAATTCTTAAATCCTCTGATTAGTTCATCTAATATTATCACCTCGAATTAAAACCATTCAGGACAAGATGTGTTAAACGGAGTGCCAGACTGAACCTTACAATGGTAAACTTCAACCCGTCGAGGTATGATTTGACTTTAGCCCAGTCACCTTATAATCATGCTGCCAGAATTCGAAATCCTTCATTATACATTAGGGCCCTGATTCATGGAATTGTGTGCGTGTAAAACAGGGATGTGTGTGCCATTCTGCCCGCAAATCCACATTCGCCAAACTGGGATTTGCGATGCAAATCCCTGTTTTATACACAAATAATTCTCCTTAATCTTCTCTGTCCCTTCCAAATGCCTTGCTTTACTTTCACACTCTTGCACTTGTCTTCGTCTCTCTCTCTCTCTCTCTCTCTCTCTCTCTCCCTCTCTCTCTCTCTCACTCTCTTTGTCCATCTCTCTCTCTACCACCCTCTGTCTCACTCTCTTTTCTTTTGCAGCCTCCATCTCATGATCCTTTTCCTTCACTGTCCTCTTTGCATTCTCTCGTTTTCCTCCAACTTACGCAATGCCAACCCTTTTACAAGCTCTCTTAGTATGGGCTACTTTAGCGCCACCTATAAGCCGAAACTATTGCATTAGAGTACAAATAGGAAGTAATGGCATATGAGAGGACACACAGCTTGTATATGTTGTTAGGTTATTTGCCCACCCAGTGACTGCCCATGGCCATGCTAATGCCTATGGCCATTCCCTCCAAATTCCTGCACCTCCACGCCCATAAAAACACCCCCCACTTGGTAACTCTGAGAGCTCACTTTAATCAAGCCTTAGCAGCAAACATTGCAGTCGAAGTGCCTGCCAGTGTTTTCTCAAAGCAAAGTTTTCTCAAAGAGGTACCTGGCAGGTGCCTTTCCCATGGCTAGACAAAATCACCCAAACTGTTGGCTTTACCAATGCTTGTTATACATGACCCGATCGTTGACTGGGATAATGAGGGCTTCAAGGGTGACACAAAGTTGGCCCCATTTATCTTGATGTCATTACTTGCCCTCTACTCCTCCTTTAACTATGTCACCCAATGTCTGAGTTAGCAATCACTTGCCCACGACTCCATGGGCTGAGTCAATAAAGCCTGGGGTTGCTCCCTTGGAATGAGGCAGCTCTGTCATCGAGGCTCTTCTAGCTTGGCTGTGTTTTGGTTTGTAATGATAATATTTTGATAGCATGTAGAATATGGAAGGTGGAATGAGGGCGTGCGGTATAGGGCACATGGGAGAAGTCGTTGCATTTCTGCTGGTGGAAATGGCGTGTATAGTTGCCAACATGACCCATTCCATCTGTAGGTGCTGATCCAGTCCTAGTTTTTTCTTTGCATTCTGGGACTTGTAGTCCGAGTTTAATAAAGGGAAAAGTGGAACTATAAATCCCAGAATGCAAAGAAAAAACCCAGGACTGGATAAGCATCTACAGATTGGAAAGGGTCATGTTGGCAAGTATGGGAGTGGTGTCCGTAGGGTTGTTACAATGTACCTCCTAAATAAAGCAGGTGTTAATCATCTAGTTGCCTGGACTTGCTTTACCTCAGGCTGCACCTCCTATGTTCTCCCCGAACAGCCGCTAATTCGTGTCCATGATCCCTTCCACCAAAAATATGGCTGCAAGAACCTGGTAAACTCTTTTTGTAATGTGTGAACCAATCCGCAGCTCGCACGGGCACACAGAATTTTCAATGTCTGGGACTGAGACTGGAAAGCCATGATCACTCTGCGAGCCTCGTGCTCTCTGAATCGGGTGTGTAAATGGGCTTGGAGCATGTGCGCGTGGCGTGCCCCGGATATCATCGGTCTCTGACTTCCGTAGAAGCCTTCGTTGGCTGCCTGTTGAGCGGCAGATTCAGTTCAAATGATTGTGTCTTGTGTTCAGATGTATTCATGATTTGGCACCGTCATATTTGTCATCAAAAATCAAGATCTATAAACCTACACGCTGCTTGCGATCCCTGGATCAGGGATCAGAGGTTGTCTAAAACCACCTGGGGCGACAGACGCTTTTCGGTGGCCGGCCCCCGGGCTTGGAATTTACTCCATTATATCTACGACAGATCGATTCTATGGGAAGAAACTGAAAATGCAGTTGTTTATATACATCCATAATATCTGTTGTGCTATCTTGATATGATCTGTGCCTAGATGCAGCTTGCTGCTTGGTTCCTATGGATATGCGCAATACACATTTCTAACATAGCATAACATAACATGACTGTAGTGGGCAGAAATGGAGGTGAGGTCTTGGGATCTGCCATATTACTCCTACGGGGTCGGCGGCAGAGAGAGGGTCACTTCTCATCACCCCTTAGCTCCCTCTCACCCTTTTATCTGTCCTCCACCATTGGACCGTCTCATTGTGCCTGACAGTGATGAGTAACGCTGGAAAACCACGATCAATGTACAAGCCGCGCACTCTCTGATTTCTGTGTGAATGGATTCTGGGTGAGTGTGTGTGTGTGGCATGACTGTTGGGGTCAGGAATGGAGGCAAGGTCTTGGGGATACTAATGAGTAGGTGGGGGATGGTTGAGGTTACAGTAAGTAGGTTGAACATGTGGTCTTTTCTGAAGGGGGTAGAAAGGGGGAAATGTTGGGTTGAAAGGATGTGAAGGACCGCCAAGGGGTAGAAGATTTGTAGGGAGAGAGGGAAAGGTAAAGATGCAGTAGCGGGGCAGTGACTGGGCAGTAGTTTAGGCAGTACATGGCAACTAGCGACTGAAAAATGCAGTAGGTTAGTCATTACAGTGCAATAGATTAGGCAGAACTGAGACACTGCAATAGATTGGGCAGAACTGGGACACTGCCAGCGTTGGATTGAGCAGTCGGCCAACCGGCCCGTGGCCGATAAGAATTGGAGCTGACTGGACTGTGGGCCGGTTTTATTTAGCACTTAGGGGCCGATTTATCAGTCACACACACACACGTAATAAATCATTCATTCCATTAGCATTTCCACTCTGGGCTGCCTCTGCTCTCAGCCTGATGCAGTGCTGCCTGGGCGGGCGTGGTCCGTGGTGTTGTTATTTTGTTACATTTGCTAAAAGTAACAGGCTTCGTCCGGCGGAGCGCGCCCATGTGCCCACAGGTGAGAGAGCAGAGCAGGCCATTTAGCATTCAGTTTCGTTTCGCTTCCTTTCGAATTTTGCATTCAAAAGGAAGCGAGACTTCGAGTGCTGACTGCCTGCGGAGAGGATCAAAGTGCTCCCTGCAGAGGCTGTGGGGAAGGCGTGCACACAGTCATGGGGAAAGAACATAAACCAGCGAGCTGCAGAGGTTAGTTGGCAGGCACGCATAAACTTTGTTCTCCTTTCCCAGTGCGTGTGCGCCAGTTTTGGGATTGCTAAATGATGTTCTTGCTGACTGGCAGTGGAGCTTCAAGCACTAATTGTGCAGCCCGTACTATAGAAAATAATAGATTTTTTTTAAACTGACGCCATTCCTCAGACATACTCATTAAAGCAGACTTTTTTCCTATTTGCAATGAAAGTGTGTCCTGTATAATAATTACACCGCATCAGTCACACACACACACGTAATAAATCATTAATTCCATTAGCATTTCCACTCTGGGCTGCCTCTGCACTCAGCCTGATGGCGCCGGCAGTGCTGCCTGGGCGGGCGTGGTGTTGTTACATTTGCTAAAAGTAACAGGCTTCGTCCGGCGGAGCGCGCCCATGTGCCCACAGGTGAGAGAGCAGAGCAGGCCATTTAGCATTCAGTTTCGTTTCGCTTCCTTTCGAATTCTGCATTCAAAAGGAAGCGAGACTTCGAGTGCTGACTGCCTGCGGAGAGGATCAAAGTGCTCCCTGCAGAGGCTGTGGGGAAGGCGTGCACACAGTCATGGGGGAAAGAACATAATCCAGCGAGCTGCAGAGGTTAGTTGGCAGGCACGCATAAACTTTGTTCTCCTTTCCCAGTGCGTGTGCGCCAGTTTTGGGATTGCTAAATGATGTTCTTGCTGACTGGCAGTGGAGCTTCAAGCACTAATTGTGCAGCCCGTACTATAGAAAATAATAGATTTTTTTTAAACTGACGCCATTCCTCAGACATACTCATGAAAGCAGACTTTTTTCCTATTTGCAATGAAAGTGTGTCCTGTATAATAATTACACCGCTCAAGCAGCTACTGCTGCTTTTTAAGTGTCTCCCTTTCCAATGTCTGCCCCATCCATCCGAGAGGAGTTGTTGAAATGGGCAGTGCGCAAGCAACACAAACCCTGCCACTGGCAAGAAATTTCACAGGAACTCAACGCAGCGCATAGGCTGTGTTTAACCACTGCTTTAGAGCAATTGTGTTTCGTGTTGGAGATAGACCCGTTTGGATGCTTTAGACAGTAAATAATAGATATATCTCAAAGGCTGTAACTCCCATTAAAATGAATAGATTGTATTAGAACTAGAAGGGATGTGCAGTCCTGTTATTTCGTTTTGTAACTCTTAAAAAGGATGGATATTTTTTTCTCGCAGTTTGCATTCTGCCCATCGATTTGTTTCTTTTTAGTTTTTATGTAGCGCTGAAGCCCACTTTACAGTCACTTCAAAGCACTAGTTGGCAATAAGGTAAGAGAAGAGGATTGGCAGACAGAAGAGAATGATGCTCAGTGGGAAGTCTAGGGAACCGTGTGAAGTGATTAACATTAAGGGCCTGATTCATAGAATTTTTTCATGATGCAAAGTGACTTTTCACTGGTGCAAAGTGACTTTGCATTGACAACAAACACCCCGATTCATGGAACTGTGCAAAGTGTATTTTTGCAGTGCAAAGTCACTTTGAACCATGCAAAAAAGTTAATGAATCAGGCCCTATCTCTATAGTTCTAATTAGAATTTCAGAGTTTAGGTTATTAAAGGCCTGGTTGAAGGTGAAGAAGCAGAGGTACATTGTCCCCGAGACTGGGGGCATGATGGTGGACAGACCTACACCTTCTGTGCTTATCTCAGATAGTATGAGGGCAGGAGGTTGTGGGGGGGCCAAGGCTTGCTTAGCAGAGTGCTTGTGCTCTAGTCAGGAATTGTGGCTCATTATAGTAGTGGAAGGATTTGTGGTGCAGTCAATAGATCTCGCATTTATGTGGAGGTCTCCTGCATCCGTAGTCCCATCACACCTTCCATGTTGTGTGTGACACCTTCGTACCGTACTGTCTATTTGCCAAATTTATTTTATATGCTGGGTTTTGCTGGCACATATTTTAAGAAGGAACAACAGAACTAGAAGTCCCAGAATACAAAGTGCTCTGTGTGGTGATAGATTGTCGGTCGACAAGACAACACATGACTTCAGGGACAGGGCGAGGCGGGTCAGGCTGGGCATACAATTGTCTCGGGGACCATCAAAAAAATGTCCCAGGCCAGTTGCAAATAGCAATTAATTCCTTTTGTGACAGACTGTTTGAGTAGTACCCAGGGATTTTTTGATAAAACGTAATGCTAATTGTGCAATTTAAAGAATATTGATTCAGCAACAATGGTCAAAACTATTAGTCGCATAGTGAAGTTACTCATTCAACTGTAACTGGGCCATATTGGTAAAAAAAAGTGTCCCACTGTTGCAAGTGGCTATTAATTCCTTTGGTGACACTGTTTGAATAGTAACCAAGGGGGAGTTTTTTAAAATAAAATGTGATGTAAATTGTGTATTTTAAAGAATATTTATTCAGCAACACTGGTCAAAACTACTAACCCCATAGTGAAGTAGCTCGTCAAACTGGCCCACATTGGCCAAGAAGTGGTCTACTTTGACCAAAAAAACTGGCCTAAACCAGCATTTAGCATTTTTGGTTCGGCCCTGGAGGAAACTGCACAGGGGGCCGTGAGTACTGCGCTGTGTGGGAAGGTTGTTGCATGCTTACTGTTACATGATAGGGTGAAAGAGCATCATCATTCAAGCCAGAAACTGTGCGAAACCTCCTTGATCCGTTGCTAGTGCCTTCATATGAATCCACATAGAATGATAAATAGTTTACAGTTAAGTTGGAACCTACACAGTTGGGAATAGCATGTAATTTTGTTACTACCTACGAACATACTTGCAAACGTAGAAGTAATAGCCTGTATTTGTTATGCACGTGTTTAAGTGGAACGAGTTTCCATTCAATTTCATATGGGGCAGCACAATGGCAGCCCTGGGGTGGAATTCGAGCAGGGAAAGCAGCTTTCAGCAATACTTGGACAAGAAGAGTGACATGGGTGGGGCAGAAGTGGGACAAGAGGCAGCATGAAAATGTGTTACAGTGGTAATGCAAGCACAGATTGTTAAGGCCAGTACGTGTTGTATGTTATCACTTTCTCAAGTGTTTACACAAAACATTACATGCAACAGACACATGAACCCTCCATGAGTAACTTTTTATGTAAAGTCGTGAATTGACGCGATTCACGGATGATGGTTTGAGGGCCACTTTTTTGAGGCGAGGGGTGGGCCACTTTTATTTGGGTGTCCGGGCCTATTTCTTGTCCCAGTCCGACCCTGGACACTGCAATAGATTAGGCAGAACTGGGACGCTGGTGCCCAAACATGCAGTAGATTAGTCATTCCAGTGCAATAAATTGGGCAGAACTGGGACGCTGGTGCCCAAACATGCAGCAGTTTACTCATTATAGTGCAATAGATTGGGCAGAACTGGGACGCTGGTGCCCAAACATGCAGCAAATTATTCATTCCAGTAAAATAGATTGGGCAGAACTGGGACGCTGGTGCCCAAACATGCAGTAGTTTAGTCATTACAGTGCAATAAATTGGGCAGAACTGGGACGCTGGTGCCCAAACATGCAGCAGTTTAGTCATTACAGTGCAATAGATTGGGCAGAACTGGGACGCTGGTGCCCAAACATGCAGCAAATTATTCATTCCAGTAAAATAGATTGGGCAGAACTGGGACGCTGGTTCCCAAACATGCAGTAGATTAGTCATCACAGTGCAATAGATTGGGCAGAACTGGGACGCTGGTGCCCAAACATGCAGTAGTTTAGTCATTAGAGTGCAAAAGATTAGGCAGAACTGGGACGCTGGTGTCCAAACATGCAGCAGTTTAGTCATTCCAGTTTAGTAGATTAGGCAGAACTGGGACGCTGGTGCCCAAACATGCAGCAGTTTAGTCATTCCAGTGCAATAGATTGGGCAGAACTGGGATGCTGGTGCCCAAACATGCAGCAGTATAGTCATCACAGTGCAATAGATTGGGCAGAACTGGGAAGCTGGTGCCCAAACATGCAGTAGTTTAATCATTCCAGTGCAATAGATTAGGCAGAACTGGGACGCTGGTGCCCAAACATGCAGCAGTATAGTCATCACAGTGCAATAGATTGGGCAGAACTGGGACGCTGGTGCCCAAACATGCAGTAGTTTAGTCATCACAGTGCAATAGATTGGGCAGAACTGGGACGCTGGTGCCCAAACATGCAGTAGATTAGTCATTACAGTGCAATAGATTAGGCAGAACTGGGGCGCTGGTGCCCAAACATGCAGCAGTATAGTCATCACAGTGCAATAGATTGGGCAGAACTGGGACGCTGGTGCCCAAACATGCAGTAGTTTAATCATTACAGTGCAATAGATTAGGCAGAACTGGGACGCTGGTGCCCAAACATGCAGTAGATTAGTCATCACAGTGCAATAGATTGGGCAGAACTGGGACGCTGGTGCTTTCTCCCTTTAAGGCTGCTGTACATTTGTAACTTTACTTCTTCTCTCCATCTTCATTGTCCTTCACTGATGACTCCTCACCGCTCAAAATCATCACTTCTCTCTCCATCTCTATCGATCAGCAGCCTCATCCGGGACAAGGAATCAGGTCTTTTTATATGTATTTTGGACCAGCTGAAGAGTTCACAATCGGCAAACCCTGCGCAGCTGTGTCTTCCCCTCTGCTGGGCTTGGCTCCGCTGAATTCAAATCCGTTGTCTTTGCGGTTCCTGTTTTGTTCTTGCACTGTGTGTGTAACTCTGGACGGAGACTTTGTAAGTCGAGACCAGCCACCTTTCCTTTCACAGGTAGGTTTATTTATTTATTTTGCAATTTGTAAAGCGCACCCAACCCGAAGGCATCGAAGAGTAAAAACACACAGGTTACATAGTTAACCATATACAAAGGCATACATTTACAAGGGGCTGGATTATAACGTCATCTTACGTTACAGTGAGCATGGCTGTTAATACCGTGCTGATTGCTGATCAAAGTTTCTTTTAGAGATTCCTGAGTGAAGAGCCATGTTTGCAAGTGTTTGCGGAAGGTCCAGAAGGAAGCTTCTGGCCTAGGTGTGGCTGGTAGTGTGGTCCAGTGTCTGGCAGCTACCACTGGGAAGCTGGCCGGTGACAGGTTGCCGCTGTCACTGTGCCTCTCCCTGGCTCCTAATATCACTCTGACAGGGCTGCTAGCATCCGCAAGCATCCAGCTTCCAGTCTCACGGACGCAGGCACACACGGTGGGCCTTGCACCCGCCCCATAACTCGGGAGGATAACTCAAGGGCAACGTGCTCGCCTTGGAAGCCAAAAGATGCGGAGCAACATAGGTTCGAACCCCGTGTCTGCACTTAGAAACCTTTGGGTTTTAAGAACGTAATAAATAACCTATCATATCATTCATATCGTATTAACATACTTGGTAGAAACAAAGGCAGAATGTTACCAGTTTGAAATTCATGAAAACCTGAGATAGTTGTCCTTCATGCAGGCCACGCCATTGCAAACTCTATATCCCAATCATTGCTGCTCAATCATGTTCCTCTGATATGTTCTTGGGCAGACTTCCTGGTGCCGGTTTAGGTTCCCGCAGGACACCGGCCAAGGTGACACATTTACACCCTGAAGACACAATTGCCCCACCCAATATGACTTAAGAAGGAGGTCATATTGGCAGGGGCGCCACCAAGGGGTGGCCAAGGGGGGCCATGGCCACCCTTTTAGAAATGGTGGCCCCCCCATCGGCCACCCCAGCGAAAAAGCAAAAAAAAAAATCTTTTTCGCACTGAACTGTGCATGAACAATAACATGCCCAGTTCAGTGCGAAAACAAATCTTTCTTTTTTGCTGCGACCTTGGATGGACTCTAGTCAGATCAGAGAGACATGGTGGCCCTGCACCCCATTGATCGATTTGCGCATGCTCAGTGGACCCGGAAACACAGCCTGAGCGCGCGCATTTCTTCTTTGGCTCGTGCTTCCAGGCTGTGTTCCAGGCTATGAAAAGGAGACCTGGGCTGTGTCGCTGACTGGGGGATTGAATGGTTCCTGGCAAACACTTCAGAGCCAGCTGAGGATAGTATGTGTGTGGCACCAGGGGGGTGGCACTGCAAGACCACTCAGGAATCTGGGAATCCTGGGAAAGATCAGTGTTGTCATTGCTAGGATGATCAGCAAAATGTGTCTCTCCAGGGGTTGCCACATTTATCATACGGAATTAACCTTTATGAATTCTAATGTAATGCCCCTTGAACCTGTAGGTGTTTAACCCAAACCCTACCTTTGTCTAGAACTAAGCATTTTCGAGGACAGGTGGGCTATAAATTAGCAAATGTGCACTGGAATAGAAGCCTCTAAGGGTGTCCAGTATCCCTATTAGGTTAGAAATCGTGACACTCAATAAATAATAGATCCGATTCTGACTCTGTTCTTAGTGTTCTCAGAGAACAATATCCTATTTTATTGTGGAAAGACCCTTTTCCCTGATAGTTCTGTATCCCCAGCCCATTATGACAAAACTAAATAAAGATGATGCACTCTGTCGTCTAACTAGCATGTTTTCTTTTGCTCCTATGTTGCACTACCCCACATCCGTGCCACGTTTCTAACGTATTGTATTTCCTCATATCCGAGCATGCCATGCAGTACTACTACTGCCATATTTCCTAGACTTGCCTTTTTCTCTCTGACTGGCCCACTATCCTGTGTTGTCCGTTGATCTCTTTGCCAAATCTGATAATACTTGGCTAAAAAGAGGCAGTTAGACCACTCTAAGGCACACCCTAACCCTACAATGAATTGGAGTATGCCTTACAAGGCTCCTTTTTTAAATGCCCCTTTTTAGTTTGGGCTATTATGTGGCAGATCCACCTAAAAGCTGAAACTATTGCATTAGAAGTACAGATGGGGGGAGATGGCATATGAGGAGGGAAACAAAGCTTTAATGTAATGTTTGGTTATTTACCCACCCATTGCCTGCCCATGGCTATTCTAATCCCTATGGTCCCTCCAACCAAGTACCCTCCCTCTCTCCCCAACCCCTGCCAAAGCACATCCTAGTGGGAATTCTTTGAGCTCTCTTTGTTCATGGTTTGCCATCAAACTTTGCTTTGAAGAAAACACTGGCAGGCCCTTCAAAGGCTGTATTCTGAGTGTTAATGACTTCATTTGTGCTGTAAATGAAATGTGCTACTTATGTAATAGAAATGCCTTAACCAGGTCTAGCACCCAATTTATAAACACTATGCGTGTCCAGTGTTGAAGTCCTGTTAAAAACAAGTATTGGCAAAGTCAGCAGTTTTGGCTTGTGTAGACCTATTAGGCATTGCAAGGCACTCCTATTAGATGCCCAGGCACTCACACCGTTTGCACCTGCTACTATCAATGGCCAGTTAATATCACTCTGGCATGGATTATTTGGGCCCTCCCGTGCGCCTGGGCTTGGGAGGGCTAAAGCCCCCCGCCCCTCTGACACAGCAGTCATCTTAAACAAATACACTGCTCTCCGAGGTGAGAAAACAGGCATTGAAGCGAAGGGTGAAGGCTGAGTACAAAAGCCTGCCAGCCCATCAGTAGGACTCCCTCCACCCCCATGTTGCAGCTAAAGGCTTAACTGCTGGCTCAGCTTTTACATGGCCCATGCTTTCAATAATTACCATTAACAAAAGAAAACGTATATTTGTGTGCATGTGGGGATTGTATGTATGTAGGCATGCATGGATGAAAGTATGTATGTATGCAATGGAGTGTGTAGGTGGTTGTATGTTTGTATGCTAGGCCTTGTCTGCAAGTGCACACCTGTGAATGAATGCAGTGTGGATGGTGTGATGTGCGTGTTAACGAGCGCACAATCTAAATGTTCTGGGTACTCGTGTGAATGACAGATCAGCTGTGTGGGTGCATGTGTCTGAATGTCTCCATATCACTGTGTATCTGAGGAGGGGCATTGGAGCATTGACATATTTTGACAAGAGCATGGCATGTTTTATTGCCGTTTTTGGGCAAAGGAAAGTCAATGTGAGTGTTTTTATGTGATGGTGGGGTTGGAGTGGGGGTTAGAGGAGGGAGAATACTACAGTGGGGCTGACCTGACTGGGTCTTACTGTAGCATAGAATGTTGTACTCGCATTGAGGTAAAAGGCAACATGATGAGTGTTCTTACATGGGGAGCGCATGTTTCCTTATTTTGAATTGGGTCTTTATTTTACTGGTGTTTAAGGTCAAAGGCAACATACATATTCTTACATGGGGAATATAACATGATGCGTGCAACATGATTGTACTTATATGGGCGGATTTGTGTGATGATATGCTATTTATATAGTACTTTGGCCAAAGCGATGTACAGAGAACAAATTTACATCAAATATATCACCCAGCCGAAGTTTGCACTCATTTAAAGAGCTTTATTTATTGCATTTATTGACATAGCCCAAACCCGTAAGTATCATGGCAGTGATACAACTTGGTGAGCAGGGAAAACAGTACAGTACATAAGAGAGGGGTAACAAGGTGCACAAGCAACGTAATAGTAGACGGTCCGTAGAGGAGGGTAGAGATCAGGGAGGTCACTTTGAAGTATGTATGAAAGGCTGAGTTGGCCTTGCCGTGATTTGAACCTGCAAATCACACTCAGATTACAAGAGCATGCGCTCAGCCCACTGAGCAACTTACTGGCTAGCCAGCAAGAGCATGTCTTCTTTCTGTGGCATTGCAGTTTCTTACTGGTGTTAAGGCCAACGGCAGCATAAGTGTTCTTACATTGGGGTGGGGGCATTTGTGCTGCCTGCAAAGCTGTTTTTTTTATTGTGGCATGAGATGTTTACTGCCGTTAGGGAGCAAATACAACATGAGTGTTCTTATATGGGGAGTGGGGGATTTGTGTAGCCAGCAAGGATATGTTTTCTTACTCGGGCATGGATTTTTTTCACTGGCATTAAGGCAAAGCTAATAGGAGTATGTTCTTACATGGAGATACTGGCATGTATTGGGAGAGCTAGCATAAACATACTTTGTCATAGTATGGTTACTGGCATTATGAACAAAGCAAACATGAGTATTTTCCTATGTGGGAATAGTGGCATATATAAGTGCACCAGAATGGACATGTGTGACCACAATCAATATGAAAATGCTTTTTTACACTTGCAGAGTACTGGCATATAGCAGACAAAATGAAAATGCTCCTATGCATTGTTGGCGGCTTGGCATCTAACGTACTTTGTATGCCTTACCCTACAAAACCGAATGTAAACTGTGTGGCTTTTTACCTAATTTATCACAGCAAGTATACTGTAAAATGCACTTTTTTAACCAGTTATTTAAAACCTTTTCTCAAGGGGACAAACCCCCCTTGATTGGTTCGCCCTCCCCCACTACTCTCTGTCACTCCTATGCATTTGGCTGGGGGCAGAACAAGTGCCTTCCTTCCGCAGACTCTTCTTAATGTAGGCCATCCTACATTGGCTCCAGGCCCCACTTGTTACAGAATAATAGCTAAGCCTCTGGTGAGTTGGGGTGAAAGATGGATCTAATGGGCCAAAGGAAGGCGTGATATCTACTCAGACTCCTGGGCTTGGGGAGAGGACGGTAGGATGGGTGGGTTTGGGGGGAAATCACTAGCGCAGAAGGTTTAATGTCCCGTCTTACTAACGGTTTTCAAAACCTCCATCCAGCCCCGCCAAAATGTTGAGGCTGGATCCACCCCTGTGTGGCACCCTGTGTGCCACCCCAAGATTTCCTGTGGCCTCATCAGGCCACCCCTATGAAACATTTCTGGGGGCGCCACTGCATATTGGCTACGCTCAGGCCTGTATCTATGCCTATGCCTAGGTCGTTAATGGCCACCCGTTGAGGGGCTTATTGCCCCATTAAACCCAATAAATATGTTTACAATAGCCGCACATTGTTTCTAATCAAGATTAGTTGTTATTTCTCTCCACAACTTAAGTTCCCAATCAGCACACAAAAAAACAGTAATGTACCAGTAATGTACCAGCCAGCATGAACACACAAAACTTTAAAGCAACATTCCACAAACCCCTCACCAGCTTAAACATCTCCATTGGTCCTTAGAAAATGGCAGTTGCTGTAACAGAGCTTTGAGCAGGATGCACTGGTTACCCATTGACCGAGCAACTCTCCGACACCAGAGACCTTCTGTGTCATGTATTTTCATTAGCTTTCTCTGGCAGCGATCTAAGTTCTTGCCAGACCTAAAAATGAGCCCAAGTCATCCTGCAGAGATTCTGACTCCCCGCCGTCTACGCAGTCGGTACAGTTTACAGTGAACAATAATGGAAATAAATACATTTTATTCAAAATGATATTTCTTATTTACAAAAAAATCTAAGCTACAGGACAGTTAAACAATATGTGTATAGCACTATTATAACTTGGTATACTACTCGGCCTAGTCTTTAATTGCGCATATGGGCTTAAAAAAAGATTAAATGGAAGATGGCCATAGCAATGCCAGTGGTTATAATTCATTCAAAGATTTGCATTAATTCCTTTTGTGTATCTACAGAGGCCCCTGAGAGCCTAGTTTGTGCTTTATAAACCTGTACTTTTTTGGCGGCTTATAACTTCGCTCCCCCATTAGGAATCCTCACCAAACTTTGCAAAAATAAAGTATATGGCCTGCTCTGAATTCTTTTGGCAAGTTTGATGAGGTTTCGTGCAGGGGGGGCAAACCTATAGGGGGGTCCCAATTATTTTTTTTTCCATAGACTGAATGGGGAAAAACATTGTGCATGGCTGCAGGCCGAACGGCTGGACGGATTTTCACCAAATTAGCGGAAGGAGTGGGGGCTTGGGTCAGAAAGTGTGCTTTTGTGTGTTTGGTGGAAATCCGACCAGTACTTTTGTTGGCAAGAACTAAAATGCATGTCTAAAAAAATTAGTGATATCTGGGTCCACTCCACGGACCCATTTCCCTGTTCGCTCCGTGGACAGAAGTATAATTGGCTTGCAGTACGCCGTGATGTTGGCAAACCTTCAACGCGGCCGGTGGTTGGCTGGAGGGAATCGTGCTCTGCGTCAAAGTTTTTGGGAAACGCCGCCATGGTGTATCGGAGGACAGTGAGGCTCCAAAAGGGACTGACAAGCATAATGTACGGCATGTGGTGGTGGGAAGAGGGGATGGAAAGGGTGGGGGAGAGAGAAGTGGTTCATCAGATATATGTGATTATTAGGTGGACGAAGACGGTGGTGTGCCTGCAGTATCCGTGCGTACAGAGCCAATTCGCCAGTCCCTGCACAGGCCACAACCATGTGTGGTGAATGCAGGCAGCTTTCGTTACGGCACAATAGCTTGTGCCGCAACATCTTCCTGTGCTGACTGCTGGTACCTGAATAGTAGACAGGGAGTGCTTTGCAAAACATATATTATGTCATGTGATGGTGGGAAGAAGGGATGCAAAGGGTGAGGGTGTAAGAAGTGAATCATCTGAGATATGTCAATAGGTGGGCGAAGATGTTGATGTGCCGGCAGTGTCCTTGCGTACAGCGCCAATTCGCGGGTCTCTGGACAGCTGCCTTCCATGTGTGCTGCATGCTGGCAGGCTTTGTTACGGCACGATAGCTGGTGCGGAGACCTATTTCTGTGGTGACTCATGGGAGCTCAATTGCAGAAGGGGAGTGCATTGCACATGACATACACATTATAAGAAAGCGTGTACTCCGTTGTGTTGCATGGATGGATGCCTTGCAGAGACAAATATGTGCCATGGTTGGAATTAGGTTTCACATTGTTCCCTTCTGTGTGTGTTACATCAGCATTGCATAGTTGGGTGATTGCATGGGTGCAGTGCTTCTTAGCACATCCTACAGTGTTTCATCCATGGCTGCAGCTACTGGAGTGAACAGCTGTGCAGTGAGTCTGCAGAGTGCAGTGTTGTATTACTGTCAGTATTGAAGAGGGTAGGGATGAAGAGCACCTTATATGTGCATGGATATTGCAGTGTGTGAAGTGGGCGCAATTCTTCAATAGTGTGTACATAGAAGTGGAGACGGGATAAACTGCATATCGCATTGGATTGCTTTATGTCCATTGCACAGAGTGGTGACTTCTGTACTGCAGGTGACTTCTGTACTGAATAGAGAGCTGGGAGACGTACTATGTGAATGAAAGTGGGTATGGGTGCCGGACGCTGTGTTATGTTTCCATGAATAGCTGTACTACGGTATGGAGGTTGGGTAGTAGTGGCAGTGGCTGTGGTACGTGATCACATGATGGTATGCATGGCTGCATTATGTTGCGGTGGGTGTGGGCAAGGCCTAGACTATTGGGTGCATGGCCAAAGGCTGTAGGCCATAGGCCATGCACCCAATAGTCTAGACCTTAACCACACCCACTGCAGCAATGCAGTTTACACTGCATCTGTAACAGACTCTTCACCTTTACAGAATGGTTGCGGAGCACATTGTAGACTTAATAGAGCCCCAGAAGTCAGCTGACATGTAAATACTGTTGGTTGTTTGGGTTGGCATAACACCATCGTATGTGAATGAAAGTGAGTAGGGTTGCCGGAAGCTGCGTTAAGTTTGTAGATTGTGGTAGAAGGTGAATTTTTCTACGCATAGCTGTATAACGGTGCAGAGCTTGAGTAGGAGTGCCAGTGGCTGTGGTTTGTGTGTGGATTGTGGTACTTGGTGACATGTTGCCATGCATGGCTGGATTACATTGTGGTAGGTGTGGCCAAGGCCTAGACTATTGGGTTCATGGCCAAAGGCGTAGGACGCAGGCCATGCACCCGAAAGCCAAGACCTTCACCACACCCACTGCAGCAATGCAGTTTTGACAGCATCTTTCAGAGGGTGGTCACCTGCACAGAATGGTTGTGGAGCACATTTTACTCTTCATAGAGCACCAGAGGTGCGCTGACATGCATACATTGTTGGTTCCATGGGTGCGGTCATTGTTGGAACATCCTACGGTTTTCGGTGTATGGCTGGAGATTGTGCAGTAAAAAGTCTTGCAGTGTGCCCACTAGATGCAGTGTTGGAACACTATCAGTATAGATAGAAGAGGGTAGGATTGTAGTGAATCTTCGATGTGCTTGGACATTCTGGTTTGTGTAGCTTCCTGGGAGTAGGCCCAATGTTGTGAATATTGTGCGGTTTGGTTGCCAGTGACTTAATACTTTGTGCATGGAAGTGGGTAGGGGTGGCGGAGGCAGTGGTATGTTTGTGTAATCTGCTAACTGTTACATGTTTCCATACATCGCTGTTTTATGGTGCTGGGGCTGGTTAGAGGTGCCGCTGGCTATGTTGCGTTTGTGGATTGTGGTTTATGGCCACATGTTCTCATGCATGGTTCCATTATGTTGCAATGGGTGTTGGCAAGCAGTAGACTCTTCTGTCCCTGGTCAAAGGTGTGCTGGGTACCGCTCTGGACGATTTTGGATGCTGGCATCGTAGTTTTTTCTTGCACACCTTTGAATGGAAGGTGCTTTGGAAGCACACGCGACGCATACTTGAACAGTAAATATGGAGTGCTGGACAGAAATGATAGTGTTGAATACAGACTTCTTGGCTGTGATTGGTGCATGCATGCCTGAATATTTCACAATCCTCAATGAGGGAGTGCTGGAAGAAGAACAGTGGAGAGGGGAGAAGGACTGTCTCTGATTTACTGGGGTGTAGCCCTCGCTGTAGCTGGGAAAGCACACGCGCCACATCCTGTCATTCTCAGCATGGTGGGCATGCAAATGGAAATGTAGGAATTACAGAATCATGTCTCAAAGGTATGGGTCACAGGAAGGAGCGGTACTACTTTCTCCCCATACTCTCTGTGTAATGAGGTTGGTGGACATGGAGAGACGCACAGTGCTGATCGTGGGTGATACATGTGTACAAGATCTGTACAGGTATGCCATGCAAAGAGGTGTTGCTGATAAATTCGGGTTGGAAGGAGTGGACGCTAGTCTTGATCCGTTCAGTTTTTGGTGGGATGGTTAGCCTTTGCAGATATGTGGCCTCTATCGTTACTGGTGAAGTTGTCGTGGTGTATTATGGAGGTCTACATTTGGGTTACATGTCGTTTGCCCCGTCACCTGAAGAAGTTGATGACTGCAGTGATGCAGATTTTTCCCAGTGCCAAGGTCGTTTTCTCACCCATTCCCCCAAGAGGAGTATGGGACCATGCCGGTGTAATTTGTCCACAGCCACAGCTCGGAAGGTGTCTTATGAACAGAAGCATGTGTGCATTTATGTGCACTGATGGCATGGTGTCCACCCACTATGAGAGCATGAATTTCCAAAACATACACTGCTTTCATGCAAATAGCATTTCTTCCAACGCCATTGGCAATACCATTTTCTTGTACATTGTGCACAAAGTGTTGCCCTAAATTCGGTAGAAAATGAAGGAGGAGAAGCAAACAAAGAGAAAAAACAAAAAAGGGGTTTGCAAGCACGTAAAAAAAAAACACAAAAACAAAGAAAAAATAAAACCTTTTCAGAGGGACCACTAAAGACCCAATCGCCTACCCTGTTTCCCACTCCCCCCCTTCCTAGCATGAAAGCTCCACAGATTACGCTGTAGTTTCAGGATTACACATGCCACATCCAGCCATTTTCAGGATGGGAGCCATGGAAATGGGACTGTTGAGCGAAAGACACTCGTCAATAAGGTTTGTGGTTGTGGTGTGTACGCAAAAAGTGTAGTCAAAGGTCTCTTTGTACAAAGAAGTGCAGAAGGCTATGGTGGAAGTGGGCAAGGTAATGGCCAGGCATCCTGGGTGTATGCATGAACTGTATGCACTTGTTTGAAGTTCTTAACATGAATGCAGTGCTGTTTGTGAGCGATATTTTTTGAAAAGTGTGCAGTAAGTGGGGTACTGCCAGAAATAAAACCCTGTGTTGTGTACAAGGTAAGTGGCTGGCATCCTACTGGCATCCTACTGTTATGAATGCATTCTGTGTATGATATCATATGATGTGCAATTGTATGCTATGGCATGCGTAATACCCCTATACACATGTTTAGCAAAGCGCAATGAGGCAAGGGATAGGGGAACAGAGTGGACACAGAGGCAACAAACCTACTAGGCCAGGTGTGACTTACATCGCCGAAGTGCATGGGCGGGGGGAGGGGAAGGTGCAGTACATGAGTAGAAGAAGAAATGACAAGTGCAACGATAAGTGCACACATCTGGTGGTGCTGGAACTGTTAGGGATACGGAAAACAGTCCCCAAGTGGGGGGTTTGCTAGAAAGGCAGTGCAGGGGTCTGCCTGGTGGGGGGAGGTGGCATGGGCCCAACATCACAGAGTCGCAGGTAACCAGTGCAGAATCAGTTTACACCAGGCAGTCAGCCGGGGAGAGGAGGAGAAATAGTAGGCGCAAAGAGAAAGGCTTTGAGGTGCTTCCAGAACCAGCAATGGTTCTCAAGTTTCAGGGAGGCTGGAAGGCTGTTGCAGAGGGAGGCCCCAGCCGAAAGAAAACATCTACAACCAACTGGTTGTTTGCAGAAGCGATTGACCCTGAGGAAGTTGGAGGCGGATGAGGGAAGACCTCGAGCACAGACATATATAGTAAGTGAGAGTTTAAGGTAATGAGGTACCTTGGCCCAGAAGGCCTTGTGCATAATGCAGAGGGTTTTCACCTTATTCTTTGCAGCCACTGGGAGCTACTGCAGACATTTCACTGCTGAGGAGATACCATCCCAAGTCGTGCAGTCCTCTTCTGGATGCGTTGCAGAGGGTGGAGAGTAGAAGTGAGCAGATTTAAAAAGAGCCTGTTGCAATAGGGCAGCCTAGACAGAAGCACAGCTGTGCAGACAGTGACCTTTTGGAAACTTGCTTTAGGTTGGTAAGATACATGCAGTGCTGCTTTTGGTGGCATATCTTTACGATTTATGTAGGTGATGGGTTAGTGGGGAAAACATTTTGTAGCATTGTCGGAAGCTAAGCAGAGAGCTCCTGTTTCGATATTACAATGTATGATATGGGTAAATGAAAACATTGCAAGCACATTCCACTGAAGTGCCACTTGATGGTAGGGGATGGGAAAAAAGACAGTATGCTTTTAACAAACGTAATGGACGCTCAGTGGCAGATACAGTGCGCAGAGGTACTTATAACACATACTGAAGAAAAAGTTTTCATACCTCCATTTTATGGGGATGGATGCTGTTAGGGAGATTTGTGCAAAACGTACCTCTACCTTAGAGCCATCCAGCTTTTTTGCTATATTTTGGGACATTGAACTTTTCATTTTCAGTGTTTTACTTTTGTGTTCTTTGGATATGGAGTTTTAAAACAACTCCATAGGCATCATCTTTTTCTGTGTGCCATACAGCACCCTCAGTGCAGTGGCACAGGGGTGTTTTTCAGACTCCCCAAGGTTTAAATACCTTCTCTGGAACTGACTACTGTCTCCCAGAGCATGTAAAGTTAAATTGACTGTACTAGTCTTTCAAAATGTACAGACCCAGCACACACTATCTTCCTATGGAGTGCTGGAGGGGTTGCCTAGCTTCCCCTGAGTCTAAACACTCATGTAACAGTCAAATGTTACCCTTTCCTACTTGAAATGGCTGGTGGCAGTGGTTTTAAACAAACTACCATGATTTTTCCCGACCGCGAACACCGGTAGCTAAAAATTGGGTCAGCCATGTTTTCCAATATGACGCCCAAGACCTATCTGTAAAAACAGACTCCGGTCAACTTTTTTCGCCATTTCTTTTTGGAAAGGTCCTTCTTGTGTTTGTCTCTGCGTGCCAAACCAGGTTTGATCCCTTTGTTCGTTAGCCTTTGGCGGGCTTCAGTGCTGAAGCCCTCCTCTGGCGCCTGAGTGTCTGGGGTGGACAGGATGTGAGGGAGGTGCCCGAAACTCCCTTTGCTTAGTCTCCTAGGAGGACTGAATGCACTCTGGCGTGATTGGCCGACTGGCTGTCCGGCAAGGACAGACACCCTGCTGTGTGAGTGGCAGCCAGGCTGGAATGAATGAGGGAAAATTGTTTAAAAGCAGTTCTCTGGGACTTGGAAAGCAGAGTCGACCACTGGAACAAAAGAACCGAAGGCGAGCTGAAGGAAGACGACTGCTGCAACTCCTGGTCTACTGGGGAAGCCCTGCTGCAGGTCCAAATTGCCCGAAACTCCATCAACTGAGAAGCCCTTCAAGGTTAAGTTGTTCCCTTGAGTTTGGTGGGAACAACCAACTCGCAAGCCACCTGGACACCGTCCACAGCCTGGTCGAATTTCTTCAGAGTGCTGTTGAAAATCGGATAGCCAGGGGGAAGGAAACCAGCTTGTGGGATTTAAGGCCCTCAAACCTTAAACCAATATTTTGCTAAGCTTGTGAACTCTTCCGTGGGCAGTGCAGGAACCTCCCGACGTCCTCCTTCTTGTCCCCACGACTAAAGCTCAGGAACAGCGAGATCTGCAGGAACTGCCAGGAACAACTGCCTCAGCTACAGCTTTTCTTCACTTACAAGGTACTGTGCAAGTGCGGTGCAGAACTCTGTTCGGCCGCGGTGAAAGTTTGTGAAACTTTCCTGACTTCGAAGACTTGTCCTTCCCTAAACCAACATCTAACTTTTTGTCTGACCAAATTCTTCTAAGATCTGTGGCAAAGACTTAACTGTTTACTACCAGAACTGTGCTTTCCTATACAAGACTCTGAACCATTGACTTTGGCCCAGACCTATTGAATTGAATTGCTGGTTGTAGTGAACTGAAACCCTTTGCCCTGCCTATGAAAGTATTTGTGCTGTTGATTCTTATAACCTTGTCTTTTTACCCCTTTTTAAAGTACTTGAAGTGCCATTTTGCTCTCACTTCAGGGGAGCTGAACTTGTTCAGAAACTAATTGGTTGTGTATTGTAGTATATTAGATTGTGATATTGAGTGTTTTCACAGTGCCACGCCTCCCTTATTTAGCACACATTCTGTGGAACGTATACAGTGCGCGGCGCCCTGCATCCGTCCATTGCCAAAAACCACCTGGCCAAGATATGTCAGTGAACAAAAAAAGAGGGCGCCAGACTGGAAATGTCATCAGTGATGTCATCAATGGCATTTGTGATGTCATCTTTCATGTCATGGGTGTTAGTCTTAGCAGTGCACAGTGGTGGCGCGTGTTATGGTTGCTTAGCTTACCATAACTGGAGAATTTCTGTGGGTTTTCGGTTTTACCTGTAACCATAGTGTGGATAGGGTGGTGTTAGTGCAAAGTAACCGTAAAGTCCCTGTAGCAAACGTTTTTGCACTGAATTTGGTAGGTTTATAGTAGGGCGCTGTACCTAGAACCTCCTTTAGCATAGTTATTTGAGTAAAGGGGATAGGTTTTCAGTAACGCAACTTAAAGGATAGTTCCGGGACTTTTTTTTTTATTGTCCCTACGGTTCGGCCATGTGTTTTTAAGCATAAATCGGTAGATCGTAGAAAACTTTCCTATGGACCTTACCCGACTTTTCGTCCATTAACGCACTCGAAATCAGCCGCCATTTTGTGATAATCCTATCATTTCCCCCCATCGACCTGGCTCACCTGCGTTTGCGGCACTAAATCATATCCCCCGCCCCTGAAACAGACTTTATCAAAACATTCATATTCCCCGCCTCTATCCGTGACGTGACTGTGCTGCGTAGGCAAACGCGCCCAGGCGTCTTCTACGCGACTCCACACAGAACCCGGAAACCAACACAGATCAGCTCACAACACAGCGCGCCACAATTCGGAATATGAAACTGTACTTTTAAATCAAACCGCAAGATTGTAAATTTGGTAAAGTACATTTATTGGACATCAAATGTTTAGAGAATATTCAGCGATTTTCATTTTTCTTTGCTCTCGATCCAAAATAGTTCGTCTTGAGGCAAGCGATGTTCGTGTGCAATACACGGGGTGTTGGTTTACGATAGAATAAGCTCTTCGGTCGCACCGATAATCGCATGGCTGTTCCAACAACGAGGCACTAGGCCACCACAACGGTATGTATGTTGCATCTAGCCGTTAGTACCGCGTAAGGGCATACTTTTACTTGGCGATCGTCCCATAAAATGGTCAGGGTGGTAACGTTGTTCACGCGGAGAAGCAACTGGCGGTTGTAGAAGCCATCCGCCGGTGTCTGGTACTCGTGAAACAGACAATAATGAAGGATGTACCTGTTTTAAAAACATAAAAAATGAAATTAGTCTCACCATCAGATCTTTATTAAAATTATTCATTTTATATATTAGGTCGGGAAATTATTTCATAGCTAGGACAGTGCAACTGGGTATTATACGTCATTTCCAGTAACCCACCCCCTCTCCTCCGCCTTTTTCAGAGCCGCCTGAGCGCCAGTGGACCACTTCGTCACTGATATGATATAATATGGCATTTGCAACGCGCCTATACACAAGTGTTTCAAGGCGTGGCGAGGGGGGGGGAACAAGGAGAAGACAGACAACAATCCTACTAGGCCAGGTGCCATTCAGATCGCGCAAGTGCAGGGGTAGGGGGAAGGTAAAAGTGCAAGGGGAAGGGGAGGGGGGAAGTGGAGTACAAGGTAAGTAGCATAAAATAATAAATACATAGGGTCAGCTGGTGGCGAGTGCAAGGTAAGTGCAGAACAAGTGCTGGGAAGGGGGGGCTGTAGGATACTGAGACAGTCCCCCAGTGCAGGGGTTGACAGGGAGGCAGTGCAGGTGGAGAGTGGAAGGGCCCAGGACCGAGGTCGCAGACAGTGGACCAGTTGTAGCAGGGGAGAGGGAGAGAGAAAGCAGAAGCAAAGAGGAAGGTTTTGAGGTGCTTCCGTAAAAGGAGATGGTTCTCCTCAAGATAGTGCGCGGTACAAAACAATATGCCACATAGAACGAACAAGTACAACTTAACCTGTCTTTAAAGCTACTGTATAGTAATTAAATTGCGGTATAAACTCATCTAAAGAGTTACTTACATTATATTTGCATTTTCCATTGTGTCTGTGCGTAGGGCAGCCCCGAAATACCACTCCTTCTATGCCGACGTTATTTCTTCTAATGAATGAACATCAAATGGCTATCGTTTCTGAAATTTTATTCATGATCGTTTCTTACGTTATTGCACCACACCCCCAAAAAGAAGTCTTTCGGGATGGTCCCGGCTTGTCAAGGTCAAATAACAATAGAACCTTATACTGAGTCGTGGGCCATTCCGGCACCCGAGCAAAAAATCAAAGCAGCTGACCTTCACTTTGAACGAGCACACATTCCTAGTTAGCTACATTCAGTGTAAGGCCATCTCACAGGACTTGAAATTTACACTCCATCTTTGCATTTTGTCTGCGTGCTTTGCAGCCCCAGAGAACCATAAATACGGAGACATTCTATATTTTTTGGAAAAATGATTTATAATACTGTTTGGTTTAATTTAATGCGCAAATGAACAATGTTGGATAGACACATTGCATGTACACTGAGCAATCACTTTTATTTACACAATACATAGCTACACATATTCAATGGGCCTGCGACATGAGGAGACTCGAGAGCAAAGTCACAGGTGACACCCGGGTGGTTCGCACTACTGCACGGTGAAGGGAGGGGCAAGGGTGGAGAGACACATTGCATGTACACTGAGCAATCACTTTTATTTACACATTACATAGATACACATATTCAATGGGCCTGCGACATGAGGAGACTCGAGAGCAAAGTCACAGGTGACACCCGGGTGGTTCGCACTACTGCACGGTGAAGGGAGGGGCAAGGGTGGAGAGACACATTGCATGTACACTGAGCAATCACTTTTATTTACACATTACATAGATACACATATTCAATGGGCCTGCGACATGAGGAGACTCGAGAGCAAAGTCACAGGTGACACCCGGGTGGTTCGCACTACTGCACGGTGAAGGGAGGGGCAAGGGTGGAAAGACACATTGCATGTACACTGAGCAATCACTTTTATTTACACATTACATAGATACACATATTCAATGGGCCTGCGACATGAGGAGACTCGAGAGCAAAGTCACAGGTGACACCCGGGTGGTTCGCACTACTGCACGGTGAAGGGAGGGGCAAGGGTGGAGAGACACATTGCATGTACACTGAGCAATCACTTTTATTTACACATTACATAGATACACATATTCAATGGGCCTGCAACATGAGGAGACTCGAGAGAACAGACAATCAAATTACAATCATTTAAACTGTGATGTGTATTTCTCAATGAGCTCTGCTTTAGGTGGACATGGAACAGAGGCAATGTTGGGTGGCAATGCAGTTGTCCCCTGCACAGGTTCGTTCACAACTCCATGTATGTGCCTATCTAGGACATCAACAATAAGTCTCTCAATAAACTCATATTGCATATCCTCAAACACTGGTTTGATCACCCATTGTTTACTTCTTTTAGTGAAGGCCTTATTGTAGCGAAGCGTCCCTAAAGTTCCGGTCGTCCTACTTTGTTGACGGCCAACATTATGGTTATGTGCCAAGACCGCTAGAAGAGTCCGATTTATCATGCCCCCCATGCCAAAATGCAATCGTTTTGGCCTGTACTTTAGGCACATATTGTGGAACACCTCCAAATCTCCTGTGTGGCAGAATTCCGTGAGTCCCCTCAAATCTCTTGTTATAGTTTTATCAAATACAATCTTTTCAATGGCTTTGTGAGTGGGTGATGAAGGAATCAACCACATCTTCTTCCGTGCCTCCTCTGTGGACAAATGGCCATGTTCACAATTGTGGAAATGTTGGTTTGTGGTCCAGAGGTGAACGTTGGTACAGTGTAGCATTACTGACCGCCATTTTTCCAGTAGAATTTCCAACGACCCTTCACATGTTTTTGAGCTCCACCAAAGATGGTTGCTGATTGACTTGGACCACTGTGAAATACCTTGCATATCTTTTTTTTTACCTGCAGCCGACATTTTATTATTGATTGTTTTTGCAAGATGCCATACGTCAAATTGGTGATTTATATTTTTGTACTCTTCTCTCATTGTCTTGGCAATTGAAACGTGTCTGTCCGTGGCTATCAGGTCGATCACCATTCCCCGCGATTGTAGTTCTTGCAATGATGCTACAAAGCCAACTTTCTCCATGGCCACTGAGGATGTACTTTGTGACACCTGCACGACCACCAAACTCACAATTTTCTTACTTTCCATGTCCTGAAAGTGGTAGGTGCAGTACTTGGCTGAAAATCCTGGGCTGTCGCACTGTCCATCACCGGCTAGCCTGAACCGTTTGCCCGCAAATGTACTTTCAATAGACATTTTTTCCATTCTCCAAGCTTCGCTAATGGCTGGAAATAGATAATCGGTTTGGTATTTGTAGAACTGAGTTTTCGCAATGAAATGGATTCCCACAAACTGAAAGAAATACTCTAACTTTTTAAAACTTGAACCACTAAAAAGTGCGGCCGCTGCACAAAGTAGATTGCCTGCTGGCAGTTGCCCCAGCATGGGTTGTGCAGACCATGAGAACGGATGATATTGTGTACAGGTGGCATGTATTTTAAGGTTAGTGCCTCGAATTGCACGAGTCACATTAATCAATGGCTCCCCACATACTTCCCCACCAACCGAATGCCCACATTTCATCATAATAATAATATCAATCAAACAACTATCGAATACAATGAATTTGGCCTCTTTCCTTATACTGTCACTCTGCATCCCAGCTGGTTCGGCCTGTAACGTTGAGCACATGTCACTCACATTAAAGGTACAATCTCTGATATCGTCTTCCGCTATGTTCAGTGATATTGATGGTGTTTCATTGTCGTCCATTTCATTCTCTTCCATTGCAACATCTGTTCCTTCTCCGGCGATGGGAGAATAAAACAATTTCTTCAACTTTCTCGCGGTCTTAGCTTTTGCGGGTGTGGATTCTGTGAATTGATCTCCGACTGCATCCGAACTACCAGGAGGACATTCACTATCAATGGCTGGTGGTGGTATAGCTCCGTTGTCAATCACTTCATATTCTTCCCATTGGCACGATGCATCTCCAGTCTCAAGTCCCTGCCAAAAGGTTTGACAAGCAACATCTCTCGTTCGCTTCACTGTCTGTGTAGATCTAGTTCGTACACCCACTCGCAACTAGAGGACAGATTGGAAAAGGGATGTTCAGTTTAAACACAACTTACAGTATTGAACTATCAACAGTGAAAAACAACATAATATAGTGACCAGGACACTAACCTTCTTTTGCTTTCTTTTCTTTGAAACTTTCTTGCCTCGAACTTCAACATCTGGACGCTGTTGCTCCGACTCGTGTGTGCATGTCTCCACTTCCTCTTGCGCTGCAACGACTATATTTTCATGATAAGCACATCCATCACGCACTGACGCTCCATCGACTCCCTGAAACATAGAACTTTCATTAGTATGTATAATAATATTGAAAACACAAAATGTACTTGGGGACCAATACCCACGTACTTCTCAATAGCAAAACACGAATGAACGCATTGTGTAGAACATTCAAACGACAATTATTCACGCATTGTTGATCTAGTTAGATGGAACTGTCAAGATCCATACCTCGGGCTCCGCATAGACTTCCATTGATGATATTATTGAAGATGACGCTTCAGCAACTCCCTGAAACACAGTAATTGCATTAGTATGGTTTTCTATTTTGTTAAAAAGAACATAAACTTTGTGCAGGCGTCAACGGCTCATCTAAATAGACCTGCACAAATGATCAGTTGTCTAAAATAAATAATGGATATCTAAATATGATTCGATTTGCTCGATCATTGGAAGTGTCACCACCCAGAGATCTGCATCAACTACTAGGGGTGATGTTCTTGTAGAAGAAGCTCCGTCATCTCCCTGAAACATAGAACTTGCGTTAATAAAGAAGGAAGTATAGCGGATGTAATCACGTCATATGATCTCGCTTGATCGAACTGTCAGTATCCATACCTCGAAATGCATAAGAACATCAAGGGACGCTGTAACTGCGGTGCACACTTCTGCAAGCTGTTGCGCCGACCCGTAACTGCATGCTCCCCCTTCTTCTTGGACTAATGCTCCATCGACTCCCTGAAACATAGGACTTTCATTAGTAATGAACACAATATTGAAAAAAGAAGACACATAGGAGGGCGACGACAGAAGGACATATCAATGGCTAAAAACGAAAGAAACATTGTGTGTAACAATCACGCTACAAGAATGCAAGATCTGATGATCTCCATCGATGGAACTGTCCGGAATCGTACCTCGAGCATCTGAGTGACATCAACGGTTGTCGTCAATGCGTTGGACTCCTCAGCATCTCCCTGAAAGACAGTACTTGCATTATTTTGGATAACAATAATTATAACTGAAAACAAAGACTAGAGGACGAGTACTAGGGTGTACCATTAGGTAAAATAATTACACGATAAATTAAAACTATTGATTTACATGCCTAAAACAAGTCAGTGGCAGAATAGCTAAGTAAGATTACCCGATAGGCACTTGAAGAGGCTGATGACTGCAATAACGACACGGATGGAGAATCTTACGCCTTCATATTGAGTGGATACATAAATGGGGAAATTATTGTTAGCTAATGCTACACACTACCGCAAGGCCGAGAGCTAAATCCGTAAACTTGACTCACCAGTGGAGGGATGTGGACGAATAGAGTGGGAATAGTGGTTGAGAGCAATTTTCGCGTTGCTCGCGGTGTTTTCTTCTTTATTAGCAATGATGTGGAGTACATGTCTGAGCTAAAGTGCCTGCTGCACATACGATATCGATCACCCCTCTTGTCCGCAAAGACTTCTAGGACTCTACTTTCAAGCTCAGACGGTGGATATCCGCAATATCGGACCCATTCTCTTATCTGATCTATTGTTTTAGGGAAAACATGCATTATAGTACCTTCAGGTTTATTATGGGTCTTCGAAGGGCAACCGCCAATGGAACAGGCAGGCATTGTGCAAAGTTCTGAAAAGTAAAGATCAACAATTCTCAATGAATACCAATGTGTTAAAAAATTAAATGACACATAAAAGGTCCAATGCAAGGTTCGTTTTGGTTCTTGGAACTATACACGTTATTCACATGCGGATAAGTATTTGAATAACTTTAAAAAAATAGAAAAATAATTTGACTAAACTCAGAACATGTGACGAGTTCCTTGCATGTACTGTCTTGAACAAAAAGAAAACATGGATGCAATTTGATGACTACTAGCAAATAGATATAAATTAAAAAATTGGACGCAAAATGATTATGGTACATGGCCTTACCTTGACGAACAAACAGTTAGATGCAGGGATCAGAGTAGTTTCTTGTCGTAGAACAGGGAGCAGTTCACAGGTTGCAAACTGACGAGTTTGCTCGAAGTGGTCACGGAAGTTCACAGAGACGAAGAGCAGATAACCAGCACCTTCACGGGTTGACTAGCAAAGCGCAAAGAAGTTCTCATTAGAAATATGAAGTGGGTTATAAAGAATTCGAAACAGGGGTGTGTTTGTGAATGAATGACGTGTATATGTCGTGGCATTATGTGGATTGCAGGGGGGCGTCCAGCGTGAGGGGGGATGCTTGGCAGGAGACACGGGGTCTGGAGGTAGACATGGGAACAACAACCCATGCTCTATAGACCACTTTGAAGTGTACATGGTCTTTGGCACCTCTTGGCCTTTATCGCTCCCTGACAGCTCCACTTGCCAGCGCAAGTACCCCGGTGCGAACTGCCTTTGATAGGGCGGGGGGTGGATTGGGGCGGTGGTCGTGCAGACAAGACACAGGAAGACTCGTGAATGGAGACACACTTATGTGGATTGCAGGGGGGCGTCCAGCGTGAGGGGGGATGCTTGGCAGGAGACACGGGGTCTGGAGGTAGACATGGGAACAACAACCCATGCTCTATAGACCACTTTGAAGTGTACATGGTCTTTGGCACCTCTTGGCCTTTATCGCTCCCTGACAGCTCCACTTGCCAGCGCAAGTACCCCGGTGCGAACTGCCTTTGATAGGGCGGGGCGTGGATTGGGGCGGTGGTCGTGCAGACAAGACTCGTTTGCCGCAGGGCCTCACCAAGGAGAGGCCATCTAACTGCATGTAAGAGGCAGGCTGCAGGATCTAGTACATGGAAGGCAGGGGGGTGAGTTTATAAATACCTCACCCTCCCAGGAGAATATATGGGTGCAGTTCACCCTGGAGACCCTGGATGCCTAGGCAGTTAGTCAGCAGCAGGCAGGCCTGTGGTGGCAAGGCGGCACGGGCCAGAGGGGGTCATCTCTGTACCCGGTGCCCAAAAGGATGATTTATTATGATCAACCATATTGATTATTTACCTATAACCATGTTTTGTATCAATAAAATCCAACGGCCTTTTATTGCCAACGCTTGAACAAAGTGGTGTGGTAAGTATTTTTGCTGGCCGGAGACATGTGGTGTGACAAGACAAGGCACAGGAAGACTATTCAATGGAGACACACTAGATTCATTTAAAAAATCAAAACAACCATTGTTAAAATATATGTTGGGTTTTATTTTAGATCTTAATTTCAATTGAACATAAATAATAAACATTACACATTGTAAAGTTCCGGTTGCAGCACATCCAGGGAAAATCCGCGGTATTGTCCACTGTCGCTGGGGAAATGTTGTCTAATGGCAAGTACCGCACAGGCAGGTATTACTCTCCGAACGCGGTGTCCGAGCCTCCCGTGAAGCCACCAAGTGAAGCAACGATAGGCCACCAGCCTGTACCACCTGTGAAAAAGAAAGATGCAAACTGTATTAAAATCACAAAACATTCTTATCAATGTCGATTCAAGTAAAAAATGTCATTCTGCTTTGAAAAAAATTCTATCTAGAAAATGCACAATATGGAACAAATTTACATGCGTTCGAATGATATGTAGATGTAATTTTATATGTGGGAGACGACCATGAAATAGTAGTGGCATCACTGACATCACAACCAGAGTATACTTACTCGTTACTCGGATTACGCGGACGAACAGTGCCGCGAAGTTTGTGCATAAGCACCATCATCATCCTCAACACGGTCAGTGAGAGGCAGGCTTCCCTGAACTCTGGCAGCTCGGTGATGCATTGCGGACTTCGCTCGCCTTCCGAAATGTAGGCCAAGCACCCGGAATTTTCACGGCAGCAGCAGTTCTCCTCCTCAGTTGGCATTAGCTCGCACCGATTGCACGTGCACCAGGTGGAGACGCCGTCCATGCGACATGGTCCAGGCTCTTCATCCGTTGACTGGTCCTCCCAACTGCCGTCCGAATCCCCATCGTTTTCGCGTGCTTGCCTTTCCAGTAGTTCCTCCTCGGTGTACTCGGGTTCGTACATATACGGCATTATTATAGCCATTGTGTGGTAAAAAAAGTAAAAAAATTTACAGAGATGGTACAGGTGTTCACAAGGCCTAGAAGCGGCGAAGGTAGCTGACCAGAGCACAGAAACGAGTCACAGAATACTCAAAGTAACACAGAGAGAGTAATGGAATCGAAAATCTGCTGCTGTGTGTTGTGAAACGGTGTGTTTATATTTATTGAGGAAAGAGGCGTCCTGCCATTTCCATGGCGACACGTCATTAGCTGAGGCGCAGCGATTGTTGACACGAAACGTGCTTTGGCGTTGGGAAATGGGCGGTACGCGTCTGCTGATGTCAGGCTCAGGGGCGGGGGATTTGATTTAGTGCCGCAAAGGCAGGTGAGCCAGGTAGATGGGGAGAAATGATAGGTGTTGGGCCCTGGTGAAGCCCCGTGGTGGTGAGCGGGCCTCCCAGGGTCGGGACACCAGCGCGCGTGAGCGGCGCGCAAGAACACACGCCGGAGACGTCTGCTTGTTCCGGTGCTCCGGCGCGAACTCCCCGGGCACCGCCTTTATTAACTAGCGCGCATGCGCCGGCCCGCTGGGCCGCGCATGCGCGCTTCGTGTACCACGTACACAACATCCCTCCTTTTCCCCCAAACAACAAACACATTAAACAGGGGAGCCAATGTGGCTCAAATCAAACTGTACTTAACAGACTTCGTTACTCAGGCTGCCGAGTCCATGATGAAATCCTGGAACCTTTGCGGTGGACGGCGTCCTTCCCTGCGCGGGTACCTGGGCGAGCCCCTCTCGATGTTCTCTGGTCCCCCAGGGTCCTCGGGCGGCTCACCGCCCTCCTGCGGCGCCTCTGCTGCTTGTCCTTGGGCAGGGTTGGTTTCTTCCTCCGCTGCCACGGGTCCTATGCGCTTGAAGAAGGGCACGTTTCTGGTTACCGTTCCTCGCGCATTCGCAGCGGTGACCATAGAGCCTTTGACATGAGTAACACCCATTGGTTGGGTTTTGTAAGTCATCGAGAGTTTTCCTTCCGGTTTCCTGTTCCCGACTAGGACAGTGTCTCCTACTGCTATCTCTTTTTCCGTCAGCCTCCGCCTCGTTGTTTCGCTCTCGTTTCTCGCTGTTCTGTCTGCTGTCACCCGTGCGCTATCGATCACACCTGGGCGTCGGTCTCCCGCTTCGGGTATCAGCACTCTGGGTATTCACCTGAACAGCGCCTCGGCGGTTGCGATTCCGGTGGATCGATGTGGGGTGGACCGGTACTCACGGAGAAAATCGATTAGGTTGTGTCGCAGGTCCTCACCTCCATTGACAGAAATACGAAAGATTTTAAGTGTCCGCATGAAGCGCTCAACCTCTCCATTGGCCCTTGGCCATAGCGGGGTTACCTTCCGGTGCTTCATGCCTCGTTTCGCGCAGTATCTGGCAAACCGCTGTCCTTGGAACGGCGCTCCATTATCTGAGCAGATCTCAAAAGGGAACCCATGGGTGGCGAAGATTTTGTCCATCGCCAGGATGGTGTGATCGCTGGCGGTGGATTCCACGAGTTCCACTTCCGGATACCTCGACCACTGGTCCGTGACCACCAGGAAATATAGGCCTCTTCCGGTCGAGCCGAAATCTGCGTGTACCGTTCCCCATGGCACGTCGCTCCGTTCCATGGCCTGGATGGGTGGGCCCCTTTCCACAGGACTCGTGGCCTGGCACGGAATGCAGGTCCTCACAAACTCAGCTACCCTGTGCTCCAGCTCGGGGAACCAGACCTTCAGCCTGAGGCGTGCCTTCATCTTGGCCATGCCTTGGTGCCCTGTGTGGGCCAACTGGAGGACTCTCATGACCAACGACCTGGGGATCACGATCTGGTTCCCTCGCAGCAACAGGCCGTCCGTGGACACCGAGAGCTCGTGTCGAGCTTTCCACAGCAGTTGTAGATCCCTTTGCACTTCTGGGTTCCTCCTGGCGTTGTTTAGAAGGATGTCCCGCCACTCTCCTGTGGCCACAGCCCTTTTCACTCTTAGGAACGCCTCGTCGGAGTTCGAGTCGTCCGCAATGTCCTCTCTCGACAAGGCTACTGGCAGGGCTGATTCAATGACGAGATGCACGGCGTCCCCAGCGTCTGTTGTCTCTACGGGACTCTGGGTGTCCCTCGTGCCTGGGTGGCGAGAAAGGTAGTCGGCTGGGTTATGGGTGCCTGGGCGGTATACCAACTTGACGCCGTATTCAATGAGGGATAGCATCCATCTTTCGATTCGGGGAGGCGGCTTGGATGACGTTCCTGACAGGATAGGAATCAGGGGCTTATGGTCCGTAATCACGACGACGGGTTTGCCGAGGATGTAAATTCTAAAGTGTTTACACCCCCACAGGATGGCGAGGGCTTCCCTTTCTATCTGGGAGTATCGCCTTTCCGTGTCGGTGAGGGCTTTGCTGGCATATGCTATGGGCCTCATGACTCCTAGTTCGTCAGCCTGCATGAGGACTGCCCCCAGTCCCACCGGGCTGGCATCGACCACAATCTCCGATTCCCGGCTGGGGTTGAAGTAGGCCATTGTCTCCTGCTCTGACAGGGCTTCTTTGATGGCTTTGAATGATCGTTGTTCAATCTCAGTCCACTGCCAAGCCACGTCATTCCTCGTAAGTGCCCTCAGTGGTTCCGACAGAGAGGCTAGGTCTTTGATGAAACGGCCGCAGTAGTTGACCATTCCCAAGAAGCTCCGAACCTCCGCCGGTGATGTTGGTGGAGGCGCGTCCCTTATGTCTTTCACTTTTCCCGGGTCCGGGGATATGCCCCCCGCATGGAAGGTGAACCCAAAGAATTCCAGTCGGTCTTTGAGGAATTCGCACTTATCTTGATGCAGGGTCAGGCCCACCGCCTGTAGTCTCTCAAAAGTGTTCTCCAGCCGTTTAAGGTGTTCAATTTCCGACTTGGCAAAGACTAAGATGTCGTCGGACATGTTAATGACACCTTTCAGTCCGGACAGGGCCCCTCTGATGGCATTCTGGAAGACCTCTGCCGCTGACGATATTCCGAAGTTTAGTCTCTTGTACTGGTACAACCCCTCGTGCGTAGTGTATGTCGTAATGTACCTCGACTCGGGGTGTAGCTCTAACTGGTGGTACCCAGACCTGAGGTCCAGTTTGGAGAAGACTTTGGCACCTTGGAGTTCTCCGACGATGTCGTCTAGAGTGGGTGTGAGGTGTCGCTCCCTTTTGATGGCCGCGTTTGGGAGCCTCATGTCCACGCAGATGCGTACTGCCCCCGGCTGTTTCGGCTTCGGGGCTACTACGATGGGCGAAACCCAAGGGGTGGGGCCTTCCACTCTTTCAATGATGTCCCAGTCGACCAGCTGTTGTAACTCCTCTTCCACTTGGGCTCTTAAGTGAAAAGGAATCCGGCGATGTTTGAGGGCTATCGGCCTAACGGACTTGTCGATGTGTAGGCGAATGGGCTCTGCATTCAATTTACCAATGCCCTTGAAGAGAGCTTCAAACCTGTGTAGCATGATTTTCAGATCGGCGTGGTATACCCCAAACGTAAAGTGGACAATGTCGAGTGCTTCTGACGCCGCACAGCTCAACAGGGAATGTGGGCTGACGCTGGTGACAAAGAACCTTGCTTTGATGGAGTTTTGTCCATGAGAAACCGGGGCAACGAACACACCCTGGATGGGTAGGGGTGTTTCCCCACCGAATGCATATATTCGCGCCGTGGACGCTGACAGCTCCGGTGGGCCTGGTAGGGCCTCATAATGCTTGGTGGCTAGCACGCAGACCGAAGCCCCAGTGTCAATGAGAATGGGGGTGGGGACGTCATCGATGTTGACAGTGCATGTGGGTTGGCGCCTCGTGCCAGGACCTTTTACGATGCTCGAGATGAAGAAAACCTCTTCCTCCTCCTCTTCTTCTTCTGCGATGTCCAGGTCTTGCAGGCCCTGATCAATCGAAGAGATGCCTCTCACTCTGCGAGCGTCTCCCCGTCCAACTCTCTCCGGTCCTCTTCCTGCCACAACAGGGGAGGCAGCCCGGCACATCCTGGCATAGTGCCCCGGTGTGCCACACCGGCCGCATGTTCTCGACTTTGCCGGGCAATCACCACTGTGGGGGAGGTCATACCCACAGTAGGAGCACGATGAGGCGTTGCCTGGCGCGGCCGGGGTATCTGGCCTTCTCGATGCCCACCTTGACTTTCCCGCTGCTGACCGTCCCACAGCAAACGCATCTCCGTCATTCTTCGGTCGCGTGGCCGTGTCCATTTTCGCACCTCTGGCTTCCGCCAGCTCATGTGCTCTTCCCAGGTCCAGAATTTTCTGGAGGGTCAGGCCAGGCTCTCTCAGTACTTGCCTTCGAAGTTTGCCGGAGGTGCACCCCTGCAGTAGTTGGTTGCGGACCATTTCTTCCTCATCGACCCATCTGCAGGAGGTCGCCAGGTGTCTCAGGCGGGCACAAAATTTGTCAAGGGGCTCGTCGTCCAGTTGTCTTTCGGCACCCATGACAAATCTATCAAAATCCACGTTAGCCATGGGGAGAAAATGGTCTTTGAGAGCCTGCTTAACTGGGGAGCTCGAAGAGGAGGATGGACAAAGTCAACTGCTTCATACGTGACCACGGGGACGGCGAGGGAGTCGTAGATCTTGTGGACTTCTGCGCCTGCCGAGTAGATCATAGTCGCAATTTTGGTGTCATCATCGTTCACCCCAGATGCCCTGAAGAACATATCTAGCCTCTTGACCCACAATAGCCACTTCAGGCCCAGCTTGGCAGGGGGGCCAGTAGTATCGAATTCAGGCATGGGGGCCAGGGAGCTGCGAGATCTGCGGGGGATTGGGGCAGCGGCACCCTCATCATCAGTCTCTTCACCCATATCTGTGTCACGTACTCACAGTCGTCTTGAGAGAAGGGAGGCTTGTCCTGGTCTCGTGGTAGTATTGGGGTGTAACCCACTTGTTTCTTCTTAAATGCCACACCCTGCGCCTGCAGGACTGTGGGCTTTCCAAAAATGTTCTGTGTCCTCCAAACACAGCTGGTGGGTGGCGCACGAGCACCCTTTCGGGCCGCAACCACCGCCGCCACGTGTGAAGGAGGGAGAGAGTGAATCAAAATGGCCGCCGGCACTCTGCGGGTCCGTAATACGGAAGACTTTCCGTCGCTCCGAGGCTGTCGGAGTACGGAAGCAGTCCGTACCTCCTTGTCGCCAGTGTTGGGCCCTGGTGAAGCCCCGTGGTGGTGAGCGGGCCTCCCAGGGTCGGGACACCAGCGCGCGTGGGCGGCGCGCAAGAACACACGCCGGAGACGTCTGCTTGTTCCGGTGCTCCGGCGCGAACTCCCCGGGCACCGCCTTTATTAACTAGCGCGCATGCGCCGGCCCGCTGGGCCGCGCATGCGCGCTTCGTGTACCACGTACACAACATCAGGATTATCACAAAATGGCGGCTGATTTCGAGTGCGTTAATGGACGAAAAGTCGGGTAAGGTCCATAGGAAAGTTTTCTACGATCTACCGATTTATGCTTAAAAACACATGGCCGAACCGTAGGGACAATAAAAAAAAAGTCCCAGAACTATCCTTTAACCATAACGTCCGTTTAACAATGCTTTTTGGTAGTGAATATAAATTAAATAGATTAAAAAGGATGATGGGGAGCTCGAAGAGGAGGATGGACAAAGTCAACTGCAAGAAGCAGTGGGCCAATAGGAGGCATTTGCTTCTTTATGGGGAATGGTTGACCCTAGATGCCTTCTAAGATACCCCTTCAAGAACTTAGAGAGAGATCTAAAGCTCTCCATCGCCAGACCGAAACGAATGATGCGCTACACAAATGAGTTGTTATCAATTTGTTCATCTGCTATCATATTTTTCCATATGTGGACTGCCTGCAATAAGGATTTTGAAACCTTGACGCCATTCCTGAAAAGTAGCAAATGCTCGTAGCAGATTTACCCATAAAAGAGAAAACAAGGAGCGCGTGCCTCAGAAGCGCTGCACACGTGCGCACGAGTGATGCCCCTCACGTGCTGCTAGAGTCTGGAGTGTATGAGAAGGTTGATGCCCAGTGATTTTCAGGCGCAGCTGTCGCGAGGCCTTCTCATGTTACTTAATGCAGACAGTGGAAACATTACCAATCCACGGTGGTCTTCTATGGGTGCAAGTCACCTCCAAAGAAGGGACAGGATTTTCTCCTTTATCCCAACGCATATGAAGTATAAAAGGGTCCACAGGGCATGGCAGCGTTGTTGCCAATGTTCCTTTACACAAGCGTTATTAATTGGGCCAGCTGTTACATTGGCTTACCAATGCACTAAACCTGGAATGGGCTATTTGGTTAGAAAAGGTAATAGTAAGTTCTTTGTGAACCAGCCACTAGACTTTTAATATTCCATCTGAAAGTGTGGTAGGTGGCAGAGTCTTAGGGTGTACCCGCATCACGCATGCTCGACACCTCGGCCCTCACGTCGCCCGTCGCGCGCCACCTGACTCGCTAAGCACCGCCCGCCCCTCTGATCCCCGCCACCCTGTACCCCTCCTCTGTTTGCTGCTGTATATCTGTTCTGTTGTTAGCCCTGTAAAGCGCACCGTTATGCATCTTTACTGTTTTGTACCTCCGTAAAGCGCTCTGTGGAGTATCTATATTGGTGTGTACTTGTGTAAAACGCTCTGTTGTGTACCTGTATTGGTGTGTACTTGTGTAAAGTGCTGTTATGTACCTGTATTGGTGTGTACTTGTGTAAAGCGCTATGTTGTGTATCTGTATTGTTTTATACCTCTGTAAAAACAGAACCCATACATAACGGAACACTTTACATAGGTGTACAACAGTACAGGTGCAAACCAGAGCGCTTTACAGAGGTATACAGCAGTACAGATGCATAACAGAGAACTTTACAGAGGTACACAACAATACAGATGCATAACAGAGTGCTTTACAGAGGGGTACAGCAATACAGATACATAACAGAGCGCTTTACAGAGGTATACAACAGTACAAATGCATAACAAAGCGATTTACAAAGGTATACAGTAGTACAGATGCATAGCGGAGCGCTTTACAGAGGTGTACAACAGTACAGATGCATAACGGAGCGCTTTACAGAGATATACAACAGTACAGATGCATAACAGAGCGCTTTACAGAGGGGTACAGCAGTACAGATACATAACAGAGCGATTTACAGAGGTGTACAACAGTACAGATGCATAACAGAGCGTATTACAGAGGTGTACAACAGTACAGATGCATAACAGACTGCTTTACTGAGGTGTACAGCATTGCAGATGCATAACGGAGCGCTTTACAGAGGTGTACAACAGTACAGATGCATAACAGAGCGTATTACAGAGGTGTGCAACAGTACAGATGCATAACAGAGTGCTCTACTAAGGTATACAGCAGTACAGATGCATAACAGAGCGCTTTACAGAGTTGTACAACAGTACAGATGCATAACAGAGCGTATTACAGAGGTGTACAACAGTACAGATGCATAACAGAGTGCACTACTGAGGTATACAGCAATACAGATGCATAACGGAGCGCTTTACAGAGGTGTACAGCAGTACAGATGCATAATGAAGCGCGTTACAGGGGTATACAACAACACAGATGCATGACCGAGTGTTTTACAGAGGTATACAGCAGTATAGATGCATAATGGAGCGCTTTACAGAGGTATACAACAATACAGATGCATAACAGAGCACTTTACAGAGGTATACAGCAATACAGATGCATAACAAAGCGCTTTACAGAGGTGTACAACAGTACAGATGCATATCAGAGCATATTACAGGGGTGTACACCAGTACAGATGCATAACAGAGTGCTCTACTGAGGTGGTATACAGCAGTACAGATGCCTAACGGAGCGCTTTACAGAGGTGTACAACAGTACAGATGCATAACAGAGCGTATTACAGAGGTGTGCAACAGTACAGATGCATAACAGAGTGCTCTACTGAGGTATACAACAGTACAGAGTGAATTACAGAAGTGTAAAACAGTACAGATGCATAACAGAGCGCTTTACAGAGGTAACAACAGAACAGATATACAACGGGGGTAGGACACAGAGGGGCACAGAGGAAGGGTACAACTGTACCGGGTGGCGGGAGTAGAAGAGCGGGCAGCGTCTAGCAGGTCAAGTGGCGCGAGGGGCGACATTGATGGCTTAGGTGTTGAGGGGTAGTGACCACTTGAAGAGGTGGGTCTTGAGTTCCTTTCTGAATTGTAGGAGCATGGGGGTGAGTCTGGTGCCGACGGGGAGGAGTTGCCATAGTCTTGGGTTGTGCATTTCTAAAGTAGATTATACACTTGTTAAAGCATTCTTAATGTACAGCTCTTTAAATGACTGATATTTCCAGGTTTAAGTTACATGTTACACCAGCTAACTGATAAGTGACGTCATGCCTTGTACCATTGTGCAATGAGTTGTCCAGCATCCCCCTGTTCTGTCCTTAACTCTTGTCTTTGGAATTCCAGCTTCTTCCTGGCGGCTCCCAATGTTCTACGCGTGGAGATGGAGGAGACAATCCTCATTCAAGCCCATGAGTTCACACAGGAAGCCGACGTGCAGATCACAGTCCGTGATTTCCCCAAGAGATCCAAGGAGATCTGCAGGGCGACCACCAGACTCAAGGAACCCAACTATCTGAGCACGTTCACCATCAAGGTGGGTCCTGCTACCGGGCACTGCCTCCAGTGGGCACACTGCCTGCTCTACATCACCACTGCTTGGCATTACACCAGAGTTGTATAGCTTTTCAAGTTTCAGAACTGTGGAGAAACCAAAGTGATCATTTACATATGTTATAGCAAACCTACCTCATAGCTACCCTTCTCAAATAATCATTTGCAAAGCCAATAGCTTTGGCTTACATATAGGTGTTGTATAAGGTTGTATCATTGTTACCATATTTTGCCAAGTACTGACAACGTTTCGTAGGACTTGGCATCTTATTACTATATCCAAACAAAAGAGGTGATGGTTGTAAGGTTTAGAATTAATCTTAACCTCTGGCATTGCTCTGGGCATCCCTCCAGGCCATCGTTCTACGTCTAACAAGCCATTACAGAAAGGGAAAGACCATATGCGAGTCAGGCTTGTTCTCACCCCAAAAGGGCCAGCCCAACCCGAACTGCTAGGTCACATCCCTTCTGCACGAGACCACAACAATCCCCAGACAGGTTTCAGCCTCATTGGGCACCATCAGTGAGGAATAGCTTGGGTCTCTAGCCTGCCCCACCACCAGCGATTGCTGTACAATGTTCAGGTACACACACCGTTGCTAGTGACTGGCATTAAATTCAAAGGTACCTGCAAGTGCCCACTCACAACCCTGTTGCGTATTGTCATCAAATGGTCTGGCATTCATACCAGCATCAAAGATTGCCATCAGGTGTCCGGGTATTCACCCATTGTCAGGTATTGCCGTCAAAAGGGCCACTTACACTATTACCCTGGGTTGCAAAGAAAGGTGTAAGCACTCAGACCACTGCCAGGGACTGTCATCAAATGGTCAGGGATGCCCCATACACATGACTGCCAATATGGGGGAGTCTTCTCCCGCTATAGAGAAGCACGCCAAGATGAACTCTAAAGTAGACACACAGGCCAGATTCTCAAACACGAATGCAAATGAGGAAAGTGCAAAGGAGGCGCTTTTTTTCATTTGCGTTAGTTTTTTGGAAATGAGCAGGTCACCTTATTCCCAGAGGCGACCGGCACCTTTCTTGGGTGTTGATCGGCAGCGCAAAAGATGTGCTGGCAACCCCCTTGCGTATATTAGTGTCGAAAGCGTATGCCAGGCTCCCTCCCTCCCCTCTGCAGGCGGTGAGAGTACATTTCACATTGACAGAGCCTTACAGGGTTCAAACCACCTCTGTCACAATTCCAGGAAAACGCAGGAAAGACCCTGTCCTGATCTGTGCATCCCTCTGTGCCTGGGACCCAACACTTATATTGATAGTTTATTTCTATCGCGCTCGTACACAAGTGTTTCAGAGCGCGACAAAAGGCCTAGGAGACCGTGGGCCCGATTCATGGAATTCATTGCACAAAGTCGGTGCATTTGTGAGGTACAAAATGACCTTTCACTGATTTGGCACTGCAAAAATACACTTTACACAGTTCCATGAATCAGGGTATGTGTCAGCAGTGCAAAGTCACTTTTCAGCAGTGCAAAGTCACTTTGAACCGTGCAGAAATGTCCAATGAATCGGGTCCTGTGCCTCATGTCTGCACATATAAAAAGCACATCATGTTTGTGAATTGGAGATGTGCTTTTAAGAGCACAGAAAGTAACCCATGAACTGCACAAATGTGCAAAGCGGTGAAAAAGCGATGAAACGGCCATGCAAGTGTCTACATCTAAGACAGACACATTTGGGAATTGGTCGACTCCTTTTTTGACACAAGTGATTCGCCCAAAATAAGTGTTGAGAAGCTGTCGCACAGTGTTTCAAGTGGTCTACAAAGTGTATGATTATATGTGCAGTGTTTTGATGTATGTGTACATGTGGGTGGTTGGGCTGGGCGTGTTTGGGGGTGCGTGTATAGTGTATGGGTGTATGCGCAGAGTGTGCAAGTCTGTGTGTGCGGTGGAGGTGCGTGTGCAGTGAGAGAGTTCACGTACGTTCTGTATGTGCAGAGCAATATGTGTGTGTTTGTGGGTAAGTGCGGTGTGTGGGTGTGCATGGAATGTGTGTCTGCATGTGCAGTAAGTGTAAATGATTATTTTAATCATTAAAATATGCTTCTAGAGAGATCAACAGAAATAATGCGAGATAGTAGCCTAATCACTGATGTGCTCTAGCACCTTGAAGCGTCTTTTGTGCTACATAATAATCGGACAGACTCAATGACTTTGGCAAAGTACTACTTTATTCTCATTTAATAAAGCAGGGAGACCTGACAGGCATCGGACTGATGCATGCACACTCACAAAGCCGCTTGATTTCACACAGGTCTTTATACCCCAATATGCGTCATCTATGATGTCATTCCACGTGGCCAACTATAACACCTATCAAGGGATGGGAATGGTTAAGGGAACATATCTATATATAGAACATATATGAATTAGTACATCATCATTGGCTACCTCTTATCTGTAGTGCATGCCTTGAACTACCTCTAAATACATATAGTACTGATTATAGCGCACAAAATGGCAGTGGATTGGTCTAAGCAACATTGTATATTAGGTTGTCTCTCAAACCTACTGATTGGTTAGCATACTATCCCAACCTTCGGCTGTTAGCTCTTTACCAGCACGTACGTGAAACAACACTTAGGTGTTTGAATCCCATCAAAGTACTCCCCGTTTCCCAATTAGTCCATCATCTGCGTCGGTCAGCCATGAGCCAAATTCTTCCATCTGTAGTTGACCTTGTAGCCTGCTCACTGTCCTGGAACATTCAAGGGAGTGTGAGCATGCCACTACCTTCAGCTGAGGCTCTAATGAATAGCCCTTGTATTTGACTTCTGAGTCACATGTAAAGAGACCACGAATGTATGAATTTCAGCCTCTTATTTACTGCTATTTGATTCAATTAGGCAGGGTGCTTTTACTCCTCTTGGCCTCTAGAGACTTGCTAACTCTATCTTACATAGGCTTCATACATTTTTAATTGTCCAATACTTGGCTATTGCCGAAGTTTTCTTCTTCTTTAATCTAAAAGCAATTTGTCCTTTGTTCATGGCTTATCTTGGTTATCTCCCCTTGTAGCTCGCATTTATTCCTTAAAATATCATCCTTGATCCTTCGAAATACCACCCCGCTTCCTCCTGTATGTTGGAAGCCTGAGATTGTGTCATGCTTGACACCAGCAGTTGTGACCATTCCACAGTGAATATTCGAAAGAAGATACTCACTGAGAAAAACTTACTGAATGTATCCCCAAAGAGACGACAATCTGAGGAAGGAACTCCCCGAAGGTATATGAAAAAGGAGCTGGTGACATCACGAGAGACGAAGGTGACGGCCTGAGAATACTGGCTGAAGAGAATGCATGGACCTTATAGAAAGTAATGACGAAGTAAGGTATCGAGTAAACTTTCATATGCGAGAAGAAGATTGCACGTGTGTGACGCACTGCAAAAAATACAAGTCGTTCAACAACTGTACAGATGCAGCAATGCAAGTCGATTAAGTAATCTTAGAAGCTGGCTATATGTAGTGAATACCCTGCAGGTGGAGCTGCCATTGTATAGAAGCTGGACATTGGTGTCATGAATTTAGTAAGCCCGGACCCATGGAGAAGAAAAGCTGAGAACTGTGTCACAGCAAGAATTAGCTGTAATCATGGACACGAAAAGCAAGGCTGTTTGGTCTGGTATCAAAGTCAAAGTAGCCAAGCCTGGTTATCTATTCCTGAAGGTGGTGAACGTGAGAAGCTGAATCATCCCTTGTGAAGGTGCAAAGAAAGAACACCAAGCGTGCCAAGTTTTATTCATTTAAGACATTTAAATGCTGCAAAATGGTCCAAATCATGGTCTCCTGTCACGTGAGCCAAGTATGAAAATAGAGTTGAGCTTGGGTAGTAAGGGTGCCTATGGCGTAACAGCCATGGTCAGATCTGTGATGCACCTCTGCGCCTTGCTCACTATCTTTGGTCCGGGCTCCTCCTGTGGCCTGAGTACCTTGGTGCACTGACTGTTGGGCTGGGCCTCTACTCACCTAGTCTTTATTGGGGTTGTTTGGGTTGTTTGTACCCTTACATCCATGCCCCTTTGAGTCCAGGTCCACCCTTTATGGCTGACGAATGTGAGCCTGTGTGCCGATGGACTGTGGCCTCCCTCGTACTGTAGCTGCTCCCTGTTATATAACAGTGGTCCTCCTTGTGTGCTGGTGATAGTCAGACATGCCTTGTTGTGGTGCTCCGAGGTGTGGTTATGGTCCACCCACCTTGTTCGTGGGGTTCAATGCGGGATCATGCAGCGTTCTGCCTGCCTCACGAATCTCTCTCATCAGAGGGAGTAGACTGTGGCCTCTTTCGTGCCTGGTGTCTTGCAGTTCTATTTCTCATATCAGGGCTCTACCCTGTGTACCGTGGCAGCTGCCGGAGAGCTTGTCGACCAGCAATACGCTCCGTGCTTTCACCCGATGCCTCTGCAGTGGCTTTGTCGTTACTGCAGGATGTTGCTTTGCTGCATGAGGGCCCATACTTAATTGCCGTGCACTTCTCCCCTCGTTTTAGCTCTGTCTTTCCTCGATCCGCCGTCTGGGCAGGATACCCTGATGCCCATAGTTGCTCCAGTGGTATGGATCTTTGGGTCCTTCCCCCTTGCTTGTATGCCCCTTGTCTGGGCAGTCCCCCACCGTCTACCGGCAGCTGATGTTAATTAGACACACCTTCCTGTGGGCCTTCCCCCTTGTTCATGGGTTCCACTACTGGACCTTGCAGCGTCCTCCTGCCTCTTGAATCACCTTGGCCGAGGCTGTGGGCTGTGTCCCCTCTTGTGCTTATTATCCCGCCGGTCGGATCTTCGTGTCCGGTCACGGCTCTGAGTTCCTTGGGGGCCGCCGGCCAACTCAGCTTGGCTAACCAGCGACTGACACTCTGCTTTTACCTGCTGCCTCCGCTGGACGTAGGACCTCTACCTGGCACTCTTGTGCTCGGCTGTCGGGCATCTCACCCCTTGTTGTCACTTGAGTGGCTGGGGCTATGTGTGACCCTCCTGGTGTCTCAGCGTCCTTCTCCCCCAGAGCCCTCTTACAGGTCATTGTGCCGATGCGTGGGTTCTCCCTCCCTCGAGAGTTCTTCACCCCCGCTCCTGGTGTCGCGTGGGGTCCGCCGGCAGGAATTGCGATAGCCCCGTTGCTCTCTCGCTTATGAATCCATGCCGCCGGCGCTCTTCCACACAGCCTGTGTTTCTGCCTTGTGTGCACAGTGTCTGCGCAGTCTGTGTCCGCTCGTCCCCTCGCGGTAGGCAGGATCCACTCCACGGCCCTAGGATGTTGTTGGGCACTTTCCCTGCTTGCCGAATGGCCCGAATGTGGATCTCGTTTTCCCCACGCGTGGCGGTCCCTGCCTTGCGCACCACCCTTTCCCTGCTCTTTATTGTGCTGAAGGAGCTCCTTCGCCGGCACGGGCTGTTGCTCCCGCCATTTTGTGTGCTTGTCTCGCTGCAGCTTCAGTCATCTTCCTGGGCTAATCCCATTCCGATTTCCTCTGGGATTTCAGCCAGCTGTGCCTCACACCTTCCGACACCTCTCTGCTGATTTTAATGCCGTTTCTCATGTGCGTTCTCCCAGCTTTTCGGATCTTGAGTCGGATCATGCAGGAGCTCCTGGGTTTCACTCCTCAACGCATGGTTGCCAAGCCACGCCCCCCTATTCTGAATGTTGTTTGATGAGTAGAAATATTGAAGAGCGATAAAAGTTGTGAAGTCATTGAGAAAAAATTGAGGAAGCTATAGTGACTACCCTAGCGAAGTGGTTGGTACCAATCCAAAAGTAGAGATAACTATAAAGACTGGAGGGGGGTGGTCTGTACTTCTGCTCTCTATATGGTAGAGGTGAGGCACAGAGGACCCCAGCCAAGATTCTCTATTATTGGTAACGTAGTTGAGCAATCAAGGCCTAGCTACTCAGGAGGTGATGCAGGCTGGTTCTTAAGTACAGTGTAGTCCCCAAGCCCCCACAAAGGAATGTCCACACACTGTATAATGTCCACACACTGTATTGGCTAAAACACAGTTTTTATATAATTAATATTCACAATAGCTCACTCTGTGCTCAGAAAATCAACAATGGTAAATATATACAGTTCTAAAGTGGTACCACAAATATTATCAGATCTCATTAAAGTGCATACTGTCAGGATGTCACACAGATCAAAATAAAGAGGAAACCAGCAGTAGAAAGAGAAGGAAAGCAAGAGGGTTGAACAATTGGCAGAATACTGGTCCTGTTACCTAGACACAGTTCTGTGTGGAGATCCCCCCACCTGGGCAACCTTTAAAACAAAGATGTTTAACAAGCCCAATCCATATATTGTTCTATGAGTCTTATTTCCCTCTACAATAGTTCTACAGCCCCAATGTACCTGGAATTGTAGAATTCATCAATGGGAAATTGACGGCCCTTCTTGAGTGCTCTCTCTTTAAGGCAGGAGTCACGTGTCGTCCGACAGAGAACAGGGTGAACTACAGCAGTGAAGTGGCAGCTTCGTTCCTAGCGGTGCTCGTCGATGACGGAGCGTTGGTGTCCTGCAAGGAAGAGGCATGCGGGGCACCTCGCTGACGATAGTTCTGGACCGCAAAGAGATGATGAAGAACTGTGGCCCAGCAAGGGCATTGAGTCGTCGGCGTCTCTGTGGTCTTTAGGTGGCGGGAAACCCACCAGCAGATGCTCCTCGGTGCGTCGATGGTCGGGCCTTCTCCAGCAGGATAAAGCGGGTGGCGATGCAGACGAGAGCGTCCTTGGATCAAATGAAGTTCTTAGGCAAACAGGAGCACGGCGGCTCCAGTCGGTGATGTCGGTCATAGACAGTGGCGGACAACAGTCCTGGCATTTCTCCTTGGGATTCTGCGGCAGTCCCCGTCTCCGGTCAGCAGCCTGTCGTAGGTCTGTCTACCGGAGAGCTTTGGCAAAGATCAGTTGGTGCAAGATGGTCCCTCGTAGCTTGGGAAGAGGGTGCCTTACCAGGTCCTCTCTGGGTCAGTCCTTGGAGGCACAGCATCTCTCATTGAGAAGGAGAGCAACAGCAATTCTTCTCTTCCAGCAGGGCTTCAAGGTCAAGCTTCAGTTACTCCAGTTACTCGTCGTAGTGGACTTCAGCTTCTGAACACGAATTCTAGCAGTGAGAGGCCCCCAGATATACTAGTTGATCTCCCATTCATTCTGCTGGGTCACACTCAGGCAACCAATCAGTCAGAAGGGCATTCATGCAGGCAGGCAGCCAATCAGGTGCATAGTGCATTCAGGCCATTCACTTCTCTCCAGATACTCACAACAAGTTATGTGTAACTCCCTCCGGGTCAATAGTTTTTCAAAGAAACAAGCTGGGGGTAGATCTCTATCTTCGGCTGGGGCCTCTCTCTGGAACAGTCTCCCTGCCAATTTAAAAATTGAGGAAAACCATCTCTGGTTCTCGGAAGAACCTCAAGACCTTTCTCTTTGCTTCTGCCTTCGCTCCCCCTCTCCCCTGCTGATCTGCTCTCTCTTGGCACTGTGCATCTGGCCACCCTCGGTCCTGGGCCCAGGTACCTGCTCACCCTGCCACCCTCCTGCACTGCCTCCCGGCCACTTCTTGCACTGGGGACTGTATCTGTACCCTTACAGCCCCCCCCCATTTTTCTTCTTTTTCTGCACTTATCAGACTTACCCAGTCTGCTGCCTTAAACACAGCACTTACCACTTGCTGGCTACACTACCACTGTTTATTGCCCCCATTTTTTTATTTATTTTTATTTATTATTATTTATCTGCTCTGCACTTTCCACACTCCCCCTTCTGTAGAAAGGAAAAAAATACAATATTACAGCTGTTACACCAAGCAAAGGAAAATACACTGACACGGGCTTGTTGTCATGATGCCTACCTCCAAGGAGCCAGGCCCCACCCAGCAACCCCAGAGGCAGGCATCATTTCCCCCAGGAGAGTGCCAGCGGGCCCAAGCTGGGGCCCTTTGGACGCAGTCCTGGCGCCTTAGGCGCCAGGCTCATGTTGGACCCCTGTCCTGGCGCCTTAGGCGCCAGGCTCATAAAGCTAGGCATGTGTTCAAGTGTTTTAATGTGCACTTACCTGATGCAGACCATGCTGCTACATCCAGGCCCTCTTGAGGCCTGAATGGAACTACTTTACCTGTGGGACTACTTTCCACCCGGGTGTGGTCGGGGAAGGATACACACTGGCTGGCACACTGGGAACTTCTCGTCCAAAGCTATTTAAACCACACCCGATCAGCAACTCATGCTTCGCGTTGTTCTGCTCCTCGCAGCTGGACGCTCACCTTGTCAGCTCCTGCATCTGGACTTCAGCCACGCCTGTCAGCATCCTGGATCACCTGCAAAGGGAGACAAGAGACCTTACCAGCTGAATCTGCACCACGGAGACATCACCGACGATCCTGAAAGGGAAGACATTATTTTTTAAAAGCATTTCGTTACGATCGCTGCAGCGCTGCATTTCACTCACCTTTCCTGGGTTCCTCCATCTTCAGCAGCGATCATCCGGATACACAGCCACTTCCCAGAGCCTAAAAGACAAGAATAAGAGGTGAGAGAAGGAAGGGAATAAGACTTACCTGTTGGGTCAATCCCATTTCATTTCGGGTCTTGCCGCTTCCAGGCATTTTCCGGACCCCGGCCCCTATGGGGAAAAAAGACAAAGACATAGAATGAGCGTAAGCAAAGACAGTTCCCGAGCGCTCATCCAGATCTAACCTGCCATTTACTGGAACTGGAACTGCACGTTTCACTTCGGGTCGGTGCCATATCTCCGGCATTCCGAACCCCGGCCCCTAAGGGGAAAAAAGACATAAGCATTAGCGCTTGCTGCAAAAGACAATGAACATTATTATTAAGCTTGGACTTTTGAACTTGCAACAGAACTTTTACAAAGCCTTACCTGAATAGTCAAGCTTACCTGAACTCCCACCAATCCTCAATCAAGTGAAGTAACTGGGTTTCAACGCGCCCCTGCATCAGAAGCAGGATGGAGAGCTCATCCTTCCTGACCCTAAGGTGAGACTTCACGGGGAATCGTGGAAGGATATCGTGGAGAGTTGGAAGAGAGTGGGAGGCTCCAGCATAACTCAGTCAGTAGGTAATACTCCCTTTTCACGCACAGGGGAATATTCCTGCGAGCCGTAGAAGCCAGAGTAGAGGGCCCTTCCTGTCCATCTTCAGAGCCCTGCGCTTCACCATTGAAGAAGCATCAGCACTCGAAGCCAGACCTGCGCCTCCGTGGGAATCAGGTGAGCGTTACACTTGTAAAGATTCCCAGAATCTTTATTACAAAACTGAACAGTATTGAACAAAGTACACAAATAGCTATTTGGCTGTCAATACATCACAGAGACCCCCAGCAGGGTTCAATGTGAGCAGTGAGCAGAATTTCCTAGCTGGACATCAGCGTATTTATACAGTTTGTTATAATGATCTCCAGCCTATTACAAGTTAATTATACACTGGGCTAGGGTCGCGCCAGGTTAATTTCCTAATTTACATATCTCGTGCATGCGGTTTACCTTTAAATACATTTACTAACAGACATTATTATTCTCTAATTTAACGTTACACTCTTTACATATTCCTTTAATACAGATCAAACAAATGTTTTGCATATCGTATTTGGATAGCATTTATTGTTCTTGTATACTTGTAGGTTAATGTTGCTAATTCAAGTAATCCCCTGATCCCGAGGTCAACAAAGGACAAGGTCTACATGACCCTAACATGTAGCCTGAAGGCAGGTTGGACATTAACCCTCCTACAGAGGTTGAAGAGGTTAAGGCAAGAACAAGGGCACACAAGATGGCCATTTTAGACTACAGGGTGACTTTGTACAATAAACTAAAATGGCGGTTCTAACCTAAAATGGAGGCTCGATTCACTTGGGGTCACGACCTTGTAATACGGATTTCCTTGCAAAGCGACTGGGCATAGGCCAACATATACAATGAGGATGAAACAATTTATATCAGTTCTAACAAACCCTCCTTTTGGCCTATGCCAAGTGCTAAACTACCTTCAATCACTTTGCGACTAGCTCCACATTTCAACATCTATACATCCCGAATCATTGTCTGACACGTCTATTGCCATTAGATCTGACACCAGAGTTTCTTTTAACACATACTCTTTGGAAACAAACTCTGGGACATATATTTTATGCCCTAATACACTCGATGCTTGCGCGCAACATCCCCCTAATACTGAGCATATACCAGGGAGACACTGTATACAACAGCAAAGAAACAGAAAACTTCCCAAGATAATCAGCAGGGCCGAAAACAACTTCCATCCCCATGACCGTAGGAGGTCCCAAAACCATGCACTAAGTTCCCAGTTTCCCTCAGGAACATGTACTTCTGAACTAAGAACATGTAGATTTTGGATAGCCCTTAAGATCGTCGTAGAGGAGTCTGGTACGTAAACGCAGCAAGCGGACCCCACTAATTCACATACTCCTGCACGCTCTGCCAGAATGACATCTAATGCCATCCGGTTCTGAAGAGCCACTAATCTTATCGCTTTCTGTTCTAACGTCATATTATAAGAGTATGTCAGTGGTCCGATTGATGGTTCTCTCCAATACTCTCGCTAGTCCCCTGATATCTTCTGAATTCGTAATTTGCCCAAAAAATGGCACAAAGGATTTCATGATATCTCCCAGAGTTTGCGCTGGAGTATCCCCTTTCACACCTCGTCGTGGACGAGTTTTTCGAAACATCTGCAGTACTAGCAATAAATACCCAGGTAGTAGAATCCCTAAATAACAGGTTCCTTGCCAATCCCTGGGCAACCATGGAAATGCCACATTACTGCAAACAAAATAGACAGGTTTGCCTACGTACAGAGGTCTGTTCTCACTAGTCAAATTCGCAACGTTGGCGCACTTTCTAAAATTACCCATTGACCGTGTTCCATTCCTCTGTATGCAGAAGGATACTGAATCGGGGCTATGGTTAACAGAATAAGATGGAGGCGTGGCATCCTTATTGCCTATAGGAGCCATTTTGAAAGAGATTAAAGATTGAAAAGGACAAGACAATCTATCAGAGGGCCTAACAGAAGCAACGTTTGGTTCACTTCTATTTGCAAAAAGCGAGCATCCCAGGGGCATCAAGACATGCTTTTCAAAGCTGTTTAAATTTGTACCGTCAAAGTTCCCTGAGATGCTGTCATTCCATCGGCCAAAAAATAGTGCTCTAAGAGAAGCGTAACAGGCAGTTGTCAAAGGTAAAGGATGAATATACCAACCCAGCACCTTATCCCCATGTTGCAGTAGATGTGAACAGATCCAACAATTGGTCTTATTTAATATTGCATGAGTGGAATTCATAATTAACAAAAGGGTATTATTCTGATAGTTCCGTCTATGCAAGAAATCTCTAGGCGATAAAGTATGCAACTGCACGGAAGGAGTAGGGATAACAGATACATTTTCAATAGGTAGAAAGTCCTCTAGCAGATATACTTCCTCCATATACCATAACCCAAAACCAACAGTTACTAAAAATCCAGTTATTATCGCAAAAAGGCAACATGCTTGATCATTATCTCTGCTAGTCACATGTTTATCTAAAAGTTCGGTACGAGGGGTAGCGGGTGCAGGCATTGTAGTCTTCAACCGAAAAAACACCAATTGTTTGTTTGCTGGGGACTCCAGTCGCGCGTCTTCTTAATGTCTTTTCCACAACCCTTAGCCAACAGAATCTTCCCATACAGTCGGGCCAAAAGACAAGCCCTCAAATGATTTTCTTCTATCGCACAGTCAAACCATGCTGTACGTTTACTTCCTTGGACGCAAATTATGTTTTGCAGTTTCTGGTGAGGACAAAGTGTCGTCACTTCCTCCTGGAAGTGGCGAATGAACGGAAATGGGATCAGAAAAGGATTGATCCGGAAGTTCCACTGTTGGGGAGTGCGGAGACAAGATGGCCGTTTTCTCTGGCCTTGCGGATTCTGAAGCGGTCTCTGATTCTCCCTTGTTGGTTGTTGCTGTTTCAGGCACACTAGTTACATCAGTGGGAAGGGATTCTGTTTCTTCTGTATCGTATGGCACTGGCTGTGGGATCCGTTTGGTGTGTGTCGCATGGATCCAGTTCTTACGACCCGCTACCTGCACAGCAGTCTGAGTGACTAGCAGGACTTGGTAGGGACCCCTCCACCGAGGTGCAAGGCAAGACGACCTCTCAAAAACATTCGTGAAGATCCAGTTCCCCGGACGTAGACTGTGACCGGGGCCCTCACAGCGTACAGGTAATGCCTCTTGCACCTGGTGATAAATTGAAAACAGATTTTTAGTCAACTGGTTACAGTAATCTGAAAGAAGCACATTCTCTATATCCCGTAATGAGTGGCTCTTTGGCATACCCAAAATATTAGCAGGTCTCCCCATTACCACCTCAAAGGGAGAGAGCCCAGTCTTAATTTGAGGGGTTGTTCTCATCGACAGTAACACGATCGGTAAGGCGTCCGGCCATTTTAATTTGGTGCCAGCACACGTCTTAGCGAGCTTGTTCTTTATAATGCCGTTATGCCTTTCCACTAATCCGGCACTTTGGGCATGTCTGGCCGAATGGAACCGTTTGTCAATCTGTAATCCTTTGCAAATCTGTAGCATTACAGTAGCGATAAAGTGTGGCCCATTATCCGACCAGATGACTCTCGCCAGCCCGAACCTAGGAAAAAACACTTTCAACAGAGTTTTTGCCGTGGTTATAGCCATTGCATCTCTAACCGGGAAGGCCTCAACCCACTTACTAAAGGCACAAATGACAACCAACACATATTTAAGATTGTTACAACGTTCCATTTCAATAAAATCAAAGTGAATAACCTGAAATGGAACAGAAGGTGGAGCGAAACTTCCTCTAGGAGTCGAGGTATCTTTTCCTACATTGTGCTGCAAGCAGACCATGCAGCCTTGGACAAAACGCTCCTCAGTTTTGAAAATCTTATCATTGGCCCATACACTGTGTAGCATTTTAGTCAATTTACGCGCACAAACATGTGTCGGACCATGAGCCATAGTAACCATCATTGTAATGTAGGCGTCAGGGAGTAACCATTTTCCTTCAATATTGTCCACCCAACACCCATCATCATCCAGTCTCCCTGCACCCTTGATCCATCTCTTAGTTTCCTCTATGGTAGCATCTGCTTGAATGTCTTTTACGGCATCGATACTTTCACCCAAAGTGCAAACATTTACAGTTTCTCTTACAGCATACATTTCTGAACTGAAATCAGTGGCAGTTTGTTTAGCTATCTGATTGGAAAAAGCATTCCCTTTTCCTACATCATCTGTAACCTTTTGATGTGCTGAACATTTTATAATAGCTAACTGAACAGGGAGTGCGAGTGCTGAAAGTATTCGCACTATTAAAGTGCCGTGCTGAATTTTCGTTCCATGCGAGATCAAGAAACCTCGTTCTTTCCAAAGTCTACCGAAATTGTGGACCACCCCAAACCATACTGACTATCGGTATATATATTTACTGTAAGCCCTTCAGAAAGTTCACAAGCTCGAGCTAACGCTATAATTTCTGCGGCCTGCGCGGAATTATGCATAATTCTTTTGGTTTCCACAATCGTGTTTAAAGTAGTGACAGCATAAGCAGCCGTGGATGTACCGTCTGGAAGTTTAAAACAAGAGCCATCACAAAATAGCTCTCCTTGTGGGCTATTCAAAGGCGTGTCTTTCAGATTGATTCTGCCTTTGGTATCCTGTTCTGTCACATAAAGGCAACCGTGTGACGTTTCGTCCCCATCAACAGTATCTTGCGAGATAGGTAAAAGTTCAGCCGGATTTAATACACAACACCTCTGAATTTGAATGTGGGGGGCAAACAAGATTAGTTCATATCTTGTCAATCGTGCAGAAGTGAGGTGTTGCGTTTGAGTTCTATTCAATAAAATATCTACAGAGTGAGGTACCATTAGGGTTAACGCATGACCCAGGACCATTCCCTCACTCTGTTTTACAGACGCAGCAGCAGCAGCAACAGCGCGCAAACATCTCGGCAAAGCGCATGCTACAGGATCAAGGGTGGAGGAATAGTAACCGCACGGCCTATTCTTCCCTCCATGCTCCTGCGTTAATACAGCCAAAGCACATCCATCACGTTCATGCACAAACAATACAAAGGCCTTGTCATAATTCGGAGTTCCTAAAACCGGCGCTGAACACAGCGCGGATTTGAGCACATCAAATGCTGTCTGGTGTTCCAAAGTCCATGGCAATGGCAAAGAAATGCCCTTCTTTGTCAAAGCCAGCATTGGTTTAATCGTTAACGAAAAGTTAGGGATCCACAATCTACAATAAGAAGCCATACCTATCAGGGCTCTAACTTCCTTCTGCGTATTTGAGGTATTTATTCGTTCAGGTGTCAACCGTCTTCCCTCCTTTGACAGGAGGTAGCCTAAATAGGCGACCTCCTGACAACAATATTGGAATTTCTTAAGTGAAGCTTTGTGGCCATGTTTCACTAGATGACAAAGCAGCAACATGGTGCCTTCTTTACAGGCGCTCTCAGAATCAGCAGCCAAGAGGAGGTCATCTACATACTGTAGTAATGTGCAAGTAATAGGCAACTAGAGAGTATCGAGCTGCTCTTTCAATGCCCTACTATAAATACCTGGACTCTCAGTGTACCCTTGTGGTGCACGAGTGAATGTGAACGAGCGTCCACCTAGGGTAAACGCGAACAAATACCTGCTATCCTTGTGTATGGGAATACTGAAAAACGCGTTTTTAAGATCAACAACGCTAAAATGAGTGGCAGAAGCCGGAATCATGGTTAGTATCGTTGTAACATCAGGTACAATAGGAAATTGAGGAGCCACAATTTTGTTAATAGCACGTAAATCAATTATAAAACGAAAGGGAATTGCATTATCACCTTTTTTGTATACTGGCAAAATGGGGCTGTAACATAGGCTACCCGTAATCTCCTCAATTACTCCACGATGTACAAAATCAGAAACTATACATTTCAAAGCCTGTTCGCCTTCAACTGAGATCTTATATTGCGGGATGCGAGGCAATTTTACTCCATGTTTCAAAATAATTTGAACAGGGTCAATTTGAAGAATGCCCACATCATTATCATCAATAAGCATTCTGGAACATTACGGAATTCTGGCGGTAAAGGTCGAGTCAAAAACTGAGAGGCGAGTGATTTCTGGGGTGAAATTGTTAACCGAACTCCATCCGGAGAACAATATATTACTGCATGCAATGCCTTCAACAAAATAGTCTACTAAAAATAGATGCTTCCTATTTCCCACAGCCATCTCAACGTAGGAGCCTTTCTGATGAACGGGAATAGGCGTAGGTTCCAAATCTTGCTTCGGGCAATCCTAGCGAAACAGAATATCATCAAAAGGAAGCTCCTCAGAGAGGTACGCGGCAGAAGGGTGATCAAAAATGTTTCTATTATCCACATTCGAAACTTGCTTATCTTGTGAAGGAGGTTGCTGTGATTCTGGTGCAAACTGACCTCTGCCAGGGCCCCCTGCACCTGGGTGACCTCTGGATCGTCCACCCATGTTCCCAAATGACCTTTGCTGCAAGGTCGGACATTGTGCGCGCCAGTGGCTTTCCTGCCGGCAATAGGCACACTGGTTAATGGTTACCGGAGCCAAGGGCACACTTCCCTGTGGAATGTACTTACCTCTAAATTGATTACTCCCTCTAGGGCTTCTAACAATCTGTTGTAATAAAACTTTTGTTTTCTGGTCACCCTTTTTTTTCTCAAGTTTTTCCTTTTCAGTATATACACGATTTTCATAGTACTGAGCCATATGCAGTACTTCTGATTGAGACTTCGCCTGCCAAGCGCTTTCAGAAGACATAATCTGTAACTGGATGTCAGGCAGCAATCCGCGTACAAATTTGTCGACAAACAGCCTTTTCCCTGACTCTGTGCCTAAGTCTTGTCCACTGAAATCTGAGAATACCTGCTCGAACCGATTAAAGAAATCGGTAGCACCCTCAGACTTTCCTTGGACACAGGCCGTAAGCTTGTCCCAAATTATTCTCTTTTCAGGAACTATAGTTTTCAATTTTACAATAATTCTATCAGGCAAGGTTAATATCACTTGAGGCGGTCGTTCGCCAGCTGGTCTTTCTCTATCTAGCCTAACCATGTTATCCCATGTATCTCCCAACCCAGGTATGTCATCTATAGTCCTAATCTGTTTCCACAAATCGACTGGCAGGAGTACGGGAAATAATAGGTCAATATCACTTAAGGTGAATACCGACGACTCTAAGACCGACTCTATTTCTTTATAGAACCCGGTCGGATTCTTTCTTATATCGGGAATAGATTGCTTTCGGGACAAATGTCAGAGGGACCTCTCTCATAGGCAACGGAGAAGTAGGCAGCTCCGAACGCTTACTAAGCAACAGAGCCAAATCAAGCGCTAGGGCAGTCGAAGAAGTATCAATCGAAAAAGCTCTCTTATAAACACTCAACAATTCTGCGGGACAACAAATCTTTCTTTTTACACACTCATCCTGCAGGTACTCTATCATAACCTGTATCACTTTCTTTTGCATTTCTAACGTATACTGACTATATGTGTCATATACTTCATCTGGAGTTATCGACATATCCGAAATCCATCTTATTGCATCCTTTATACAAATTCGCGCTTCCTCACCTTTTAATTCACGGCGAGGAGAAAACAATTTCTGTAAGAAACTACCACCATCTGCTTCCTCATTCTGTAACCCTTCCAACTCCTTCCTATACTCTCATATACCTTCTCCGCAGTATCTCTGGACAACGCTAAGGTGTTCAAATCCCGTAACCCCTGTGGGAAATCTTCATTGTTTAATCTATTCCACATTATACTCAAATGGGTCCCTAATCCTTCAATAAAAACATTTTTCTCAGGAATACTTTTTAAATTTTCGAGTGTGGAAAAAAAATCGGCTTGTTCACCCTTCTCCATACAATGTTTAGCCCAAGCAATCAATTCATTCTTTTTGTCTGGGGACACAGTATTACGAGTCACAACCCTTGGTCTCGCTCCCTGGTCTACTACAAGCGATGCAGAATCACTTGGAAGAAGAAGAGTAGGCACATTCTGAATATCAACAGGTGGAGGCAAGGGGGCAGGCAAAGGAGTGATGGCTGGAAGAACAACAGGAAGAACAGCAGGGAGGACCGGAGGAACTATAGGAGGGGGAACAACAACGGGAAGGGGCAAAGCGCCAGGAGGAGGGACGTACGGAGGTGGCGCAGAGGCATCAGGCCTTCGTTCATACAAAAGTTTATTAATCAATTCATCTGACGTATGAAAATCTTTTGAAGGGTGGCTTTTCTGAATGCCTAATTGGAACGCCTTGTCCGTGTTCCTAACTGACTCCAATTGTTTATTTTGATCATATAACCATGCCTTTTCGACACTTGTCATATGTCTATGCATATGTTTCTCTCTACTCTTTTGTTGCTGCAAAGCTTCTGTTTTCCAACTGTGCAATGCGTCAAATGCTGCAGGTCTAGCCTTTTTCTTTACTAATACAGACTCTAAATATTCTATACGAGGGATTTCAAAACTACCATTGGTTGGCCACCGAAGATTAGAATTATGTCTGGTCTGTCTGTGCCAAATGTCATTAAATGCTAAACTACCAAAGCCTTTCTTACAGTACATAGTACATGCCGGCGGCCCCTCCTGTGGTGCGGGATGGCTATCTTCCAAAGATTGTCTGTCGCTGCCGAATAATGCCCTAAAGCAGGCAGACAATTTCCCAGGCATATCAAAGTTCTGGTATTACCTGGTTAAATAATTGTGCTCGCAAGTACAATGCTCCAAATTCAAATTGTCAAGGTTAGATTAAGAATCGGGACAGGATTCACCTGACCAAAGGACTGGGAGGCCCGATCGGGTTACTAAGGACAATGCTAAGGACCCACGTGTCTGGTGATTTTCGGCAAATTTACCCACCTCGATACATGGACCCTCGTCAAGACGTCGTCTCGGGCTACAGGTCACCGTTCAGGGATCCGATCGTGCAGTTTCGTCGAGGAATTTGCTTCTCGTCTAGAGTGGCCGTTTCTGTTGGCACCGTCCGATCCCGGTCCGATAGCCGAGCCAACCTTCAACGAGACGAAGTCAATCTTGAGGGTCCCTGTTCGGGCGCCATCTGTCGAATCAGGAAAAAAATACAATATTACGGCTGTTACACAAAGCAAAGGAAAATACACCGACACGGGCTTGTAAAGATTCCCAGAATCTTTATTAAAAACTGAACAGTATTGAACAAAGTACACAAATAGCTATTTGGCTGTCAATACATCACAGAGACCACCAGCAGGGTCCAATGTGAGCAGAATTTCCTAGCTGGACATCAGCGTATTTATACAGTTTGTTATAATGATGTCCAGCCTCTTACAAGTTATTTATACACTGGGCTAGGGTCGCGCCAGGTTCATTTCCTAATTTACATATCTCGTGCATGCGCTTTACCTTTAAATACATTTACCAACAGACATTATTATTCTCTAATTTAACGTTACACTCTTTACATATTGCTTTAATACAGATCAAACAAATGTTTTGCATGTCGTATTTGGATAGCATTAATTGTTCTTGTATACTTGTAGGTTAACGTTGCTAATTCAAGTAATCCCCTGATCCCGAGGTCAACAAAGGACAAGGTGTACATGACCCTAACATGTAGCCTGAAGGCAGTTTGGACATTAACCCTCCTACAGAGGTTGAAGAGGTTAAGGCAAGAACAAGGGAACACAAGACGGCCATTTTAGACTACAGGGTGACTTTGTACAATAAACTAAAATGGCGGTTCTAACCTAAAATGGAGGCTCGATTCACTTGGGGTCACGACCTTGTAATACCGATTTCCTTGCAAAACGACTGGGCAAAGGCCAACATATACAATGAGGACGAAACAATATTATATCAGTTCTAACACTTCGATGCACTTTTTCCCTTTTCCCATTCCCATGCACTTGCGCGCTCTCAATGTCAATGGACCTAGTAAGATAATTGGTTGTTGTTGTGTTGTGTTCTCCCCTGTTCCCCTCCCTTGCCTAGTCGCGCTCTGAAACACTTGTGTAAGAGTGCGATACAAATAAAATATCATATCATATCATATCGTATGCAGGTATGGTTTCCTCAATGGGAACCTTGCTTCCAGGATTCTCCTTGATATTGGTATTTTCACTGGTACCACACGTGTCTCACACTCTGGCTCCCAACCTATAGGCAATATGGGCGAAGTGGTTGAGGTGGGGCTACTTGGCTCCTTCTCTACACTCCCCCTCTGAGTGATTCATCGACCACTCTCCCATCATTCTTCACATCTAGACATCCTTGTCTAAAGAAATACTTCTTTGTGATCCACATCTTTATGACTCCCTTCAGGCATCCAGCTGATTTCATATGCTCATCCTTGTTCCAATTCATGAACATGCACTGTCCACTTGGACTGCAATAGACCCATCTACCCACATACTTCTTATGGTTCTTTGGATACAGGAACATCGTTTTCTCAGGTGCATGGATACTGGCCTTCACAAAGTCTCTGATTTCTCCATCTGTCAAGTCTCTGACCTTCCATCCTGACTCAACATTGATCATGATTATCATCCCTATGGCTTTCTTTGCTATCTTCTTGCATTGTGTGATTATTATCTTGATTACACAGAATCCAAGCAACACCAACACGATCAGAACTCCAAGCAACTTGAACATGTCTGCTATCCATTGTGGAACCCAAAAAAGAGTGATCCAAACCAGCTGTCATCAGCAATGTCTTCTACTTCGTCTATCATCTGGACGTGTAGCTTATATGGCCTCTGTCAAGGTGCCATTCTCGTCATCGTGAGAATGTATGAATGTGCAACATGATCCTCCAATTTTTGCATAAACACCTCCATCCAATGCTGTGATCATGTCCAGTATATATCTATTCTGAAGAGTCATCAGGCGTATGGCTCTCATCTCTTCTCTGATAGCATTGAATCCCTTCATGGTGTGTTGATCGTCTGCAGCAACTCCCATCTGGTAACTGCAGCCATTTGGTATTTGCTCAAACGTAGATTCTCGGCATAAAGATCGATGTGAATACTGACAAAGTCTGGCTGAACAGTCTGTGCTCATACGAAATGGAGTCAAAGGTTTCCATTGACTTGGCAGAGAAATAGTTCTCCCTTTTCATTCGATTTATCAGCTCCACAGATCTCTTCTTCATCAGGTGAGCATCTGCTTTTGGGAAACTGTCAAGATTCAAATCGCTTTTAGGAATCACCAATGCTGGAACATGAACATTCACCAGTAAACAACTTCCTCCCCAATCTTTGGTCAGCTTCATATAAGCTCTGGATCCACACGCCCAATAATGATCCATGATCACTGCTGTTCCTACTTCCATTCCTGGTACATCAAAGCCACAACCACAGTTCTGATTCTCTCCAACTTTTCTTGTGACATTGTTTCTGAAACAAAACATTGCGCTCTCCAAATGTACTATCTGCATAGGTCCTCCTCTGTCTTCGACCCAGGACAGTAGTTTAGCAATTCTCGGCCATTATGGCTTGCATCCTTTTTTCACCATGCCAATGACTGGTTGCTAACAACCAATGACTACCCAGGCTCTGCAAATAACCACTCCTTCTTCCCAGCCATCTGGTGATAGTACAGCTCCCCAAATCTGCATCTGGCCTCTGTTTTTCCATTTATGAATTTCTTCTGCAGGTTTTCCTGGACTTTCAAGTCTTTTGTTTACTTCCCATCTGATTACAGCTCCTTTCACTCTAGGCTTTTGTATCTGATTACATGATTCTTCATCTGCGCCTTAATTCTTGTCTTCATATCCAGGATATAATCATCTTCATCTGGATCTGTCAATTCAGTTGCCCATTTGAGATAGGCATCTTGGCCCATGAACTGGCCTCTTGTACGACAGAGTGCTATGCATGAAAGACAGTGTGCTGTCTGGAAGTCTATTTCAATTGCTATGAAGATCTTACACTACCCCATGCTATAAGGCAGGAGGGCACATACAAAGCATTCCTCCTTCATCGTCCTCCTTCCTACTTCCTTCATTTGCTGATACAAAATGTCATTCCCCAAATGTGCTGTATTGTCCAGGTAATCATTTAGCACATGATCATCCTCCCTAGCACTCCTCTTTGGTCTGGTTCTTTTCTTATGAGCCTCTATAATCATCTCATGAAGTATGTTAGCATAATTCTTCCTTAGTGGACCAATCATAGAAACATTTGTCAGTGTACTGGGTGTGTTTACATGTGCTATCTATGTAGGAGAAATGTCTAGAAGCCTTTTCCTATCCCAATGTCATTTTTTATCAGCAGCATATGACAGCCATAGAGAGTCTGCTATAACCTCCATATGTGATCTCCCTCCAAAAGGTAACTTAGGTTAATTTATCACAGGACTATAAACTCTCGTGTGTACCTCTAAAATAAGGTTAATTACAGGAGGTCTCGGCTGCCTAGTAGTTGCCACAGACCCTTCTCTTGTACAGGAGGATACACAGGAATCTTTACTTCATGTGTGTCTACATAGTTAGCAGTAGTTAGCAGTGCGTACTGTAAGTGAGAGTAATACCACTATGAACACAATACAAGTGCAGATTATACAAAGATAAGACCACTTGCAGCAATAACTTTTTGCACATCGTGGACGTCTCTTGTGATCTGCCATAACGAAGTTATATTGATGCCGCCCATTTTACTTTTAAGGAAGAAAAAACAATCTTTAATGGGGCAACAGCATGCACTACTTCTGGAAGCTGCTGAGTCGGCTCAAAAAGTTCCTCAATCAGCTTCGACTGGCTGACTATACAATGATGAATAAAAGTTCCCAGTGAATGCCACGAATTTGCTTAGTACCAGACGACATGAAGACTCTCCTTCAGCATGAAACAAAGTTCCTCAATCAGTAGACCTTTGGATCTTCTTCCTCGAAAGTCTCATTCAGTTCTCAGTTTTCTCTCAGAGTACCCATTCACTTGGATTATGATGTCTTTTAATGTTTCATTGAGCGCTGCATTGTTTCTCGGATCTCTCAAGAAGGTTCTGACATCAGTTTGTCTCAAAACAAGATGTGGACACTCATCAACCAGATAGTAGAACACTAGGCTGACCAGCTTATGTGCATTATCCGGTGACAGGGGCAATTGTGTTTCCCCTACTGAACTCAGGAAGGTGAAGGATTTGTTCAATGATAGCTGCAAGCAATCTTCTCACAATTGGACCATTCTTAGGATATTGCAAGAATAGATGAACGTTAGTAGTTCTCCCCACAAGTGCAGGGTAAGCGTGCAATATGAACAGGAAAACATCAAGAAAGATCCGTGAAACTTTGTCATTGGGCACCACCATAGACTCCTCCGAAAAGAAAATCAGTAAGAAAGGAATCAGGGTCCTGCTCCCTCCTCCCGTCCTTGAAAAGGAACTCCAAACTTTCAACGTCCTCTACTATGAAAGGGCCGTTAAAACGAGGCTCGTGCCACCTTCCAGTAAAGTTGAGGATTAGGACCGCATCCCCGGGGAAAAGCTTGGGAAGACAAAACTTATCAGCTGTGGTTGTTGTAGCATCTCCTTCTGTGTTCTGCGCTGCCCCACTCCCCTGTCGCTTGAACTGTTCTGAAATGACAGAGATACTTGAAGTCATACACGTAAGGTAATCACGTAGCTCATTTCCTAACAATTCTGCTGTCGGCTGGGCATGACTTCTAGTTCTAGATGGAGGTGTAAGATGTGTCCTCATTCGCCTCCCTGTCACTATCTCGTGGGGTAAGATGGCGGTCTGAACCTGGCTGATTTCTCAACGCATACAATGTCAGTGGTAGGCAATGCAACCATCCTTTCTTCAGGGTCAAATTCAATTTGGCTTCTCTCACTTTAAGCAAGCCATTGAGTCTTTCACAGACCCTGTTCGTCCGCTAGTGATATGTCAATTAAAACATGTGCTTTAAACTAAGCAACAAGCTTATGTATTCACAGGCTTCATTACCAAAATGAGGGCCATTTTCTGATCTCAATACTTCACATATTCCCCATCTAGGAAACACTTCTCGTACTAAAAACGTTGGGTGCACAGGTGGCGTCTGGGTGTGACCACCGTCCAGCTTTAATCCACCTCGAAAAAGGACAACTACTATGATCATATGTCTGTTTCTATTATATGCTTGCAGCATGTCAATATAGTTCATATGCAAATGCTGAAAAGGACCATTAGGTTTTGGAATAACTCCTTTAATAAGGTGCAATGTGTGCCCAGCAGTAAACTTTTGACATACAATACACTTTAACTACATAAAATGCAACGTGTTCTACTATATTTGGAACAAACCAATCCACTGCACTTGTGCGGCGAGGCTCTCTCTAGTAACGTGCGCAGGGTAGTGTAGCTGGTCCAACGCCACCCTTAATAAGGCTATAGACATCACTGGTTTGCCAGTGCTGTCTTGTTGCCACAATGCTTCAGAGGGGTTTAAAGAACACCATCTCTGCATCCATAAGTCTTTTTCGTCTTGAGGCGCTTCCCCTTAAATCTCTCCCAATTGAGTTCTAGACAAGTTTATTGTAACAATTAGGCACACTCATCATCACTACCATGCTTTCATTCACATCAGGCATATCAAATAACATAATAACTTCTGTATATGCAACATGTTTCCCTTCCTCATCTGCTTTTCAATTTGCACGTGAGATAAAATCTGCCCTTTTAGTTTGAGCTATGCATTCTACAACTGCAATGGCTCCTGGGAGTTATAGTGCTCTAATGAGTCTGCCCAATAAGGCTGTGTGTTGCACTGGCATACCATCCGCTCGGAGATAGCTCCTCCTTTTCCAACATGCTAATCCTGCATGCACTGTTGGCGTCACATAGGCAGAGTCACTGTACACCGTTATTTCCTGGTCTGCGTGTCTCTCAAGCGTGATAATCAGCGCCACTAATTCTGCAGCCTGTGCCGAAAAGTGAGACGTAGTCGTACACTTATCATAACTTCACACCCTGCATTGGCCATGTGCTTTATCACAGTGGCAACTGTATATCTTTGTTCATTATTTTGATTGATTCTTGAAGAACTGTCAATAAAAAGAATCTCCCCAGCTGCCAACACATTTTCCTTCACCCTCGGGAGCTCATCAGAGAATTCCTCATAGTTCGAGCAATCATGTGCATGCTCGTCCTCTGCCAGTGGTTCTGCTACAAACATGGCAGGATTCACTATTCTGCATCTGACTACTTTAATCGCAGGATTCTAAATGACCACCTCATAGGCAGAATCCCTTTGAGATGTCAACGTGCCTTTAGATTTTTCCGAAATGGCAAAACATTGCATGTTCAGCAAATAACGTCATGGAATATCCCTTTACTATACTAGCAGCCTTCATAACGGCGAACGAGGCGGCTGCCAAAAATGTGTTTGCTAGGAAAGTGACCCCTCATTACTGAGTCTAAAATCCAACTGTAATATACAAAGGGCTTGTGCCCCGTAGTGAAAACATCTGGTTCTAATGGCACTTCTCGTATGGATACCTATCCTGTAAATGCCATAATACATTCACTCACGTTAAAATAATGCATTCCTGGTGTTGAGCACACTATGCCTTCATCAGTGAACGAAATCATCATGTTCAACTCGGTCATTAAATCTTGACCTAGTACATTGACAGGTGTCTGTCTTGACTATAACAACGGCACAGACATGTCACACCCTCCTATAGAGACTGGAAATGCATCAGTAAAAGGAACTCCACTTGTAGCTCTTTTGAACCCTTGGGTATTTCATGGTATTTCCAGACATCGAAAAGTTCAGCTCTCGTATACATGAGCGTTTTACACCTCTGTCTACAAAAAAAAGATTTGCCTCCTATATTAACATCAACCCTTGGTTCCGCTTGAGGATTGGGTGTCACCAATAGTATCGAACACATCAAGTCTCCCAGTGAGCTGTATTATTGTGGGTACATTCTCATCCATGCACCTGTAAAAGGATTCCCTCCATCAACAATAATACCCCCTATCCTAGGAAACATTAATCGTCTCGTGTTTGTGTTTTGCTGTATCTGCATGGGTGACTGCTGTGACTGCCCTACTGGCAGATTTATTGGTGCCTTCTGCGTTTGAAACTCTTACTGCACTGTCAGCGCTTGTGTCTGCTGCACTGTTTGATTCTGAGCAAACCCATCTCCATTCTGCTGCGAATATGCAGGCGGGTTTGTAGTCCTCCCTCTTAAGAATTGCCCGTTTGTCCTTGACTTCTATATGTTTGAGAAAGTGCCCTGTCAGACCACATGTCCAACAAATAGGAGGAGGTCTTCTAATCTTCCCCTCCGGCATGCCTTGATTATCATTCTGCGTGTTTTGAAATCCACCTTGATTATTCTAGAGGTTTCCATGATTATTCTGGAAGGCTCCTTACTTCGAAAGCCTCCCCTTCCCCATGGTGCAAATTCACTATTGTTTTGATTGAACTGCCTTCGGTTATTCACCTGCAGCACGTTTGCTACTTGCTGTGAACCTGATCCGTCTCCACTTAGTCAACATTGCCCCCTCAATGGTGTACTTGGATAATTTTTCTGCACTATCTTTGCCTCAAGGAGGATAGCTGCTGGGCAACGTGCTCGCCTTGGAAGCAAGACGACACCGAGCACCACAGGTCGATCCCCGGGCCCACGCTTAGAAACCTCTGGGTATTAAGCGCGTTATAAAAAACCAATCATATCATATCATCGCCTTTCCGAACATCGTTTTTCTTTCGATTCTTCTCTTGCAAAAGCCTGCAATAATGCGCAATGGTCAGCTGTATTTCTGACCACAGCATCATTTCCATGCCCACCAATTTCTTGAGCTGCTTCTTTGCTGCGTCTGGCACCCCTTGGCACAATTAAAGCTCTTATGTTTGACATGTCCAGATGCAGCACTCTAAGCGCTTTCCAACCCATCACCCTATAGTTATTGAACGGTGCTCCATCGTGAGCAGTGTTTATCTTGGTAACACTAGAATAGCCTGCTCTCAACCAAACGTCAGCAGCCCTTTTCCCAAGGATGGCAATCAGGAGACCTTTAATGTCCCCTATAGTTGGCGTGTTTCCTCCTGTCATTTTCTCTAACTCATGTATCCATTTCCCAGTGACAGAATTCAACCTCAGGAGTTCTTCACCTTAAATTGTCTGTGGTCAAGGTATATACTGAGGCCTAACTCCCCCCTTCTCTAAATAAAGGAAACTGTGAAATCCCAAACTCGCATTCATCATTTCTCATCTGTCTGTTCATAGCAGGAATAATGGTTCCTCTCCGCCTTCTACCTGGCAGCGACCTTAGCCTGCTTTCATACGGTGGCGAGTCCCCCCTCTGACCATGGGACTACTCTCTAAGTCGATTTAGCTGTGTTAATGATTCTGACGCCAGAGATTTAGGGAGGCCTAAATCCAACCATCTTACTTCCTTATCCATTAAAAAAACACCCTTCAGGGCCACAGGCGTCCCCTCCCTTTTCCCCACGGAAAGTTTCTCTATCTTCATCTGACATATCCTGTCCTCAACTCGTGTGACTTCTCACCTTTTCTTCATCTCCGTTCAGAGTCAGTCGATCTAAAAAGAGTTCCTCTGGTTCAAAACTACATGAGGGTCCCTCTTTGTTGTACAACTGTGTACTTTTGGTTGAGTCGATGATTTTTACCCTTTCCCTGCAGTACTTCCTTAGTCCTCATATCATGACAGACTTTATCGATTGCGTGCCCAATACTTCTAGGGTCAAACTCATACTCCAGATTTGCTCTGGACGGACCTGCCATTGGCTCATGCGCTGGAAGAACTCTTCCAAATCCTCCCATGCCACTACTGGATTAGTATCCATTACTTCTTTTTCCATATGCCGCGGAGGGAAGGCCAGGAGAAAAGGCCTAAACCCTGCAGCTCCGGTGCAAGGAGGGAGAGGAGTGCTGTCCCAGTGCCCAGCCGTTCTCCCTGGATCGTGCCTGCATCCTCTGCCAGGCAAGAAGAACCCCACCAGCGCCATTCATCACCACAAGGCCCCTACGACCTCGGATATATGGCTGCTGTGATGGTCGCCATGGATACAGTAAACAAAAAACAGCCCCGGCGCGATGATTCGCCGCAACACCTCCCACGGCCCTCCTCTACTGCTTTAAATGGAGGGGAGGCGTGCCGGGAGGCGAAGCCGCAGAGGGAAGGCCAGGAGAAAAGGCCTAAACCCCTCTCTGCAGCTCCGGTGCAAGGAGGGAGAGGAGTGCTGTCCCAGTACCCAGCCATTCTCCCTGGATCGTGCCTGCATCCTCTGCCAGGCAAGACGAACCCCACCAGCACCATTCAGCACCACAAGGCCCCTACAACCTTAGATATGGCCGCCGTGATGGTCGCCATGGAAACAGTAAACAAAAAACAGCCCCGGCTCCCGGATTCGCCGCAACACCTCCCACGGCCGTCCCCATCTGCTTTAAATGGAGAGGAGGCATGCCGGGAGGCGAAGCCAAAGAGGGAAAGTCAGGAGAAAAGGTCTAAGCCCCTCTCTGCAGCTCTCCGCTGCTCGGAGCTGCCGTATGCCGCAGACCCCCTCTTCCACAAAGGTAAGGGTCACTCTGACTCCGCCGATGCACTGTCTACTACAATCTTCTGGGGTTCCTAGAGGTAAGGCTATCCCATCTGTGTGCACGCAAAGTATCTCTGCCCATCCCCTCTCCACCCCCATCGCAGTATTGGAGGAATGAGTGCCTATGCACAAGGCTCGTCCCCGCCTCGAGCACAAACCACGTACAGGTCCTCACCATACGAAGGGCAGCCCCCCACCCGCCCGGCCACCACAGCGCAACACCTCACACGTGGAGGGTTCCATATTCTTGCTATCCGGCCGCCCAGAGGAGGCACCCCTGCATGCAGTCTCACGTCCGCCCAACATTCTCTAATGCCTTGGCAGGCACACCCACATTCAAGCTAAGTCTTCCTCCACGATTTTTACGACACCCTAACCCTAGCGTATGGGCCACCAAGCAATTATTCCGGTGGCCACAAAACGAGATACGTGCTTCACAGCATGCATGCCACACTACCCCTATGGGTACCAAACGTATTTCATCTGTTCCCACCAGAATTAATGCCACTGTTACCACTGACTATATGGCTGCTGCCACTGATACTGTGATTGCCAATGTTGTGAATATGGCTGCTGCCACTGATACTGTGATTGCCAATGCTGTGAATAAGGCTGCTGCCACTGATAGTGTGATTGCCAATGCCAATGTTGTGGATATGGCTGCTGCCACTGATACTGCGATTGCCAATGTTGTGAATATGGCTGCTGCCACTGATACTGTGATTGCCAATGTTGTAAATATGGCTGCTGCCACTGATACTGCAATTGCCAATGCCAATGTTGTGGATATGGCTGCTGCCACTGATACTGTGATTGCCAATGTTGTGAATATGGCTGCTGCCACTGATACTGTGATTGCCAATGTTGTGGATATGGCTGCTGCCACTGATACTGTGATTGTAAATGCCAATGTTGTGATTATGGCTGCTGCCACTGATACTGTGATTGCCAATGTTGTGATTATGGCTGCTGCCAATGATACTGTGATTGCCAATACCAATGTTGTGATTATGGCTGCTGCCACTGTGATTGCCAATGTTGTGGATATGGCTGCTTCCACTGATACTGTGATCTCCATTACCAATGCTATGGATATGGCTGCTGCCACTGATACTGCGATTGCAATGCCAATGCCTTTGGTATGGCTGCTGCCACCACTGCTGAGATATCCACATTGATGATGTGCAAAGGGCACTATATTGCCCCCATGATTGACGTTCCTACCACAGATGCACACATGATGTCCTACACCACCTGCAGTGCCAACACTACAGCACTTGCATCCAATATTGTCAATTCTAGCACTACATCATTGCTCAAGTGTGCCCTCATTAATGCTCGATCACTCCCAGCCCACGTTCTTGAGATCCACAGCCTTCTCTGTAACTCCAACCTTGACTTACTATTCGTCAGCGAGACATGGCTCCACGAAGCCTCTGGCCCAGCCATCGCCCTCGCCCTACCAGATGGATACACCATTTTTAGACAAGACCGACAAGCTCAGAAAGGAGGAGGGGTTGCACTGATCGCCAAGCAGTCCACCAACATCAGAAAAATCCAAAGAGACCTACGTCACAACTGCGACTACATGCTCTTCAAAATCAATCCCTCACCCAACTGCACTATCACAGCCCACGTGACCTACCGCCCACCGGGGCTGGTCACAGAATTCCAAGAAGATCTCCTCCACACCCTGGGGGGCAACCTCAAGAAATCTACCATGTCCATCCTCCTGGGAGACCTGAATCTTGGCCTCAACGACCCTGCAGACGGAAATGTGGCATCCCTCGACAATCCCCTCTCCATACTGGGCTTTAAACAAGCAGTGTCAGAACCCACCATAACAAAGGTTGCACGCTAGACTGGATCTGGTTTATAGTGACATTTTCGAACGTCACATTTTCTAAATGCCATTTTGTTGACACCAAAATGGTGAAAAACTAATTTTTCGAATGTTTTTTGTATAACATGTTTTATTTAATGGGGCGGTTCCCCGCTAAACCCCTGGTTTTTTTAATTGACATTTTTTATTACTAACTAAACAAAAATAAAACATCAAATAAAAAATAATAAATGTTGATTTTTTTCCGGCATTTTGGTGTCGACAAAATGGCATGTCGAAAATGTGTTTTCAAAAATATAACTGGATACCCTGGATCGGCTATCACAATTGTGATCTCGCCATCTCGGCCATCACCCCCATTCCATGGTCAGAACTCGCAGCCATCCACTTCAAACACAACTACGCCAGAACACCCACCACCACTTCTACCACACTACCGCCCACCCTCACAAGAAGTGCCAATCAAAACTCACAATGGAAAGACTACTACCGCACCTCCAGGTTCCTGAACTCATGCATCCTTTCACCGACAACCAAGATGCTCTCGCTATTACCTACAACTCCATTATCTCTCAAGCCGTGAACACCATCGCCCCACTGTCTCTAAGAAAAGCGAAAACCGTAAAACAAACCAACTCCTGGTTCACCCCAGAACTCCTCCAGCTTCGCACAAAAAACACCATCACCACAGACAAAGATTGGTGCAATAAAATCCAAGAGGCCATGCTTAACAAACTAAACACCTTACAAGAAAAGATCATCAACCACCAAAAAGCACTAAAACAACAACTATGGGTCTTACAACAAAAGGCACCAGCGGAAATTCCACCTTTCGCATTCCAAGAAATGAAAGAACAGGACGTCCTAGCTATACTCAACTCGATCAAGCCCTCCAACTGTAAAGGCGATGCTTGCCCCGCTCAGGTCATTAAAGACAGCGCCCCTGCATTGGCACCCTTCTTCACCGCCTTCATCAACGCATCCTTCAAATCCAACCTAGTGCCCTCCTGCCTCAAAGAAGCCTATGTGCACCCGTTGCTGAAGAAACCCACACTTGATCCAAAAACACCAGGGAACTACAGGGCCATCACCACAGTACCCTTCCTACTGAAAATACTGGATATAGCAGCGTACCTTCAAGTCCAGAAATACTTGCAAACCTACCACCTTCTAGGTCTCCCACAGTCAGGCTTTTGCCCCAACCACGGGTCAGACCAAATAGATGACCTCAGGGACGCAGGCAAACCTGCCCTCATACTACTTCTTGACCTATCCGCGGCGTTCGAACTGGTTGACCACGACACCATTTGCCGCCATCTCTCAACTACCGGCAACTTCTCACCCAACACCACGGCATGGCTCTCCTCCTTCCTTAGCAGTAGAGCAATGAAGGTCTTCTCAGACCAGGCCTGCACCCAACCCCACCTAATCAAATGTGGAGTTTCACAAGGGTCCTGCATTTCACCCACCCTGTACAACCTCTTCACAAGGTCACTATTCAACTATCTAGACTCCATGGGCATCACATACACCAATTATGCTGATGACACGCAGGTCCTCATTCATCACACGGGAGACTACGATGCGGACCAGACAACCCTTGACACCATCTACGCCACCATCCAGTCCTGGATGGCTGAAAACTGTCTCTGTCTGAACAGCGAAAAGACCGAACTCCTAATCATCAGCTCTCCGAACGCAATCAGAAAGATGGGTTCACAATACAACTCCTTTCTCATTGACAACGCTCGCATCCCTATATCCCAGTCAGTCAAAACACTTGGAGTTTATCTGGACTCAAATCTCACCATGACCAGACAGGTGAGCACAATATCCTCAGCAGCAGCCTACCACTCAAAACTCATCACAGCCGCCAGACCTTTCCTAGCGCAACAAAACACCCTCACCATGGCTAGAGCAATCATTTAATCTCGCCTTGACTACTGTAACGCGCTCCTACTAGGCACGTCAGCAATGAACATCAAGAAACTCCAAACAGTGCAAAACAATACCCTCAGAGTAGCCACATGCACCTCCAGGAGAGATCATATCTCAGCCACAAGGAAATCTGTCCATTGGCTTCCCGTTAAGGAGTGCATCCTCTTTAAGTCGCTGGCACTTACCCACAAATATCTCCATGATTCTGCACCACGGTACCTCTCTCAGAGATTCTAGGTGCCCCCCTTGAACAGACTTACCAGATCCAGCTACACCAACCGTCATGCCATTCCCAAAAGCCTCAAAGCCTGTGCAGGCGGGTCGAGCTTCCCGGTGATAGCAGCCACCAACTGGATCCTGCTCTCTCCTACATTCAGAAGTATTGAATCCCACACTGCCTTCAGAAAAGCAATCAAAACAAGACTATTTGTATAACTCCTACCCAGGATGTCATGCTAGGCACCTGCAATCTGTAACCCTTGCATTGCCATGTACATGTTGTAACTAAGACACATTCTTGAAACAGCGCCTCAATGCCTCCGGGCTGCTTGGCGCTTTACAAATACAAAAATACATAAATAAATAAATATGATAAATGTTGTGTGCTCTCTACCTTCTCTTTCGTTCTAATTCACATCACATTCTCTTTGCTTCCTTGCTTCCGTCCTTACCCTGTCTTCCTTTTTTCTTTTTATATCTCTTCTCTCATCTGCCCTTCGTATCTCTTCGTCTTTTTGTCTTTGTGTTCTTTTATCCCTTAATTTCTGTTCCTCTCGATTCTCCCTTTGCCTCACGTCCATCGAGTTTGAGCAAAATCTGACCACCCATTCATTCGTTCTATATAAACGCTAACTCATCAGTCTTATTTGTTTCTCTTTTCCATCTCTTTATTTCCCGTCCTATATCTAGAGATGTACTTGGTCGTTCACTTCTCTCCTTATCGCGTCTCTCCTTGTCCCTCGGGCCCTTAGAGATTATATCTCTCTCAATATTTTTCTCTGGGCCCTCATCGCTGCTTTGCACAGGCGACTCATATGCCAGGTTACTATACCCCGTTGCTGCCTTGAGGTCTCTTAATGGGTACAGCCAGTTATCTTTCTTACTATCGCCGTCTGCTTCAGGTACGGCGGGTGGAGCAGAAGGCTCCTCGCCCCCCTCTTTGCATACATTAAGTATCCAATCTACAGGAGGTGAGTCTTCTCTCTCCTCCTAATATGTCTTCCAGAGCTGTAAGCTTGCTAGTCGCTCTTCAAACTTTATTCCCATATATGTAGCAGGCTAATATGTCGTCATAGGCTGCAGAACTTCCTTCGACAGTGGCATGATCATTTTGTCTGCTGTGCCCTTCACCCATTCTGCACTGTACTGTCTAAGCTTGGGTGCATGCTTGGGTAGCTGTTTGCAGAGATGTATAAGCGGAGTAATATCCTCCATTTTGACATGTCACTCTTTGACTGTCAATACTCACCTTTACTCTTTGCAGATTTTCAAAAGTAAGTTTTTCAGAAAAACAAAACAATATGAGCGTGCACCAATCGTCGCAGGCTCCAAACCCTCTATATCACAATTTTTACTTTAATCTATGTTTTAACTAGACACCATCAGTTCAAAACCAACAAATAAATAATTAATTCACAATTCTCGTATTCTATTTTTCGCATCTATCAATTCCTCTGTTGCTTTTTTCACCATATACAGTCACATAAAACAAACAGACAAACGGACATACTCGACCAGCCACATACATTTCTCAGTCTACTCTTTATGACTGCCCTACCCTATAAAAATACCCTGATCTGGGATGTGAATCGACCTCCTTAAACTGCCTTTAAACAAGTTTGTCTCCCACGTCACCCGTAAATAGGACTCTAGGTGCAATTCCTCCTGTTCTGTTCTTTAAAACGCAGGTAAATAGGGCGTACTCTTTATCGTGGTCTCTCCTCACAATACCTCTTAATTGCTTGGCCTCTCCTCAAGTCAATTTTACTCAATATTCAACGCTTATCATTTCTCAAGTTACTTTATCCCAGCCTCCCTCCGTTACTTATTTCCCCCTTATCATTCTCTCAGGATCGTACGCCTCCTCAGTAGCCTCTCCAACCTTCTGTCCGCTCGGCTTCCTGTAGACAGCGGGAGGGGGTTCTGCCTAAAACAAGGGACACGTCTCCGCTATCTACAGGGAGCCTCACCGAAAAGAACAAATGGAGAGACTACCGACAAGCAGTGCTAAACCACCCTGGGGTGTGCAAGGAAGAGATGGACGATTGGCTAAGGTACACACAGAACTGGCGGTGAAGGACCACACAATGCTACTGAGAGGGTGCCGGTTAGTAATTCCCGCTGCACTCAGATTTGAGCTAATAAAACAGCACATGAAGGACACTGAGGCGCTGACAACACCAAGCGTCAACTCGGTTGCCATGTGTGGTTTCTGTTTCTGCACTCCGTGGTGGACCGATGGGTGAAGAACTGTTTAGCATGCCAGTGTCCCAATGCAGCCAAGGAACATTCCCTAAGGACCATGGGGAAAAAGTAGCAGTTGACTTTTGCGGACCTATGGATTCGGGTGAATACTTCCTTCTCTTCATAGATGAACATTCAAGGCTCCCCATAGTCAAGAGGGTAGCGGCCACAGCATTCACCCAGGTGGCGGCAACATTTGAAGAAGTATTAAGTGAATGGGGTATACCTGACACCATCAAATCCGACAACGGACCCCCGAGCGATTTATGGCCTCAACCAAGAAAACAATGCAGAGGGCCCACATTGAGGGCACTAACCCCCATCAGGCCTTATGTGTACTACTCCAGTGGTACAACCTTGGCTCCAAGAAAACTAGCGTCAGTGAAATCAACACAGCCGGTGAGTTGGGGAGACCGATACAAGACCGGTCTGTGTTCAAGCCAAGGTTGCAAGCAGCAACATTGTATGGTGAGCACTGGAACGAACATTGTTAAAAAGTGTGTGATAAAAGAACAAGTAAAGTTGAACTGCTGATGACTGATTGAACTTTCAAAGCAAGATACAATAACTTTGACAGAGTGGTCCGGCACTGTGTGAGTGCTCAATCGAAGGTCTCTGTAAGGTATCCAGCTGAGAAGTGGCAAAAGTGAAAGTAATAAAAAGGTTGTATCAAGAAGAGAATGAGTAATTGTGAATCAATGTGGCTCTGCCACGGGTTGACCAAAGTCCTGCGCACAGTCGAAAGTTTTCGATTTTTGATGTAAAGAAAGCTTGTAAAAGTAAACAAAGTTGGTCTGAGCCCGGTGGAGGGAGATCAATTGAAAGCTTTGTGTTAAAGTGGGCCTGAGCCCGGCAGAAGGGTACCCGGGCTGAACAGTAAATCACGCGGGAAGGTTTTGTGTTAAAGTTGGTCTGAGCCGGCGGAGAGGGACCCGGGGTGAACCCAAAATCACCTGAGAAGTTGTATATGTGAAATTCTAAGAAAAAAGGAAATTTAATGTTTTTCGTGTTGCATCAGGCCCTCTGCTATAAGAGACTTTGAATGGAAAGAGACTTTGTCACAGAAGGCCCTGATGTTGAGGTTTTGAACTGCATTGAATGGCAAAGAGACTGTCACAGAAAGCCCTGATGTTGAGGTTTTGAACTGTATCCTCGTGCTAGAGAAGCCAGAGAGTGTGCTACGTTCCACCTTGACCCGTGCAGAAAACGTGGGAAAGGGAAGCCAACGGCTCCAATATCCTGACATATCATTTCTTTAACACTTTTCTTTTGTATAACATTGTTTCCCACACTATTTGTATTTAGAAGTAAGGATTGGCAATAGGTTTATTAGTATAGGCCCTTTTATTTTGACCGACTCGACTAGGACTGCACGTTATTATTATTTGATGGTCGTAGCTGGCTCCCATCTTTCGATTTAGGATTAGATGGTTGTTTTTCAAACCTGACTGAAGTTCAATAAACACCCTTGAACTGTGATCACTTGTGTCTGTCTTACTGTTTGATACTATGCCTTCCTTACATTACAAAGATACAGAGTAAACCGAAGGAAGTGACTTTAGATACCTCTCATGCCTTGGCGATGGTAATTATACACACCAAGAACAGAGAAGACATGTTATATGATGCTGAGGTAGTGAGAAGTTGTACAGCTCCTTCCCCAGTAACCTCAGTTCCAGAACTACCAAAAAAGACAATATCCAAATTAATGGACCGTTCTTACTTTGTACAATGATTATTCTGAGAAGATAGAATACCAGTAATGCTAATACTAGTATTGCTATCAATATCTTGAATGCATTTGCTAGCCAGGTTGGAACCCATGAGAATAGGTATGAGAACCAATCATTATTCTCTTCATTTTCATCTACTTCTTCTACCATTTTCGTGTTCAGGGTCGACAAGAGAGTCATTGCTTCTGCCATGGTTCCATTTTCTCCACCATGGCAGGTTAGTATGTACAGCAAGAAGGACTGATCTTGGCACACATGCCTCCTTCCATTGCTGTAATTAAGTCCAAGACATACCTGTTCTGGAGGGTTATGAGTCTAGCACTCAATTCTTATTTAATCACAATAAATCCTATTATTGTTGTGTTCATTGTTTGTAACAACTCCCATCTTGCTTGAACTGACAGGAATATGGCTGTAAATATCATTGCCGTTCTGCTGAACAAATTATGCTCATCTGGAATGTTGTAATAAGCTTCTATTGATTTTGTTTAAAAAATAATTTTATCTCTTCTGTCAGGTAAGGTTAAGCAACCTCTTCTTCCTTTGATGTGCATTTATTTTCTGAAATCTGTCTGTGTGGAGATCACTTTTGAGGGATCACCAATTCAGGAACATGTATTACCACCATAGAAGATATTCCTTCCCAATGTATAGGTAGCTTCATGTAAGCTCTGGATCCACGGGCCGAATAGTGGTCCATCAGCACGGTAGTTCCTCCTTTCATTCCTGGCATATCAATTATATGTTTACATATTTTATTTTCTCCTACTTTGGTCAGACCAGTGTTTCTGGATTCTTCATGGGCAGTATGGATACGGGTCCTGCTTCAGCTTCAACCCATGATATTCATTTTGAATACTTGGCCCATTCTTTAAGGCATTCATCATTCACTATTTGTACTATTTTCACTGGGACCCTCATCAATAAGTGTGCACTGCATCCCAACATTCCATCTTCCCATCCTGTGCTGGTGTCTTCTTGTCCATATACCAATAGCTGAGGTCTCTCCCAGAATCCTGGCAATCCTGGTATTTCGCATGTGTCTGCACAATCCAGTCTTTTTTGTTCATCAGTCTTCATCTTTCGTCTATTTCGACCACTCAAAGAGCACAAGAGCATTTTTCGACTCGATCTCAGGTCTTTTATCATCTTCTGTGTCTTTATGTAAGCATCTTCAAATGGGAATGTCGTTTTTGACATCGATCGTAGAGTTGCCCAATTCCCTTCAAGTTGTCCTCTTGTCATGCATGCTGCCAGATGTCTGAGGCATTTCGCATAATATGTAGGTATCTCTCTTGCTATAAAGGGTCTGGCTGTGCTCATGGCATAAGAGATGAGAGAACATACATAGCAGCTCTCATCTGATGTTCTCCTCCCACCTCACTCATCTGTTGGTACAACATGTTATTCTTTAAATGGGCTGATTTGTCAAGATATGCTTTTATATCCTGATAATATTCTCCAGCATCCCTCTTAAACTGGTTAATTTGTTTGGAAATATCAGGGGAAATGTAACTCGTGCCTTTGTTAGGAATAGAAACAGATGTCTCTTTGTTGGACACTCCATCTATGTTATAAAACATCATTTGGCAAAATGCTATAAGAATAAGAAAATAAAGGGAACACATTGTACAAAACGTAGCTACAAGAAAAATTGCAAAGGAATTCATGCACCAAACTGCATTTTGTGCATTAAGCAGCCTTCTTGGTAGCAATGGGTATCTCATAAAGTGGATAAAAACCATTCTCTTTATCAATGTTTAGTTCTTGTTATTCTTTATAAAAACCACACTTTTTTATAACAGAAATTATAACAATATTATGATGATCCTGTGAATGATGGAACTGTTTTGGGGATTTCCCAAAAAAGGTGACAATATCAACGTTTCGTCTCACTAGAGCTGGATAGGGTCAAAGTATATATGTAAAAACGGCATGCAAAATTTGTGCAACGATATAGGCAACATGAAGTGTTGTGTGCGGTTTTCTGTCTTCAAAGCATTGTCTCTTTAACCTAACAGGGATACATCTGTGAACACTGAAAGGTTTATTTGTTTCCCTTTAAACATTGGGAATAGTCGAAAGTTTGAATTGTCTCTTATTTAGAGGACTCTTGTTGGCTCTTGGTAACCAATCTGGTCTGCATACGCAGAACTTTTTTTCTTGCTTCACTGTCAATGGTTGACAGAGGGATAGCGGTCTCTCCTTTGTAGATTTTTACATCATTCAGGTGCAGCCATGCTCATCTTCCTCCTATCTTCACAGCTGCTGGGGTGACCTCTTGTACCAGGTACGGTCCTACAAAATGGGGCTTGTGCAAAGTGTGAATAAAGTTTTTGATAAGCACTTGGTCATCATGATACAAACTAGGTAGCTTTAACAGTTCAATAGGGTTGATCATTTGGTTGTATTCTTCAATCTTCTTCGAGCCTTGCCTCCTATTATTGATCTGCTGGGAAATTTTAAAAAAACGCTATTGGTCATATTTGTCAAACAATCAAGCATCTCATCCTTTAATGTTCTTGCTAGACTATGGGCATCATTTTTTGGGAATGGTAGGAGCAATGGGGACTCTCATGCAGCATCCAGTCACCTACTCATGAGGAGTCAGGTGGTGATCTGAGCCTGGTCCTAATGCATACAGAGCAAGGGGTAGGCAATATAGCCATCGCTTTTTCAAAGTCATTTTTATCTTCGCTATCCTTTCTTTGAGGAGTCAGTTTAACCGCTCACAAATACAATTTGCTTGTGGATGATAAGCAGATGAAAACATATGCTTTAAGCCTAATAGAATAGTTATTTTCTCAAACATATCATTTACAAAATGCGGCCCATTATCAGACCGTAGGACTTCACATGCACCCCCTCCAGGAAACACCTCATGTACGAGAAACTTGGCAGCACATGTGGCGTCGGAGTGCGTGCATGGACCTGCCTCAATCCAGAAGGGTGAAGGGACATACTACCACTAACATATATCTGTAGCCATTGCAACCTATCCCCAGGATCTATATGTAGATGCTGAAAAGGACAATTGGGATGGGGTATTTCTCCTCTCCCTGTTCACAAGGTATAGTGTGCTGTGAACTTCTGACAGACAATACAGTTCACAATAAACTGTGCTACGTGTTCTAACAAATATGGCAAACACCAGTCTTCTGCAATCATGGCAGCAAGACTCTCTCTGATTATATGGGCAGGATAGTGAAGCTGATCCAGCGCAACATTCCATAATGCTAGAGGCATAACTGGCTTTTCAGTACTATCTTGTCTCCATGTATCCTCAGTTGGGGATAAAGAACACCCCATCTTTTCCATAAATATTGTTCTTCTTGTAAAGCTCAACCTTTCAGCTGAATTAACTGTACAATGGATGTCATATTAAAGCCTTCTTTAATTATCATGCATCGTTATGACATTTGCTTAAGACTTTCTGTTACCAAACTAGAAAATTTGTGAAAATATGCTGCTCTTTTTGCTTCAATATCTGCAGTTTTGTTACCGCAAGAATTCATGTCTGCCCTTTTAGTATGGGCAGCACATGTCACAATTGCGAAAGCCAATAGGAGCGATAGTACCTAAATAGTGATGCATGCTACACTGGTGTGCCGTCTGCACGGAGGAAGCCCCTCCGTTTCCAACGCGACAATCGTGCATGTACGGTCGAAGTCACATTGGTGGAGTCAGAGTACACTTTCACTTCCTCAGCCTCATATCTCTCAAGTGCAGCGATAAGCGTCACACACTCTACAGCTTGTGCTGAACAATGTGATGGCCGTCTTGCACTTGTCACTACTTCAAATTCAACATTCGGTTTTAACTTTACTATTGCCTACCCTGTGTGTCTGTCTACCATTGTTTGATCAACTTTTGAAGAACCATCAATAAATAGAATCCCCCCCTAGAGCATTTCCTTTAACATGGAGAATATTTTCATAAAATTCAGTATACGTTGTGCAATCATGTACATAATCCTCTTCCTCTACTGGTTCTGCTATGAATGTTGCTGGATATACTACATCTAATAATTTTGATTGCTGGGTTTGAGATGATCACTTCCTATCTATACGCTCTTTGTCTAGTCAATGTGCTTTTGGATTTCTCAAAAATGGCGAATAAGGCATGCTCGACGAATAATGTCATTGAACAGCCCATTGTAAAACTTGCTGCTTTTTCAAATTGTGAAAGCAGCAGCAGCTAATGCTTTTTAGCAATGGTAATGCCCTCTCATTACTGGGTCTAAAATCCCACTGTAATAAGCTAGAGGCGTATGTCCTAATGTTGTCTTCTGTGTGAGGACTGCCGTCATCACTACTCCATTCGAATGTGAGAATAAGTAAAACTCTTCATTATAGCCTGCAATCCCTAACACAGGGCTGTACAAATCGCCCTTTTTAACACTTTGAATCCTTCTGTCACCTTGTCTGTCCATATTATCTCACCTTTACCTGTCTGTCATTGTTTGAGTCTTTTTAAAAGTAGTCTATTATACTGTAATCAAAAACCCAGACGCTACAATAATTGCATAGGCCTAAGAACTGCTGCATTTCCCTCACTGTCTCAGGTCTTGGAGTTTTCATGATTGCTTCTGCTCTCTCGGGTGTCACTTTTCTCCCTTCTTGAGGGATTAGTTGTCCTATATACAGGACCTCTACCTGGCAATACTATAGTATTTCTTTGTCCACTTTGTATCCTTTTTCGGTCAATACGTTCTTTAACTGGACTGAGTTTTCTCTGCATTTTTCTCTTGTCTCACTGCACACTAATATGTCATCTACGTACCCAATTATTGTACTCTCAATGTGTATGTTACCTAGGTCCACCTGAATGACCCTATTAAAGATTGATGGGGACTCACAGTACCCATGTGTTAATATTGTATGTTTCCACAGCTGATTTCTATACAAAAACAAGGTTAAATCTTGGGAGTCCTCATAAAGGGCAATTGAAAAGAAAGCATTCTTTAAATCTACTACCGACACATTTTTGGGTGTAGCTGGGATGTTACATAACATCATAGCTGGATTTGGAACCAGCAGAAACTCTGCTTTGAAAATATTGTTTAGAGGGCGCAGATCTTGAATAAGTCTCCACAACCGCCCTGTTGATTTTTTCACAGGGTACATAGCCGTGTTACATGGGGAGTCTGATAGTACCAATATTTCCTGCTGTATTAAAGTGGAAATGGCTTAAAAAATACCTTCACCTGCTTCTCTGGACATGGGATATTGTTTTGCACATGGCAGAATTTCTCCTGACTTTATTTTAACTGTTCCTGCTCCACTTAATAGACCTGCGTCATATGGACTGTTGGTCCATAAAATGCTTGGCACCTTTACTAAATCTTCCTGGAAGAAATGGTGGTTTCTTTTTTTACCAATGCCATTTTCTGTGGTATTTCCCCATTTTCAATTTGTATCCAGTACGTAAGGCTTATGAAAAATGATAATTCATCATCTAAATTCTCATCGCTAAACATCTCCTTGTCTGTCAAGTCTGTCAGTCTATACCCTTTGTCAAGAGCTATTACTGTTCTCCATGCTATTCCTTCATCCACTGTTCCATGAATAATCATGCTTTCCTCTCTTACTGTTACTTCCTCTAATTCTGTGGGAATAACCTGTCCTTCCTCGTCATACATTGGTACCTCTGGCCTAAACAGACATTTCTCAGGTATTCTCAGTAATTTATCTATCAATCCAGGAAGCCATGTAAACAAAATGTTTACTCCATACAAAAATACTTCTGTATCTAGAGTAACTCCTTTTAATGCCTTTTGGCCTGTAAATGCTATTATAAAATCTCTTACATTCATATAATGTATCCCTGGAGTGGAACATATTATCCTTTTGTCAGTATAGGATATTGTCATGTTATGTTTTGTCATCAGGCCACGTCCTAATATATTAACTGGTGTCTGCCAAGAATACAAAAATGGCATAGATATGTCATGTTCTCCTATTAAAATTGGTAATTCATCAGTAAACGGAACCAAACTCATACCCCCATAGAATCGCTGCGTATTAATGGCGATGCCAGACATTGGATACTTTCCCTCTCGAACACAAGTGCGAGTCACTCCTGTGTCTACAAGAAACAAAAATGTCTTGCTTCCAATCATTACCCTGACCCTTGGTTCGTCTTGGGGGGGTCTGGTGTCACGGATAGTAGTGGACACATCAGGCCACTCTGTGGGCTTTCCTATTGTGGTTATAAATTCATCCCTGTACCCGTAAAAGGATTCCTTCCCACTACTGTCATACTCCCTATCCTGGGCGTAGGTGTTTGTGGGGATTCTGTATTCGCCGTCCATTGTGGCCTCAGTGCTTGTTGCATCGCAGTGTACTGTTGTGCCTGTACGTGTTGTGTTTGCATAGGCGCTTGCTGTGGTTGCCCTTGTTGTGACTATGGTTGCAGCAGAATCTGCTGCGTTTGCTGTACTTGTTGCCCCTGCGTCTGATACTGCATGTGATCTTAGGCATAATACACCTGTGGTGCTGTACTTGACAGTGAAAAATATCCTGTCCCCTTCTTGGAGCTTTCCAATTCTGCTGCATGCCCCCTCTTCTTCTACACATTCAGGTCACCCTACATTGATTGGCTGTGTAGGCTGTAACTCCTGCGTGATTACTCCTTCTCCGCTCGTCAGAGACTGCTTCTTCTATGACTATTTTCACCAACTGCTTCTGAACTAACTTTGCTTCCTCAAGCTTACTATTCTCAACTTTGTTCTTATTCTTCTCTTGTAACAATCAACAATGATGTACAATAGTCAACTGTATTTCTGGCCATGGTTTCACTTTCATCCCTACCTGTTTTTTCACCTGCCTTTGCACTGGCTCGGGCAGTCCCTGACGTGAAATATAATAGAATAACGCTATGGTTCTATCCCACGGTTCCCTTGTCTCAAGATGCCAATGTTCTTGCATCTCCTGAATAAAAGCAACAGGATCTTCGTCCTCACTCATTTTCCATGTCATAATCGCACCCATGTCTGCCGTATCTGGATATTTGGCCTCATTCCAAATTGGCCAGTCCAGAAATGAAGGTGCTGGTAGCAACTTACCAGCACCCTTTCCGGACCGGCGAACTACAACTCTGCCTGGCAGGGCCGTTGCGCCTGGCAGTTCTGACCTGCCCACTGCATTGGCCCTGGTAGGCAGAGTTGTCACGGAAGCACTGCAACAGTACCGGTGCTTCCGTGTCCCCATTCCTGTGACTCCACTGGAATAGGAACTTACAAAATCTGGTGCCTGACTTCCCGAACTGCCAGGATATGTAAAGTCCTGGTGGCACCAGGAAGTCAGGCCCCAGATTCAGTGTTAAGAGGATGGCGGCAACCCGCCGGTAGCACCAGCGGGTTACTGCCATCCTTGTAATGAGGCCCATTGAACTCTGTGTGCCCACCATACGTCTGCTCTGCAATTATTAAATGGCGCTCTTTCTTGTGTCGTGTTTTGTGCTGTTACACCCGCATATCCCGCTCATCTCCAAATGTCGTCATCTCTGTCCCCCGGGAATAGCTGCTAGTAGGCCTTGTACATAAACCACTGCTAATATCATTCCTGCTGTCATTCTTTCAAACTCATTGTTAGGACAATTTTTCTGAAGTCCTACCTGACTTCATCAAAACCATACAACTGAGACAGTATGGTAGCGTAGACAGAGCAACCAGGCTTCCTTTAGCAGGGAGTCTTCTACAGTCTCAGTTGGATGGTTTTGATGAAGTCGGGTAGAACTTCAGAAAAACTGTCCTAACACTGGTGGCAGAAGTGGGATACTTTAGGGTCTGCAGCCAAAAACCTGGTTACTGAAATCATTGCTGTGAAGACTGAAGAAAGGACTGTGGAAGGGATTTTGCAGCAGGATCAATGGGGAATTATTCAGGCAAGAGTTTCTTCATGGCTGGATGTGACTCTGAGATTTTGGCACCCTTTCAGGAGCCAGAAGAAGACTGAATATTGCTGATTGTATTTGCATTGCTAATCTGGTCCAGCACTCCTGTGAGTGGATTTTAAGGACTGAAATCATGTCTCTAGAGAGCCAGAAGGAGGCCACTAATGTTTCAGCTTGATTCGGAATTTGGAAGACCATACACTGCACGATGGCTTGAGGTCCCAGGGTATTGGGGTATTGCAGCATTGCAAGGTCAGTGCACACCTTGGGATGGCTCAAAATGTAGGTGTTCTTGATTCTAGTTGATCTCACTAGGCTTTGAGTCAGGCCGTTGTTTTGTTGAGTCCCCAGGTTGCTTGGAAAGAAGGGCAACATCAGCAAGTTGCTTGAAAAGAAGGGTAACAACAGGATTCGGTTACACAGAAGGTTCTCCGGTCGATGGAAATCATCTCAGCCACATTTTATTCATCTTCCTCTTTGGCTTCACGTCCAGTGGTCGAATACCTATTCAGCTTCCAGGATCAGACTTTTATGCAGGAACCTAGCCAATTACACAGGCATGCAACATTCACACTTGGGGGTTGGGAGTCCTTTCAAGACAGCCAGCCTCCCAGTTTGAACTGGGTTATCAGAGGCAAGCCAGAAGACAAAGGGGTGCAAAGTGTTTGACTCCTCCCTCAGTTCCTGCCTTCACATACCCTCTGGAGCCTGGGCGGGCTTGACCGAGGTCTCCCGCCGAAGATAAAAATCACAGAAAAGAATTTCACCGCCAGGAGGCAAGGGAAAGACCAAGAAGGCAAAAGAAGCACAAAAATGGCAAAAAAAGAAGATAGGAGCCATTTTGGTAAAATGGGCACCATTGGGTGCCTTTACTGCAGCTGCGAAAGCAGCCAGCGGTAAAGGTGCAGCAAATTTGTAAAAGTGTCATTTCCACCAGCTATTTAAGGTAAGCTTGTCCCCGTAACAGAATTGTTACAGTGCTAGTGAGAAAGGGGATACATTGTATCTCCCCAGCACTCCACATAAGGTGGGGTGTGCTGGTTTTCACCCAACAAATCTAGAAGGGATAGAAATATACATTCTACCCTTGGGAACTGTAGTCCTCCCAAGGTTAGCCAGAGAAAGTAAAAGGGGAACCCAAAGCGCAACCCTGTAACAATAAAAAGGTATATACCAAAGGCTGTCAAAAGGAATAAAATTAAAATAACACTATAGAGAGTCCTAAAAAAGACACCCATAAAAAGAGTAAAAGATTCTGTGAGTGTGGAAAAAGGTTCCCACTCACTGAAGTATAGGGAAACATAATCCACCAGTAAAGCAAAAAGTTCTGGGGTTTTCACAAGTGAGGTCGATTTGGCCCTAAAGTTAAAATCTTACCCAACATTTATGAATCCATTTACCCACTCCTGCAGTCAAACTAGGTAATTTGTATTTCAAATTATCTTTATCCATCTGCGGCCATGGAATATATTGTGGTCGTCGTTGCCCTTTCTCTAATAACGGGAACTGTGTAAATTCTGTTATACAATAATATCCACCCATGCTTCATGACTTCTAGGTGGGGCTAGTTTTGCCTGCTCATCTTCATCCTGGCAATCACCTCAATCTACTTACATAAGGCGAGGACATTTTAATGAGGTGCATCTCATGTGGCTCATCTGTTTGGGAGTGCATATGCACCACAATATCCTTAGCCAGTATTACTGTCACCATGTGTTGCTCTATGACCTTCTTGCCTATCCTTCTGGACTGTGAAATTGTTATTTGCAGGATGAAGAGGGCTGTTAATACTAACACCAGGACCGCCAGTAATCTTTTCAACGCATTATCTAGCCAGTTCGGTGCCCACAAGAACAGAGCTGTAAACCAGACCTCATCTTCATTTGGGCTACTTTCTTGGACCATTTTTGTATGCAAGTTCTGCAGAGACGTTATTACATCCTTCAAGCTCCCATTCTCCTCATCGTGGGCAGGCATAAATGTACAGAAACTTGAGCCAGTTTTTGAGCATATGCCTCCATCCATAGTAGTGAGGAGGTTGAGGACATACCTGTTCTGGAGAGTCATCAATCTGACTGCTCTCAGCTGTTCCTTAATCACATTGAACCTCTTTGCAGCAGCATGTATTGCTTGCAATAACTCCCATCGGGTTATCTGCAAACATTTTGGTATTAACTACTGCTTGCACACCAGGGGTGAGGAGAGAGGTAAAAAACATAGGCACTTTACTAAACAGCCTGGGTTCATATGGGATGGCATCTACTGCTTCTACAGATGCTTTAGAAAGATAATTATCTCTCTTTGTGAGTCACCACCTCTTTTTCTTTTTCTCCTCTTCATTAGTTTTTACCGTAGGGAGGTCTGCTATATGTACCACATCACCTTAGAGCACCATCAGTGCTGGTGCATTTAACAGATGCTCCCATGTTTGACGGGAGCTCCATATATGCTTGTGAAGCACAGGCCCAATAGTGGTTGATCAATATTGCTGCATCTACTTTCATGCATGACAGGTCCATGATCTGTTTGAACCTTTCGTTCTTCCCTATCTGTACTGTGCAATCGATGCATTTCTTTTTGAAATGTGTACTGGCCCCTCTTCATCCTACACCCATGTCAATAGTGTTGCATATTTAGTCTATTCTTCCAGGTACTCTCTATTAGCACATTCAATAGGGTACCATGAGAACCCTTTGAGTGCCTCTGCTCTACACCCCATAATCCCTTCTACCCAACTTTGAGGGTTGTACACTTCTCCTGTTATGTGTAGCTCATGTATGTACCAACAACACTGTGTTTCCCTCACTATTCTGTCCATAGATTTCAACAAGGGTTGCTCTCTTACTCTTATTTCTCCTGCTCCTGGCCGTAATAATATATATTTTATTACTTTTTGTCCATTGTTTTTTCCCTTATTTATTTATTTTATTGATCATTTTTAAGGCACTTTATACAACAGTATTGTGTTTCTAAGTGCCACCAGGCAAATGGGAAGTGAACAGTGGAAGTAATCACAGTGACAAGAAACAAAAAAGCAACATTAATATATATACAGTTGTGTGGTCCTACTAGGCCTTGTGGCGCTCGGCCGTGCAAGTGTAATGAAGAGAAGTGCAGGGGAGGGGGATGAAAGAGGAAGCAGAGGAGTGGACAAGTGCTGAAGGAGGGCTCAAGGGGGAAGTGCTAAGAGGAGCAAGGAGGAGCACCTCATGCTAAGTCCAAGTACAGGCAGCTCTCAAGGATGGTATGTGTAGCCACGAAACAGGGACCCGCAGGGCAATGCAGTGTGGGGGGAGGCGGTGTGCTGGTAATGTTTAGGAGGAGGCATTTATGACTGCCTTGATGCATTTGTCTTCATAAGGGGAATCTGCTTTTGTAACCCATTTTACTACAGCTGAACTGGAATTGTCTCCTTGTTTTACATGCAATATGAGATAAGCAGTGTGCCCTCTTCACTGGCACTTCCTCGGCTACGAACAATCTGGAAACACTCAAGGCATACGGAAGGAGCAAGCACACAAAACAGTTTTCATCCAACTTCCCCCTTCCCACTTGAGTTTAGTTTTGTTTAGTAGAGCAGAGCGCACCAAGCCCTGAAGCATGTGGGCGCTAGTCTTACAAGTTACATATTTGCAAACACTTATCTTACAATGTGCACAGTAGCATACATGCAAATAGTTATGAACAATACTTACAATAGTTATGTGCAATGGCTAAGAGAGATACAGTGGTATAGTTAGAACATGACTAAACTTAAATAAATTATATATTTGCAGATACTTAGATGTGTGAAGGTCAGTGAGAATCCTTGTTGTCAAGTCAGTGTGGAAGATTTCAAAGGTGGGCATGTTAACGGGAGATGCTGCTTTCTGTCTCTTGGAGCCAGAGATGCTTCCTGAACAGGTGGAAGAAGGATTCATCTCTTAGTGTTAAGGGGAGAGTGTTCCAGCTTTTTGCTGCTAATACTGGGAAGCTGATCGCTCCAGCCCATTGTAGATTGAACCTGGTCATCTTGAGGCAATGAGTCTGGGCAGATCTTCTGGGACGGGTTGATAAATTGCGTGCAATGCTGTTTGTCAGGTATTTTGGTGCCTGGTTGGGCAGGCACTTATGTGTAGGTGATAAGGTTTTAAGTTCGATTCTTTGTTTAATGGATAACCAGTTCAGATTACGTCTGGTTCCGAGATGTGTTGAGATCTCGGGATGTTCATTGCTGAACGGATGTGTTACTTACCACTCCGGTATTTCATTGGAGCGTAGTAAGCAGACCTCACCAAGGAAGGGAATGTGTGATAGGTTCAATCCAGCCTCAGGAGTCCAGCTCCCCTGAATTCAAAGATTCAGGCTTCCTCAAAAGAGGGGCTCTTTTTCACGATGTAGCCCTCTGCTAATAGGATGAGGACTAGCAGCAAAGTCTATCCCATAAAAGAGTGGGGGAGAAACACACACCGCCAAACCATTGCTGCAAAGGAAATACAGAATGATTAGGAACGATATGGTAATGTGGAATCAAATCAGCACAATCAGATAACTCTGGGAATACCTAGAGGTTGGTTGTTGTGGTGTAGAGATATGTGTTGCACCTACAAGAAAACCCAAATGTAAGAAATCTGTACTAGCTAACAAAGATTCTACTTATGACTGTAATTCACAACACAGACCTGAAAAGTGGAATTCCCATGGGATATCAAAAGGAAAGGAACAACAACGGCAGGTATAAAACAACAAACAGGAAGGTTAGTAACGGGAGTAATACCCGGGCAGCACAAGGGTCGCACTAGTCATGGGATGGTATATGAACTGGAAAGCGTCACTTAAATGCACAGTGGAGAAGTTTGGTAGGTTGAGGAGTCAATGCAAAGTTCCAGGAATCCACACCACGATGGAAGGGAAGTTGTGGTTCAGGTAAGGTATACAGACAACTAAGGATGAAAGCAGAAAGTGTCTTTACCTTGTTTGGGTGCTGGTGGGGGAGAGGGAATCCCTCTGTATCCGCCGTGACCTCTGCTACACACACAGCAGCCGGATAAATAGCTAGGATCAAGAGCAGATGGAAAACGTCCGTAGAAAACAGCGTCCTGCTCAGAGGTCAAGAGGTCAGCGGACCAGTTTGAGAGAAGGCAGAAGCAGTCCAAAGGCATTCCGAGGTCGGCAACAGGAATCAAGGAATGGACCGAAGAAGAAGGCAGAAGCAGTCCAGAGGCATTCCGAGGTCGACAACAGGAATCAAGGAATGGACCGAAGGAGAAGGCAGAAGCAGTCCGGAGGCGTTCCGAGGTCGGCAACAGGAATCAAGGAATGGACCGAAGGAGAAGGCAGAAGCAGTCCGGAGGCGTTCCGAGGTCGGCAACAGGAATCAAGGTAGGATGGATTAAAGGCTGAGGTAATCCAGGAGCGGGAAATAACCTAAGAAGAGTAACACCACAATTAACAGCAAGTAGTTGTTTGAGCTCTTCGGTTTTTATGGTGCAGGGGGCGGGGCCTCCTTACGCGCTGTCCTTGAGCTGAATGCGTCAGCTGACCTGGCGTCCTCCGCTGCACGGCCAGGCACCATGGCAACCGATACCTGAGCCATAGCGAGGATCTGGAGCGCGCCGTCCCTCGCATGTATTTCCAGGAAAAGGCAGGTACTGCAGGTCCGTGCCGGGGAAATGTAACAGGATGGCATTATTTTGAATGACTTGCATCTTATGTATGTTCTGTTGGGTTGTTCCTAGATAGAGCACATTGCAGTAGTCGAGACAGGACTAGGGCTCTGGCTATTGTGATACAATTAACAGTGGTGCTGAATGGTCTCCAGGCTGTGATAAGTTTGCAGGTATATGTCGCAGAGGAGGCAATTGCATTGGTTTGTCATGTTAACGTGAGAGCCGAGTCTATGTGGACACCTAGGGTTTTTACGTCCTTGGAGGTTTTGATTAAGTTCCCATCAATGTTAAAGGACGTGAATTGTTCACCAAGTTCATTGAGGTTAGCTGGGGATTCTAGTCGGACCCATTCTGTCTTATCATTGTTAAGACAGAGTTCGTGCTTGGCCATCCAAACTTGTATAATGAGGTAGATGTCAGTAAGCGTTTTGCTGTCCATTGAATAGTCTCCAGTGATAGGGATAAGTATTTGGGTGTCATCAGCGTAATTCGTTTAAGTGACACCCAAATAGTCAAGGTCGTCAAATAGAGGCTTTGTGAACAGGTTATAAAGTGTTGGGGACACGCAGGAACCTTGGGGGACACCACAAGTGATAGGTGTTGGTTCTGCAGAAGCTGATGGAGGAGCATGCGTTTGCCTATGTCTTTTAGGGCTTGAATTTGAGTCTTGAGGTCAATTAGAGGTCAATTAGAGCTGTTACCATCCCATGTCTGGGTCTGAACCCTGATTGTCTAAGACCGAGAAGGTTGTTTGATTCTAGGTGCTGTTGAATCTGCAGGTATGCTGTTTGATCCAATATTTTTCAAAATGAACAGTATTGTGGTAATAGATCTATAATTGGAGGGATTATTAGTGGCAGTACCCAGGCATCTTTTAGGTTGTTGGGTAAAATACTCGATTTTAATGATGGATTAATGAGGGATGTGATAAATGGGGTGAGTTACTTAGCTGCCTGTTTAATGATGGGCGGCGAACAAATATCTCCCTGGCATTTAGTGGGTTTTAATTTCGTGATGATGTCCTCGACCTGGTGGTCGGGGAGTAGGCGTGGTTACATTGGTGATGTTGAGTTTTTTGGATTCTATTTTCCTTTGGAGCATTGAAATGTTGTCTTGAGTCATTTGGCGATACCACATGTTATTAGTCTTATGAGTGAAACCCTGGACATTTTCTCTTAGGTGGTATTCGTCATGTCTCACTTCTCCGTGATATCCGTCATACATCACTCCTCTTTTGACTCTCCTCTTTTTAGTTATTTGCTCACTTATGTTAGAAACTACATTAGTTATATTTGTACTAAAAAAAGTTACTGCCATTGTAAAGGCCATCAAAAAGAAATAAAGAAAAAAGAAAAAGGCACCAACGATGATGGCGATTAATTGCAATTTTTGCAGATATCTTCTTCTCACATGTTGAGATGACAAGGATACTTGCTCTTGCGCACAGAAAAAACACATTATTTATTTTTATACTGCCACTTTTGGTGTTGTTGATCTGCCGTTGTCCTCGCCCTTATCTGGGATCTGGTCAGTTGTGCCTCCTCTTCTTCCTGCTCCACTAAGTTTGACAGGGTGGCCATGTTTATAAATCATTTACCATCTCCTATCTGCACTGTAAGGAAGGCATGGTATCACAAGTATGACACTGACACAATGTATACAATTTGTAAAACCTTTATTGAAAATGTTGGGGTTGGAGAAACACCTATTTTTCCCTAGAGCTAAGATGGGAGTAGTCTCGACCATCAAACGATAAACAGAACAGTCCTAGTGGAGTCTGTCAAATCAAAATGGTCTATGCTAACAAAACCTAATGCCTGCCCTATCTCTTGTCCAAAAAGTGTGAAAAGGAGAAATGTATGCAAAGAAAGAATCGGTGTTAAAAAAATAAAGGTAGTGAAACCAGCTCTCCTCCTCACGTTAAACCTCATGGAGTAAGGTTGTCCTTGTAAGCAGGATGACACACTCTGGCTTGGTTTCTAACACTCTAAGCAGGTCCACACCATGGATTGAGTCCCACCTCACCTCGCCTTTCGCATTAAAGTCTCTTTCTTGGCTTTCAAAATTGTATTCCAACGTAAAGTTATCTGGCTCAGACCTTACAGCACACAGTTCACAAAGAGGAACCCCTCTGTCGGGCTCAGACCTCTCATGTCACAGTGCAACACAAACTTGCAAGGGGGCTTCCTTCCCCAAGCTTTTTGTTCTTCACGTCTCCCTCAATTGGGCTCGGACCCCTTTACAGACTATTGCAGGACCACTTTGACTCAAAGTTCACATTTACTCTCACTTAGTTCACTTTTGCTGTTTGTTAACTTTTTCGCTCCAAACAATGTACCTTCTACAGAGACCTTTGACTACAGTACTTAGATTTGCTGATCTTACAGCTGCCTTTTACTTCAAAGTTAATTCACAGGTCTGCCTTTCGTCGCATCTCCTCCACACATGTGCAGCCTTCACTTGTGATATAATATTGCCACTTCATTTGCTTTAACACACACTGGTCTTTCAGGTCGCTTGCCAACTCACCGGCTGTGTGCACTTCTTTCTGGATTTGCTATTTCCAATTCACGCCTCCCCAACTCTGCCGTTCACCAGGGAGGGTCGCTGACGTGCTTGAAACACAATACGAATAGAGGGTGTATAATATCCTCTATATTCCTCTAACTCAAAAAGGAACCTAAGCTGCTTCTTTGTAAGGATAACTTTCTTCTTGCGCTGTAGGCACCCAACAGCCAACCTTCCCCTATCCCTAATTCCTGCTCCTGTTTCTTAATTTTAATACGTTACTGCCCTGTCCCCTTAGCTATATTCCAAGTAACCCATTATAGTATAGCGCTCTACTGCTTCTTAACTAGGTCTGCATACCCAACATCAATACATATAAAATAAGCTCACCTCCGAGATAAAATGTCCAGGTGTCATGTTTTTCTAGGTTGGTTGAGTGTAAAGAGGTTGCTGCAGGTCGTAAAATGCGCGGTTCTGGAAGTCTCAGGGTGGGGGCGCCAACAGCATATTGGTGGATCAAGGTTTAGGACATTCTTGCAATAGAAAAATTAACGGCACACATAACTGAAAAGATGGTACCGTTTTCTCGCAGCTGGGCTCCTTTCCTTGACTTTGTACACGACAGTCAACAGAGGTTCTTCCGCCCACAAACTTTGAGTCACCTGCTGCAGTGATGATCATCCTGAGGGAAGGGGCACGCCTGTGGGGGGGAAGCAGGGATGGAGGGGTGGTGGAGAACCTTGCTCTCTTAATTAACATGCGGAAGAGAAGTGCTCCTTTGTACGTTGGGTAAGCCTTGTGAACTCAAAGTTGTTGTCATTTTGTTGGGGGGGGGTTGAAATTTATGAATTGTAAAAAGAGATTCCGAAGATACTTGATGAACTGATCGTTAGCTTTGCAAATGGCTTTAGTGCACGGTATCCCAATAAAAAAAAGTGCTAATAGGTTACTGCTGTGATCTTGATATTTAGTGACAGGAATTAAGGATGAACTTCCAATATTTAAAAAAGTTTCCAAAGAGTTCATAAACCACCCACTAGAAAATTGCACCAATAAATAACAACGGGAGGAAAACTGAATGAGAAAAAGAAGAAATGAATGCAAGAACAATGGAAAGAGTGAAATAGCAAGAAAGAGATACAGGAAGAGAGATATAAAGCGAATGAAATGGAACGAAAAAAGGAAACAGAATAAGGGAGATAAATGGAGGGAGGGAAAGGGAGCAAATGGGGAGAAAGAAAGAGAGAATCTAAGACAGGAAAGGGTGGAGCAAAAAGGTAAGAAGAAAAGAAATGAAAAATATAGGAACATTGTAAGACAGAAAAAAGGAAAGAAGTAAGGAAATAAATCAGGAAAGAAAGAGAGCAAGAGAGAAATAAGCGAAAGAAGGAAAGAGAAAGAAAGAAAAAAGAATGAGATAGGCAAAGGTAACAGTGGGAAGAAAAGACAATAAGCAAAAAGGAAAGAGAAAATAAAATATGGAATGAATACAAATAAAGAAGGAACGAATGACAGAAATAAAGATGGATAGAAAGATAGACGGAAATAAAGAGATGCGTGGAATTAAAGAAATAAAGAAAGAATGATGGAAAGATGAAAGCATACATGATTGAATGAAGAAATAAATGAGTAAATGAAAGAAAAGAGGAACGAGAAAGAAACAATGAAAAATAGAAAGAAAAAGAGTGACAAAGAGAGAGGGGACAATAATGAGAGAGAGAGGCTGAGAAAGGAGGAATAAAGGCTATGGCATGCAATGAGAAGGAAAGGTGAAAAGAAAGGAAAGAGAATGCTAGATGAAGAGGAAGTAAAGAAAAACGAAAAAAAGACAAATAATGAAAGAACAAATGAAAAAGCTAGAAATGAAAAGCATTGTACAAGCATTTCTGGTGAATTAGTCACTTTCAGAATTGTATCATTTCACTTCAGAGTTTAAACAAGTTTCTTATAGTCAGATATTAATTGTTGATCGGTTGTAACAGCTGCTATTGGCACCCACTGTTGAAAATGTGTGCAGGGATCAGTTGAGTCTATTGTCTCCATGTGAGGCAATAGGGAAGATGTCTGCCCTCTAGAGCCAACTGGGGGGCTCATTTGTGTGGCTAATAACCATTTTGTAAACATCTGTTACTGCTTTACAAGGTGCCAAAGATGATGGCTTCTAAATTCTAAAATAAAATCACGTCAGTGCCTCCTTATTTTGTATTGTAGCCTTTAAAACATATGTGATGTCACTTCCTGTGATGTCATCAAGATTAGGAGTCATGTCACATCTCTTCCTATAATGTTATCAGGATCAATGGTCATTTATTGCTACTTTCCATTATGCTATCTGACACATGATGACACTTCTGAAGCTACTCCTTGGGTAATTGAAGTACTTGATCAAGTCATATGAAGTGCATGAGTTTGAAGGCCACACTAATTATTATTTTTTTTTTTAAATAAAGGTTGAGGTCATTGATTCACAGATTGTCTGGTCTTGAAAGGTTAAGCAATGCATATAAAATGCATATAAAAAGCAACTGAGCTAGGACATATTTAGGCATCATTCATCCCTGGCTCTAGAAAGACAGAAAGTGGCATGGGGAGAGGAACAACTTACATGTCAAGTAAGGAACAAGAAGGGAGTAATGGACGGCAAGACAATTCGCAGACATTTTTCAGAATATGTGTTATTATCAGGTTTGTTGTTACCTTTTCTTGTCGTTTCAGATCCCATTTTCTTCAGTTGCACCTACATTTGCTGGAGAGAAGCTGTATGTTGTGGTCCAAGCAAAGTCGGAAAGCGTTCCAAGCCTCGTTCTAGAGAAAATCATCCTGGTTTCCCTTCACACTGGTTACATTTACATCCAGACCGACAAAACTATCTACACACCTTCTCAGTCAGGTAAACACCGCTGCGTGGCATTGCTGTATCCTGTTGCTGTCTGTTGAGCAGCGTGCATCCAGCTGCGGGTTAACGAACTGTAATCTCGCTTGGTCACCTAATTTCAGGAGCTATGAAGGAGTTCCGTCACAATTTACATTTATATAGCGCTACGAACCCTCAGGTATCTGGGCGCTGCTTATTATTACCCACGGTGTGTGGGTGCTCATTTATTGACCTTGGAAGGAAGAAAGGCTTGAGTTTGGCCCTGCCGGGATTGGAACCTGCAACATGCTCTGCACGAATGTCAAAGCGAGCACTCTACTCACTGTGCTATCTGAAGGGCCATAACGGCCTTATTTCCTAATACTGTATATTTTAATATTTATGCCGAAATTTACGTGGTGCAAGTACCGCTCACATTCGAGGCTCCTAAAACTAGAGAGGATGGGATGGGAATAGAGTTAGAGATGGTTCTAATAGGTCAATCGCTTATATGGATGCAGATTGCAAAGGGTGTGCAGGTCTTTCATACATGCCTGTGGTCTGCCGGGTGAATTCAGGGTAATGGGCTAGGATTCTGTTTGCCTGTTGTGATGAGTCTAGCGATATCATCACTCCCTCTCCGGGGAAACTCTCTTCCCACTTAGCCAGGGAAGAGCAGCCGCTACCTGACCCGACCTTGTGGGTGGCTGTCTGAGGGAAGACCATATGGGGGAGACAACCTGCATTGGAGGGAAGGAGGTTCCCTGGCAAGAACCCCTTTCCACTCAGGGTATGACACCAACCCTCTGACTTCATAAACCTGAATTTCATATTGTGACATAGATCCAGTCCATCCACTTTGCACTGACAGTAGGGTTCTTTCCTATACTTTTTGCAAAATTATTAGACAATGAAGAGCACAGGAGTAATGCAGAGCACTAAAGCTGCAGAGCTAGAGACACGCTCTAGTGGTTGGATGACTACGATACATGCCTGGTCATTTACGGGCCCAGCGCTGCAAGTAAGGGGACTGCAGAACTCCTACCAGTGCTGCCCTGAGAAGCTCCGAGGTCGAAGGTATGTCGCATAGAAGCCTGCAGCAGGATACGTGGTGAAGAGGAGTCCTTGGCTGTGCGAGTACCGGGTAGCAGACAGGACACCAGCAGAAGGAGGGGATGTCCCGCTGGAGAAACCGAAGACCACGCAGAACACGGAAGCAGCCACAAAACACTAGTAAACGCATAGAGGGGAAGTGGAACACTGGCGTGCGTCACAGCGTATACTGCACACTGGGCAAAGACAGGCAGTCACAGGGTGAACCCGACAAGTGAGCTAAGACAGCAAGAGTTTTATGGAGTGAAATAGATGAAAGAGGGTTGAAGACCCATTGGCTGAATGTGTCAAACTATTAAGTTTGGATGAAGCCCTGCCAGGAAAATATATACCAAGCAACCTGTTGCGAGTCTGGGCATCACACCCATTTATAAGGTTAACATTCTGAAAGCCCTGTCCGGAGAGCATACCAGGCAACCTGTTGCGAGTCTCAGACCTTTACCCAATTATAAAGCAAACATTGTGAAAGGACTGAAAGGAGAATATACCAGGCAACCTGTTGCGAGTCTGTGGCCCACATCCAATTATAAAGTGAATACATTGTGAAAACCCTGGCATGAGAGTATACCAGGTAACCTGATGCAAGTCTGGGACCTGCACCCAATGACAAAGTGAACATTGTGAAAGTCCTGGCAGGAGAGTATATCAGGCAATGTACTCAATTGCAAAAAGTATAAGAAGCAAGAAAGACAATCTCTTGAATGAGTGAAGTCCAGGGGAAGGGAACCATACACCCCGGACTGGAAAACTGCATATTCTGAGAAAGACAATTATCCTTGTGAGCTGCAAAGAGGTCGACAAACTCATGGGAAGGCGACCCCCCTGCTGAGAATGATGAAACCTTGTGGAATTTTGCTTATTTGTTTATCTTTTCCCCCTTCAGTACTTTATGTTGGAACATTGGAAAAAGCTACAGATGGCAAGTTGAAAGACTAAGGGCCTCATTACGAGTATGGAGGCAGCCATGCCCTTAATAAGGGCATGGCTGCCTCCATAACGGGTTCCAGGTCCGGCTTCCTTCAATGAGGAATTACCGGGCCATTCCAACCTTGGAGGACCCGGTAATTCCTCATTGAAAAAACCCATCCCCATTTGAGCCCCATAGGGCTCAATAGGAATGGGGAGGGAGCTAATAACGGGCATGTTAATAACGGGCCCGTTATTAGCTCGCTGGTCCCCTTGCGGGACCCACTAAGGACGTCTGGTTTGACCAGACGTTCTGAGCGGGTCCCGTAAGGGGACCTCGTAATAGGGCATCCCGTAATGAACAGTGCCGGTCCCGTACCGGCACCGTTCATTACGGGAGCACCAGGGTCGTAATGAAGCCCTACATTCCTTTGCACCTTATTTTGATTTTAGCATGAAAGGGTCAGGTTCGGATTTTGGACACAGGACAGAGAATGCATTCTTTTTGGACATTCTGACACCAACATCCTTTAATTTCTTTGAGGCAGGGAAACCCTTTCTAGCGATAGAACGTGATATATCTTTCTCCAAACCTTCTTTTAAAAAAAAAAAGTCTTTAGCAAGCATCATAATGCCCCTGTGTCCGACTCTAACTCCCGATTCATTACACTGTATATGCATGCTGTGTTTTTGGTATCTTTAAGTTCTGTCCCTCTTAACTTCCACAGAGTTCTGTCCAAAAATGTTTAGCGCCCTTAGGCTTACGTTACTTTCTCTTTTCACCCATTGTGTAATGAGCTTAAGCTTGTTGAAGGGATTGTATGCACCCCCCTCCCCCAAAATAATTCATGTGTTTGTAGCAAACTCTAGGTAGTCACTGGATGTCCACTGTCCTCATAAAATGTTGATTCTGTGTGCATTGCACTCAAGCTGGTCACCGGAATGTTCAGCTATCACGCAGAAAGTCGTTTTAACGATCACACGTATGGTTTCATGGGATTTACTCCTCCCTTCAGAATGCCACATTCAAGCAAGCCAGTGTGATTAACTGCTCCCACAGAAAAAGCATACTTTTCTGTGTTTGATAGAATAGGAAGATTGCACATAGCACATAACCATATTTAATGTGCTTTGGCACAAAGGATGGATTAGTGAGTTATGAACTGTAGACGACAAGAAGGCGTACACATCTTTAATTACCCTTACAACAGGGCCTGGAATAAAGTTGGACAGTTCTACGTTGCTCATAACTTGGTGATATCATAGGTTTTGAAGGAATCCAATATTTGCTAGAGCCATATTTATTTGTATTGGTGCTCCAAGTTGATATTAGATGGATTCTCTGCCACAAATGTTCTTACTTAGAAAATTTAAGAGCCATGGAGGAGCTTGGGTCCCAAAAGACATTACCCTCTGCCAACTTGATTAATGGGCACATCATGGGACACAATGTCATGGGATTGAATGGTTTCTGCAACCACTTAGCATTGTCATTCGCCACTTCTGGGTCCTATGGTGTGTCTGCTACTGATGTGAGTGGCTGAAAGAAAAGTGCCCTCTCTCTATGTCTGCTCAGAGTCTGTGATTATATGCATCTGGCTAGACAATGGAAACTTAACTATATTAAGGTTACTTTAACACAGATGTGTAGAGGGAATATGTGAGAGTCTTGAAGGCTATCAGGCTTCTTGTAGTCAACAGTCCATTTGTCCTTTTCTGGGTGCATGGTTGAAGTACAGTTTGTTAATGGTCAATCATTGTTCACAGACTTTCTATAATACCCATTAATGCCTAGGAAGACATTGGGCCTCATTCCGAGTACGGCGCTAACCAATGGCGCTATTAACGCCTTGGTTGACGCCGTACCCGGACCGGCAGCGCCTTGGTGGATGGCGGAATTACCGCCCCATTCCAAGGTTGGCGGGGTGGTAATTCCCCATTCACCAAGGCTCTTCCCCATTCCCAAATGAGCCCCCATAGGGCTCAATGGGAATGGGGAAGATGCAAATAACGGTGACCGTTCATTATGGTCACCGTTATTGGCTTGGAGGCCCCTTTGTGCCCTCGACTTTAACACCTGCTCAAAACAGGCGTTAAGGGCAAGGGCGCAAAGGGAACTCGGAGTATGGCGGTAAGGGATCACCGCCACCAGTCTCGTTACCGGTGGCCGTTATCCCTTACCGCCATACTCGGAATGAGGCCCATTGTCCTGAGCTGAGTTCCTGGAGTTTTCCTTACACTATGTCATTTCTCTTTAGCATGAGATATCTTCCCTACAAGTTTCTGGTGGACCATGTAGATCAAATAACAAGGGGGGTCCTAGGAGACTCTCTGCCAGACATGAGTCCTGGTTACAAGAGCCTTACCCAGAGTCTTTAGCTCACTATATTTCACAGAGAAGAAATATCCCAAACATATCAGTCTTTGACCTGCCCTGGGGCAGTCCAGCACTGAAATGCTAGGCAATTCTCCTCTGAACAAGAGTACCAACAGCAACCCCAGACACGTGTTTCGGTCTGGTTTGACCTCATCAGTAGGGATGAGCTGTGCCTCTTTGAGAATAGTGAGCAAGGGGTCCACGTCTGGATTCCCCTAGTAACTTAGGGTGAATCCCAAAGTTACTTTAAATATGCTAATAACAAGGGGGTCCTGGGAGACTCTCTGCCAGACATGAGTCCTGGTTACAAGAGCCTTACCCAGAGTCTTTAGCTCACTATCTTTCACAGAGAAGAAATATCCCAAACATATCAGTCTTTGTCCTGCCCTGGGGCAGTCCAGCACTGAAATGCTAGGCAATTCTCTTCTGAACAAGAGTACCAACAGCAACCTCAGACACGTGTTTCGGTCTAGTTGAACCTCATCAGTAGGGTGTAGCTGTGCCTCTCTAAGAATAGTGAGCAAGGGGTCCACGTATGGATTACCCTAGTAACTTAGGGTGAGATCCAAAGTTACTTGAAATATGTAAATAACAAGGGGGGTCCTGGGAGACTCTCTGCCAGACCAAGTAGATCAAACACCCAATCTGGCCCTTACTGGCTTGATTGTTATCTTACCTCTTCTGGGTGCCAAATGTACTTACTGGACATGTACTAAGTGGTCCACCAACTTGTACTCAAAACACCATTATTGTTTAAATATAAAACACTGAATAATTACATGCTAGCCAGGTCCTTGGTCACCAAGAACTCAAAGTTGTCATTCTGTCCTTTCGTTGCATCACTTGGTATTGAAAGCGGCGTTCAGGAATGCAGAATGCCCACCTCTCATTGCCACTATCCTTTATGGTGATTTGATAGAACCCATTGATTAAGTCAAGTGTACTGGTATAGGTGGCAGCACCTATCTTGTCAACGAGCTCGTCAGCTTGAGGTATGCGTTGGGCATCTGGCTGGATGTTGAACAGAGTCCCAGGTAATCTTCACAAATGAAGCTCAGTGGCAACAGCCTTGGGAACTAAGACCACTGGGCTAAACTAGGTACAGTTAGAGAGCTAATTTATTCATAAGTTCAGAATCCTGGGTGTTGCCTCCTTGATACTATCACTTACTTTGTTGCAGTGAACTTGGCTAGAGAATTACAGCAATAAGGGGCAACATTTCCTGGAATGTTTCTCAGTTGCACGGAGACATGTACACCCTATACTGGGACGGCACCATGATGCCTCTTCAGCAGCTACGTGAAAGTGTAAGACTACATACATTGGTGATTGGGGGGCACTCAGCATTGTATACTCTATCATCCATATTTCATAGCCTAATGTCTTCTTATTCATTGTGGCTTTTTGATCCAGCCAATGTTTTTCAGCTTTGAACTAGCTGCCAAATTCCCACAAAGATTTTTCATATGCTGGTTTTTCTGCTGCCCGCTAATTTGGCAAAACAGTCAGAACCGATAGAGCTCTTTATGGCGATGTAGGGCCATGCGGGGCCACCCTGTATCAAGCTTTATCGTCTGTATCGTCTTGCACTATAGGACAGTGACCTCTTATGGAATCCTGAAAGAGATGTTTGAAAGGGACAAAACACAACCCCCATCTATGGTACTTCTGGGTAGGCACATAAAAAAAGTAGAGTTTCAGGCTATCTCACTTCATTCTTAGGTGCTGTTACATGTGACCTACCATGACCGTTACTGTCCGATTGAATCTTTTACCTTTGCGATTAGAACTTCGTTGTGGATTCGGACTCCTGTAATGATTCCAACAGGGGCCTTACTACCACTGGTGTAATAATGCTACCAAGAGGCAAAGATCCCCAATATCCCGTTCTGTGGTCAACAACCGGCAGTATAACCACGACAACAGGTACGAGTTACAAAAGCTGGTCATATGGCCAGGCATTCTCACAAGGCATTTCTACCATTGGCAGAGGTTTCGGGTCCTCCTTGGTCTGTCCTGCTGGCTCACCAGAGAGCTAGAGACCCCCTTTATCTTTAAGTCAATCGTGCCAATGAACATTTCTGAAGAGTGTTGTTTTGGTCTCCCAAAGGGGACCAGACAAGGAAATGTCACAGGCAAGTCCCTCTACACAGAAAATAATGTTCCAGTGGACCTTGAACAATCGATTATCCATACCCTACCATTGGGATTCTACCAATGTTCTCAGGCGATCAAGGGAACTATTCCTTGGTTGGGTTGAAGATAGCCTGCATCACCTGCATTACCTGCAAAGAAGTCACAAGCAAACCACCACTGTAACTGGTTGTGAAAAGCACCATCTAAAGAGGCAGCACACTACCAAAACCTACAACATCATCAGAATAGAAACAAAGAACAGCAAAAGGGGAAAACAAGAAAAGGGACCCTTCCTGCTATACACCTTGCCTCTGGAAGAGGTCACCAGCAAAGATTAGACAGGCCACCTCCATTCCTACACTTGAGGAAGGAACTGAAGACCCTACTCTTCAAATAACATCTCACCGTTTACTGATTACTCAACCCCAATTCTCTCCATTGGAGCTCCCTCCGACCCCTGGGAACCTAAACATCCCAGCTTCTCTCCTGTCGCTGCACCCCTACTTGTAACCCCCTAGAGGCGCACCCTATATACAGCCCTCTATTGTTTTACATCTAGGTTCATGTGTTATAAACCCCATACATACAGGCCAACTCCTAATGAGCTCGCTCCGGCAGACTCTACAAGCTAGACCGGGTAGTTTCACTTTGAAGGTCAGGTTCTCCTCCCCTGAGTTCCAGCAACTCTAGAATAAACTAAGATATGATATGATTGGTTATTTATAACGCGCTTAGTACCCAGAGGTTTCTAAGCGTGTTACCCGGTGATCGAACATGGGTTGCTCTGTGTCGTCTTGCTTCCAAGGCGACCATGTTGCCCCCGAGCTATCCTCCCGAGCTATCACTGCAAGTGTCTCCTGCCTTAAAACAGTTTTCTTTATTTAGTGGAGATCCCAGTTTATTGTCCTGCTCAATATTGACAAGTTAACATTCATTTTATCATTGTCTGCCCAGATCTGTTGAGTACCAGTATTTAGAGTAAAACGGCTACTCTGATTCCCAAGAAGAAGACTTCCTGAAAATACGTCTATGCGTTGGTTGTGAGCCTAGCTACAATATCTGGATCAGCTTACGAGTCCTAATATGCATTTCTTCGTGTCTTCTTCTGGGACGCTGACATCTTTGATGCCTGCTGATTTGGTTTTACTGGCCCCTGGACTAATGTTCAGGCTGGCACAATCCAAAAAAACAGGGGTCTTCTACACTACAATCTTCTTATCCCCACCACGCCCACCCTCTTTCCTTCTTTAGTTTAGCTGTGATTATCTAGACAAACACTGTTTTGGGATATTCTTACATGCCAGTTCATGAGGATTGATTGATATTTTATTTCTATCGCGCTCATACACAAGTGTTTCAGAGAGCGACAAGGCAAGGGAAAGGGAACAGGGGAGAACAAAAACAACAATCTTACTAGGCCCAGTGACAAGTGCAGGGCAGAGGGAGAAGGGGGAGAAGTGCATGGAAGGGGGAACAAAAGGAGAGTGCGGAGCGAGAAGGAAAAAACTAAAATAATAATAAAATAACAAATAAAAAGACAACAAACAATGGGAGTGCAGCCAGCAAGTGGCAAGTGCTGGGTTTATGGCAGCAGGCCGTGTAGGTCTGAAAGTGCAGGAAGAAAAGGGGAGGGCTGTATGGGTACAGATACAGACCCCAGTGCAAGGGGTGGCCCGGAGGCAGTGCGTGAGGGTGGCAAGATGAGCAGGTACCTGGGCCCAGAGGACAGAGTGTGGCCGGTGCATGGTGCCGAGGGAGAGTAGAATCAACAGGGGAGAGGGCAGGAGAAGGCAGAAGCAAAGAGGAAGGTTTTGAGGTGCTCCCGGAACCGGAGATGGTTCTCCTCAGGT